>NC_092724.1:4500873-4817574 GCF_047496885.1 Scyliorhinus torazame
GGTGCGGTGGTGAGCTGGAGACGACTGATGTGCTCCTGTGGTGTGGTGGACCAGATGATGACGTCATCAACATAGACTCGTACCCCTTCGATGCCCTCCATCATCTGTTCCATGATGCGATGAAACACCTTGGATGCCGAGATGATGCCAAACGGCATCCTATTGTAGCAGTATCTGCCAAAGGGAGTGTTGAAAGTGCACAGCTTCCTGCTGGACTGATCCAGTTGAATCTGCCAAAAACACTTTGAGGCATCAAGCTTGGTGAAAATTTTAGCCCGGGCCATTTCGCTCGTGATTTCTTCCCGTTTGGGTATGGGTCGGTGTTCCCTCATGATGTTGTTGTTCAGGTCTTTCGGGTCGATGCAGATCCGGAGCTCGCCGGAGGGCTTCTTGACGCACACCATGGAGTTGACCCATGGCGTAGGCTCGATGACCTGGGAAAGCACTCCTTGGTCCTGCAGGTCCTGCAGCTGCTGCTTGAGGCGGTCCTTGAGTGGTGCTGGGACTCTGCGAGGTGCGTGAATGACCGGGGTGGCGTCCGGTTTGAGCCGTATTCTGTAAGTGTAGGGCAGTGTGCCCATGCCCTCGAAAACCTCCTGGTTGTGGGCGAGGAGCGAGTGGAGCTGCGCCCTAAAGTCTGCATCCGGGAAATCGGACGTGCCTTCTGGAGACAGAGTGTGTACCCGCTGAACGAGGTGGAGGATCTTGCACGCCTGTGCGCCTAACAGAGAGTCCTTCGAGGATCCAACTATCTCAAAAGACAATGTGGCTTTATGTGAGTTGTGTGTAACCTCGAGCTGGCAGGACCCCGTGGCCGGGATAACGTTTCCGTTGTAGTCAACCAGCTGACAGTGGGATGGCAGAATCGGTGGTTTAACCTTCAAGGTGTAGAAGGCTGACCATGCATTGAGATTGGCGGAGGCACCAGTGTCTAAGCGGAATGTGATTGGTGATTGGTTGACCGTTAGGGTGGCACACCATTCATCTACCGGATTAATGCTGTGCACTGGTATCGGCTGGTGGGTCCGACTTGGGGACATCCGGTTCTTGTTTAATACCACAACGCGGAAGGCTTCCCGGTCGTCGGTATCACCGGTCTGCACGTTGTCAAGGTATGACTCGGTGCATGGGGGCTGAATGGCCCGCACGTCCCTGCGAGGCTGGCGGAATTGCGGAGAGTTGGCAGGTTAAGCTGCTCGACAGCAGGCAGCGTAGTGGCCCATCCTGCCACAGCGGAGGCATTGTCGCGCTTTGGCCGGACATTGCCGCTTTAAGTGTGCGGATCCACAGTTGCCGCACGTCGTGACTTCATGGCGTTCGTTGCACCACCGTGCATGCGCGGTGCAGTCCTGCGTAGAGCGCGCATGCCCATCCCGTCCCTCTGCGTCGATGTCCCCTCTTTTGGCGCGTACAAGCGCGGGAGGCCTCGGAAAGCGCGCGAAATGGCCGCCCTCGTCCGGGCCGCGGGCCGGGAGGAATTCGATCGACTGGACGCGCTCGGGCTCGTAGGACACCTGCCGTGCCGATTCGGCCGCCTGGGTTTGGGAGTACCGGCTGGTCGCGTTTTCGTGGAGGACGCAGGTCTCGATGGCGGTGGCTAGGGTGAGGCGCTATATTTTGAGGAGCTGCTGGCGTAGGGTGTCCGAGGTGACCCCAAAAACTATCTGATCCTGAATCATGGAGTCGGAGGTGGCCTCATAGCCGCAGGACTGCACGAGGATACGGAGGTGTGTCAAATAAGATTGAAAAGGCTCATCCTTACCCTGCAGGCGCTGCTGGAAGAGGTACCTCTCGAAGCTCTCATTAACTTCCACACTGAAGTGTTCCTCAAATTTTAGAAGGACCGTCTTGTATTTCGTCGTGTCCTCGCCTTCCGTGAATGCCAGGGAGTTGTAGATGTGGATGGCGTGTTGCCCCGCCGTGGAGAGGAGGAGGGCGATCTTCCTGGTGTCCGATGCATTCGTCCTGTCTGTGGCTTCGAGGAAGGGCTGGAAGCACTGTTTAAACAGCTTCCAGTTGACGCCAAGATTTCCAGCGATCCGGAGCGGCTGTGTCGGGCTGATGGTTTCCATGGCGCAGGATGGTGGGTTTCTGAAGAGGTGCAGGTAGGTCTCACAGTCGCTGGCAAGTTTCCAGGCCTGGTATCATGTTGTGTTGGGTGTTCCGATACACAAACGAACCAACACGGTTGTAGATGGTACAACTCTGTTTTATTATTCTGTACAATAATAACTATTAACCTCTGGCTGTGGTTCGTACTTCACCAGCTAACCTGTGGACCCAGCCCTTTCACTATCTTAGTGAGGCACTCAGCACATGGTGTATGTCTGAGTGGCACGCTGTGAGCTCTGTGCTCTGAGCTATCTCCTGGTAGAATGAGCGGGAACAGTGGTGTTCCCTGTTTTATAGTGCGTGTGCTCTCACTGGTGATTGGCTGCGATGTTGTATGTGTGTTGGTTGGTCCAACTACCTGTCCATCAGTGTGTGTGTGATTGCACCATGATATGTTAATGTGGATATCATGACATTACTCACCACTGCGCTCTACGAACATAAGTTGTTGTTGTTGTATTGGTAACTAAACTTCATCGTGAATGCTACAGGATGTATAGGTTTATCCTCGGGCGTTCCTTCAAATTTATGCTATTAATTAAAAATTTCTTTTGGGTGATTAACTGTTAATGGGACATGTTTATCTCTTGCCATCTTTTTAATTGGCTGAAAATGTATTTTTCAAAGGGGGAGTTCAACAATCAGTAACCCTTTTAAACAAATGAAATTGCATAATTAGTATTAAGTTTAAAGTCCTTTGATTTGATTTGGTCTGGTAATTTTTTTTGTAATGTTTGAGCGAAGTTTGTTCCTTTATGTGATTAAGGGAACTGGTTTATAGAATAGTTACTGAACCAAATCAGCTGGTACGGCTGAATTAATATTAACAAGGACATGGAAATTGCCTGTGTTCATTATGTGTAGTGCCACTGTAAGAACATTATTTACAATCCTGTTTATAATTTCATTATAAATGGCTAATGGCAGAGTCCTTCCCCGAAGGTCTCTCAATCAGGGAGCTCCAACCATGTCAATTTTGCATTTTCATTCATTCCCTCGCACTGTTGGGTGCAATAACTCAACCTAGTGCGTCTCCTTCAAGTTGCAAACACTAGCTACTCTTTAAACGACACTGGAAGAGAGAATGTGGAAGTTAATCACATCTTTTATAGCTCGGTTTTACACCGCTGTTGAAACCTCTACTTTGATGACACAACTCACCCATCACAATGAGAGTCCCTGAGAACAATATCTCTTTTGGAAAGCCACTGGACTTTTACATTTTACACTAACAGACACTCATGCTGGGAGCTAGATGTTTGGATTTCAGTGTGAGGTGTGAGAGCATTGCCTTACATGAATTGGAAATCCAGCGACAAATTTCCATGAAATTTCAGATGAGAATTCTGCTCCTGAATGCGGACTATGACAGTCCATAATGTCCAGCACATTGTTAGTATTGCATTAAGCACTTTTGAGGATTGCTCCATGCTGTCCAGCTGTTGAATAAGTCATCAATACAACATCAATGACCCATATGCTTTGCTCCACTCCAAAAGTGTATAATTGGCTGAGAGCATTCAGGGATATCCAGAGGTTGTGAAATATGCTGTTTTTTCTCAATGTATAACCAGGGAGAACATGTTCAAAACCTGCGCAGAGTAAGCAGAAAGCAGGAAAGGGTTCAAAAATAGCACTCTCTGCATTGTTTACTTACTACAGTGTCTCAATAAGAAGCTGTATGCCAAGGTATATTGCAGCACTGATCTCAGAATGACAGGCTTGTTGTCCAAGTACTGTTACAATGAGAGTGAGGTGTTTATCAGTAACTTGAAGAAAGACTGTGTTTGGAGGAAGGGGGAGTGGAACGAATTTTACGGCATCTCAGGATATCACGGTGTGCAGCCAGATGGGTTTTTCAAGCCTTTTTATTTTGACCAGAAGCATCGATGGGACACTGGGTCTCCGACACAGAACCGTGCTCTCGAACACTGATGGGACACAGTACGAGCCTTAGGTCAGAACATGATGGGTTTTTTCCCCATCAGAACTTGTGATAATCATCACTTTTTCGATAGGGCACTAAGTACATTGCTGGATGGGTAGGGAGAAATGGAAATGACTCAAAAGATCACCTCAATTTGCAATCGTACTATGAAGCTACATCTGCAATGTCTTTGAAAACACTCCGGGATTGCACGTTTGAATGTGTAGCTGGCTGTTGGCCACATTATTTCCAGTACCAAGTGCAGGTAGCCATTGTTCCTTGTTTTGCTATCTGATCACAAGGCTATCCCCGAACGAGGCTAGTCGCGAAATAATTCAGTGCGCAAAGCCCTTTATCAGCCCAGCACAGTCCAAATGCAACAGAATTTCCAATTAGCACAAACACTGACCCAGCGAGCAGAAATAAACCCACATCACGGTCCCCTGGCGACACAAAAGACGAACAGTCACAACAATGTGCAGTTCATATATCAGAGCAATGCAGACGCAAAATGTGAACGCAAACAATGAACTATTGGGAAGGATTCCTTTTTCCCACCCGTCCAGCTTATTTAAAGCTTTGTCCAACCAAAATCCTATTTGCATCAAATGAGCACAGAATGAGATTTTACAAGACTTACACGGCCCTCTGCAGTCAGTGACTCGCTGTGCTGGGTAGCTAGTGTTATTCTGACAGCTCAGTATGTTTTTTTTGTTGCAGAGAAATAACAGGAGATGCATAAACAACAATTCCTGTCATTCTGCCTTATTTTACAGCTGCCTGTAGCATCCAAAGGTGGGAGCCCTTATCAGGGAATCAGATTAAAGTAAATCGCGAAGGATCTTTTAAAGCAGTAAACTTACTCTGTGTGTCAACATGGCAATACACAGTGAATGCATAAGTAGATATTATGCCTGGTGACAGTCAAAAAGTTAATTTGTGAAAACAAGCCACCACATGCCAAAGTTAGGGCAGGCCAAGTTTAAAGTATTATAGTGGATCAATCTTCGAACCTTTTATACAGTTGGAGCCTTATTGTAATGAATTAATGCAAGGCACATAATGTTCACATGCCGGAATCTCCTGCAGTGAAGATCCACGTCCTGGAATCTCCTGCAGTGAAGATCCACATCCCGGAATCTCCTGTAGTGAAGATCCACATCCTGGAATCTCCTGTAGTGAAGATCCACATCCCGGAATCTCCTGTAGTGAAGATCCACATCCTGGAATCTCCGGCAGTGAAGATCCACATCCTGGAATCTCCGGCAGTGAAGAACCACATCCTGGAATCTCCAGGCAGTGAAGATCCACATCCTGGAATCTCCTGTAGTGAAGATCCACATCCCGGAATCCCCTGTAGTGAAGATCCACATCCTGGAATCTCCGGCAGTGAAGATCCACATCCTGGAATCTCCGGCAGTGAAGAACCACATCCTGGAATCTCCAGGCAGTGAAGATCCACATCCTGGTATCTCCGACAGTGAAGATCCACATCCCGGAATCTCCTGCAGTGAAGATCCACATCCCGGAATCTCCTGCAGTGAAGATCCACATCCCGGAATCTCCTGCAGTGAAGATTCACATCCTGGAATCTCCTGCAGTGAAGATCCACATCCTGGAATCTGCTGCAGTAAAGATCCACATCCTGGAATCTCCTGTAGTGAAGATCCACATCCCGGAATCTCCTGCAGTGAATATCCACATCCTGGAATCTCCTACAGTGAAGATCCACATCCCGGAATCTCATGCAGAGAAGATCCACATCCTGGAATCTCCTGCAGAGAAGATCCACATCCTGGAATCTGCTACAATGATTTGATCCATGTGGTTACTGGTCCACCCACCTCATGCTGCATGTGGTGCTCGAAGGTCACTGGTGGCTTCCATCTTCTGATCTCTGCAAGCAGCCCCAGGCCTTTTCCAGGTGATTCTGATGTGTCCATACCACATTAGTCTGAAAGATAAAATGTATTAATGTTTATATATCTGTTGCAGAGAAAGGGCCAACGAGGTGATTACAGAATCATACAGGGCTAGATTATTACCCCCAAGACTTGCTTAATCACAAACCTTACACATAAGTTTAAGTTTGGTTTATAAAGTAATCTTTATTGTCACAAGTAGGCTTACATTAACACTGCAATGAAGTTACTGTGCAAAGCTTCTAGTCGCCACATTCCGGCGCCTGTTTGGGTACACTGAGGGAGAATTCAGAATGTCCAATTCATCTTTCTGGACTTGTGGGAGGAAACCGGAGCACCCGGAGGAAACCCACGCAGACACGGGGAGAACGTGCCGACTCCGCACAGACAGTGACCCAAGCCGGGAATCGAACCTGGGTCATTGGTGCTGTGAAGCAACAGTGCTAACCACTGTGCTACCGTACCGCCCATATGTGATGCAGGTTTTACTTCATGCATCTTATCCTTTCAACTAAGAACAATTAAATAAATTATTGATAAGGTAATACTAGTTATTGTGTGATGTTTCAAAATTGCCTGAACAATCACCTGTTCTGAGCCTTCAGTTTTATTATTTTCTTCAATTTTCCTCAATCTAATTCTCTCAGTCAATTTTTCTTCATTCCAAAATTGCAACAATAATTTCACTTCAAAAATACTTCATTTGCATTAAAGAGATTTGGGAGATCTTGAGGATGTAAAGGTGCTACGTGACTGCAACTGAAGCTGGCCGGGACCTCCATATCAATACTGTAGCTACAAGAACAGGTCAGACAGAGGCTGGGGATTCTGTGGCAAGCAACTCACCTTCTGACTCACTCAAAACCTATCCATCGTCCACAAGGCTCGAGTCAGGAGTGTGATGGAATACTGTCCACTTGCCTGGATGGGTGTAACTCCAACAACACTCAAGAAGCTCAACAGCATCCAGGATAAAGCAGCCCCGCTCGATTGGCACTCCATTCACCACCGTAAACATTCACTCCCTCCACCACTAACGCACAGTAGCAGCCGTGTGAACCCTCTGTAAGATGCACAGCAATAACTCACCAAGGCTCCTTCATAGTTTTCATAGAATTTACAGTGCAGAAGGAGGCCATTCGGCCCATCGAGTCTGCACTGGCTCTTAGAAAGAGCGCCCTACCCAAGCCCACACCTCCACCCTATCCCCATTACCCAGTAACCCCACCTATCCCCATTACCCAGTAACCCCACCCAACACTAAGGGCAATTTTGGACACTAAGGACAATTTAGCATGGCCAATCCACCTAACCTGCACATCTTTGGACTGTGGGAGGAAACCGGAGCACCCAGAGAAAACCCACGCACACACGGGGAGAACGAGCAGACTCCGTACATAACAGTAACCCAAGCCGGGAATCGAACCTGGGACCCTGGAGCTATGAAGCAATTGTGCTAACCACTGTGCTACCGTGCTGCCCTAGACAGCACATTCCAAACCTCTGACCTCTGTGTGACAAGGGTAGCAGATGCATGGGAACACCACCTGCAAGTTCCTCTCTGGGCCACACATCACCGTCGCTTTGAACCATATCACCGTTCCTTCATTGTCGTTGGGTCAAAATCCTCGAAAGCCCTTCCTAACAGCACTGTGGATGTACCTACACTACATGGACTGCAGCGGCTGAAGAAGCTGTCTCACCATCATCTTTAGGGATAGGAAATAAATGCTGGCGGAGTCAGCGACACCCACATTCAGTAAAATAATACATTTTTTAAAAGTTATTTCTTTGTCCTTCCCATACTGGTTTACAACACAATGCTTGTAAGTTATTTCCATTCGTGACCTGTCCACACTCAACATCCACTTCCAGCTCAGGTGCCTGAGTAGCTGCCACAAGTGACTATTCCGGAACCATATAGCATGGAAGGAAGCCATTCATTCCATCTTACCTATGCTAGTTATTTGAAGGTGTAGTCTAACTAGTCCCACTCCCCAGTTCTTTCTCCAAGTTCCCACAAAATCTTCTTTTCTAGGTGAATAACCAATTTCCATTTGAATCTGCTTCCACCACCCTTTTAGAAAGCGCATTAAAACCTGCCCAATATTCCTCACCCAGAAGCACTGAGGCCAACTGCAGTGGGTGAAGTTTATCTTCAGCTAATAAGAAACACCATCGATGAAACAGGGGATGGCACCTCAACCGTCCTTTAAGCACCCTGCCCTGTTTCCCTTCTCATTGACCACATTGAAAAGGAAATGAAATGGAGGGTGGGCGGCAGAGGGGGAAGGTGCAGTAAGCAACCACTGACGTTGAGTTTCACCCCCCCCACCCCTCATATAGCCCTCAGATGGCCGATATTATTTGACTTCTAACAAAGAGAGGAGATGCAATCAGAGACACTATCGACCTGCATTACTCTATAATCAGGGGAGCAGAAAAAATGATTTCCTCTAATACTTACTTTCTTCAAACTAACCATGGACATGGAGATGTTAAATAGTACTTTTGCATGGTGAAGCACTGAAACCTAAACGATGAAGGCTAATGGGCTATTGAAGGCCACAAAGACATTTGTTCAGCGAGCAAGTCCATTAATAGTCTTGAAAACATTCAAGGGCATTGTGATTTTAAAGAACAAACTTGTATGTTAGGAACTCCAGCACAAAAGCAAGAATAAAACATAGTAATTTTAAAGCAAAATACTTGTGGATGCGGGAAATCTGGATTAAAAACAGAGAATGCTGGAGACAGTCAGGTGGTCTGTCAGCATCTGTGGAGGGAGAAATAGAATTGTTTCGAATTGAATATGACTGCTTCAGAAATGAGGGAAGGCAAAATTGTGAAGGCTTTTATGCCATTGAAAGATGTTGCTCTCTTTATTTGGTTCTAAATCTGGTGGTCAATATGGTCGCCTTCCTTAATTCTAATTACGTTTGTTTTAGCGTCGTCAGGTATCTTTCGATACCGCCACCGAGGTTCAAACCGAATACTGATCAAAGAGCCGATACACCAGTTAGTAGTTCAAAGTCAATACTATTTATTTACACACACAGCAATATCTACTCATGCACGAAATACTACAGACTAAACTATCACTACTGCTAAAGCCTATACTTAGCTTCGGGCGCCCACTCAGTCAGAGGGACAATGGCCGATCGTATCTGAGGCTGCTGGGGTCGAAGTGGTGAAGGGGAACAGCTAACATCGTCCGTCTGTTAGCGAGCGTTGACCTTGGACTTACTTGCTTCTGGTGTAGCTGGTGGAAGGGTCTCTCCGCTTTGAGAACCGATTCCAAGAGAGCGTTTCTCTCTCGGGGCCTTCTTCTTATACCCAAAGGGGGCTTCGCATGCTTTTGGGCAGGCCTTGAACTTGGCCCCAATCAATTGGGCCGTATCTTGATCACTCGTATTGATCTTGACCAATAAAGGGGTGGATGCCCTGATGGCTGGGCGTGTCCTAGGTGGCCGTTGGCCTGGCTTTGTTTGTGCTTTCGGTTTTGGGAACTGGCACCGTGAGGTCTGGAGCCAGATCGGTTACTTGAGTATCTCCCTTTGTTCCCGGAGATGGGCCATCAATATGCTAATGGACCTCCAGTTTCAGTCTCGTTTGGGAGCTGCGGTTCCAATGCACGTACAGGTTCTGTGCCTGCCTGCTTTCTTCGCATTGTCCATAGTTCCCTGCAATCTTTGCAAACATCCATTTTGTATTCTGGAAGTGGCCATCCCAGATGGCTACAAAGGATTGATGGGAAGGATAAACAAAAGGGAATGTCTGGGATATGGGACAGTAACTTCATTGCATTGCAGTAAGCCTACTTTTGACATGAAAGATTATTATTACAGAGGACAGGAGGGATTAAATGACAAAGATGTCATGGAACAGAAGGCAAATGGAGTGGTGATAACAATGATAAGGAAATAAAGCATTTGTCCAGAGAGAGTGTCAATGGCAGAAGAACGAACAACTGTGTCTGAAAGCAAAATCAGACCAACACATAGCGAATAAAAAAAATAGAATCAAAATGGGGACAGAGTTCATGGTCTGAAATTGTTGAACTCGAGAGCTCAGAATGCTGCAAAGTGCTCAATCAAAAGTGCACCCACGCCGGGTGGGAGAATCGCCGGGGCACCGCGGCGAATCGCGCCACGCCGCCCCGACCCCCTCACGCGATTTTCCCACCCCCCAGAAACCAACGGTGTACGATTCGCACCGGGGTGCTCGGAGAACCAGCGAGCGGCGATTCTCCGGCCCGGATGGGTCGAGCGGCCGCTACGACACGACAGGTTCCCGCCGGTGCTGTCCACCCCTGGTCGCTGCCGGCGGGGATTCTGCGGGAACGCTGGGGGAGGCGGCCTGTGGCGGAGGGAGAGGGGCTCCTTCACCGGGGTGACCTCCGATGGGGTCTGGCTCACGATCGGGGCCCACCGATTGGCGGGCCGGCCTCTCCCCCCCCCCGGGTCTACCTCCTTCCACGCGCGGCCCCAGAACACCGGCCCCATGTTGGTGAGGGGCGGCGTGCGTAAGACATTCCTTGCGCATGCGCAGGATTGGGCTGCCCCAAATGCGCATGCGTGGGGGCCTGTGGGGGCCAGAATAGGTCGTGCCCGGGCCCTGTTCACGCCGCCATAAAACGCAACGGCGTTCGATGGCGCGAACACTTGGCCTCCATATCGGAGAATTGCCCCCGGGGTGCTGTTCCTTGAGCTTATGTTGAGCTTCATTGGAACACTGAGGCCCACAACTTAAATTTGGGCTTGAGAGCAAGGCGGTGAATTAAAATGGCAAGGGTCGCGTTTGCGGACTGAATGGCAGTGGTCCACATTCTGTTTGATCTTTCTCTTGTAATGGAGACCATATTGTGAGCAGTGAATGCATTAGAGTAAATTGAAAGAAGTTCAAGTGAATTCTGTTTGGGGCCTTGGACGTTGAGGAAAGATGAGATGAAAGGGGCATTTTTTACTGCTTGTGAGATGAAACATGGTCACCGCGTTCTAATCGCTTTTTTCACTAGCTACATAAAATAAAACAAGAACATTTACTCAAGGCCAGAAAAAAATATTAGTTTGCTGTGCACCAGACTCTTCTGGCCACTCTCCTCTGTGAGTAGGAGCAATTCTTTTATTTATTCATCATATACAGGGAGTGCGTTCCGTTAGCCAGCTCAGTATATTCAGTAACAAAATCCTACAGCATGCAGACTTCAACCATTTCTGAAGGTAAACACTTTGACACAAGGAGATGAAATTCCTTTATGTCAATAATTTTACTGAAAAATCTGGCACAGGTACAATAATGACAAATTCTGTGCTGTGTTGGCGCTGACTTTTCAGTGAAAGTAATGACAAGAGCAATTTCACCCCATGAACGAGTAGTTTTGCCTACTAGTCCTGCCTTTGTTCAAGATCTTCAAGGTCGATGGGGAGGAACATTATTTTTTGCGCGCGCGTTACATTTGCAGATGATTAATGACCACTTGGCTGAAGTACTTTGAGCCTTCCCTATATTTGGAGCCAATAAGCATCTTAGGAAAAGGAGGGGTAATTGGAGGTTGACAGAAGGGCTATTGATTTAGATGGTTGCAATGGAAGTCTCATTACAATCAGGTTGAAATGAAGAACCCTCCAGTAGGACAAAAACAATATTGACCACAAAAATGATGGCAGACTAAACATGTCGTTCAATAAGCAATGAGAGCCAGATGTTCAACATCTACTCCTTTTGGTTTCAACATTAAGCTCACAAATAGCTGTTTTTTTCAGTAATAATGCAGCAACAGAACCACAACCGTTTCATTAATTTAAAAAAAAATGAAAGAGATATTTGTGATGCAAATGGGGATTGCTATTGATAGGAAAAATTGTTCATTGTTATTTCACCTCTCAACAAAAATTCTCCATTTGATTGATCTGACATATTGCCCTGTGTAATTAGATGCAAACATGCTGCGGAATATGGAACTTCAGCTGGCAAAGTGTTTGATTTGGTGTTGCTGTGGGCTGTGTTGTCTCTTTAAATAAGACAGCTACCACTTGCAATGCATGAAAAAGTACAATGAGAAGCAAGTTAATTTGGTTCTTTTTGCGTTTGATTTTCCGTTTTCTTTTCCAATGTGAGTGTGAGAGAACCTCCTTGCAAATAACGCAAAGCACAAACCCAAACTTGTTCAATGTGAAACAAACAAAGGTCCCCAGCTGAGCGGGAAACCAGATACTCCAGGGATTACTGTCCACAACGTAAGTGGGCAGATACTTAGGGGGCTAATCTTAGGGGCTTGTTGTACCTGCCGGGAGCTTCGTCTGGTAGCTGCGCGACTTTTATAATCAGGATTATCTCAGGATTTACTGGCCCTCCAAAAAAGTCTCAGTAAGTTATGGGCATTGTGCGCACAAGTTTCTGATTTTGGCTCAAAAGGTAAAGTTGCAAGGACCAATGGCATAAAGTTGGCTTATATTCCCTTGAGTTTAAATGGGTGAAGGGAAACTTAATTGAGTTACATAAAATGAAAAAAGGGATTTGTTTGAGTAGTTGTGGGGAAACTATATCCTCCGGCAGGAAAATCTAGGAGAAGGGAAAGCAGTTTTTAAATGAAATGAAAATCGCTAATTGTCACAAGTAGGCTTCAAATGAAGTTATTGTGAAAAGCCCCTTGTCGCCACATTCCGGCACCTGTTCGGGGAGGCTGGTACGGGAATTGAACCGTGCTGCTGGCCTGCCTTGGTCTGTTTTCAAAGCCAGTGCTAAACCAGCCTTAATAAGAGCTTAACTGAAATCATGAAGCACTTTTTCACATAGAGGATGATGGAACTTTGGAATTCTCCACAACAGGTTGTGGATATTCAGGCAATGCTTCAGGACTGAGAGATTTTTATTAGATAAAGAAATCAAGGGTTATGGTTCAAAAATGGGCAAATGGAGTTGTAGCACAGATTGGCCATGATCGAACTGGATAGAATAATGGGCTTAAGGGGCTGAATGGCGTCAGCTTGGTTCTGCATTTGTCGTGTTGATAGGTGACATTTTCTGGGAGTAACATGGACTCACTAAATTATCTTTCGACTGTTCCTATTAGACTCTTTAGTCTACTGTGTAAATTCAGCTGCCCAAAATACCTACATTTAAGTGTGAAAACATTTGATATTCTCCACTGGTAATGATCATTTTTGGCTTGGTTTCTTGATTAATAAATTAAGATCTTTTAAGATGAACAGAAATAAAACTGCGGTGAGCTGTGATTTTCTTGTGTGAGCAGTTGAAATGGTCAATGCTCTTTGCCCACAATGCATAGCTGGACATCATTCCCTAATGTCTTCAGGGTTGGGTAGTGTGTGAGCTTCAGTACCAGTGAGATGTTGGTTGTGACACGATATGTCCCTGCGAATGCCCGAACAAATCAAAAAACATCTTCCTCCAGCTGTTGTTAATAGGCAGTGCGCAGCCCCATACACAATCAGCCCGCACTTGCAAACCCCAAAACAAAACATTTAATGATTCCGCAATTGGGCAAAACCTGCGGAGCAATCCTTGGTGCGCTAATAGCTACTCTAAAAACCAACTTAAGATAATCAGTCAGGCTCATAACACAGCTTTCTTGTGATTGTTAGCAGTGACATACATCCGCAGAGACCCAGTGGGCGATTCTCCAAGCCCCGCGCCAGGCCGGAGAATCGGAGCAACCGTGCCACGTCGCCCCGACAGCGGCGCGCGATTCTCCGAGGTGCAGAAAATCGGCGCCATTTGCGCCGGCGCATTTGGCTCGCTGCGGGCCGCTGGAGTCGGCAGGGCCGCCGATTCTCCAGCCTGGATGGGCCGAGCGGCCGCTCCGACACGACAGAGTCCCGCCGGCGCCGTTCACCCCTGGCCTCTGCCGGCGGGAACTCTGCAGGAACGCTTGGGGGGCGGCCTGTGGGGGCAGGAGGGGGGCTCCTTCACCGGGGGGGGGGCCTCCGAAGGGGTCTGGCCCGCTATCGGGGCCCACCGATCGGCAGGCCGGCCTCTCTGTCGGCGGGCCTCCATTTCTCCGCCGGCAATGTTATAGCCCTGCACCATTGTTGTGCGGGGCGGCCTGGGGGAGGACGGCCACTGCGCATGTGCGGGACCCAAGGCACCGCGTCTTTTACACGGCGCCGGGTCTCCGACTCTGCATCGAGGCCCCGCCCCCGCAAATCTCACCACGCCCCTGCCAGCCCCACAAAGGCCCCAGAATAGGGGTCTGGGAACGGGTGCCGACGCCGGAGTAAAACACTCCGGTTTTTACTCTGGCGTCGGCACTTAGACTCCTGGTGGGAGAATCCCGCCGACTTTCTCTGCAAACACAAGGAATATGTTCAAGCCTTGCACCTATTTTGGATTACCCGGAAGCATGTGGAGTTTATAATTTTCCATTGCTTTCTCCATGGCAATGCCTCAGCCAACCAGAGTCAACTTGCTAACCAATCAGCACCCTTTTCTCCTCCAGCATAAATTGCTGTGAATGTTTGAAATTTGGCATTCTTGCATTTGTCCTGATTAGTGAGAGATGAAAAGCTTCAACCACATGTAATAATAATAATAATCCTTATTGTCACAATTAAGCTTACATAAACACTGCAATGAAGTTACTGTGAAAAGCCCCTAGTTGCCACACTCCGGCGCCTGTTCGGGGACACGAAGGGAGAATCCAGAATGTCTAATGTTTCTCTTTTCAGTAACATTCAAGTTCTATACACCCAAGTGGCTGTTTGCAAAATTTGTCAAGAGCTACTTTGATGATGCGATTTGTTACGGGAATGGGCAATGAGGTGATGGGGAGTCAGGGTCAGTGAAGACTTTGTCTTTGGATGGATAAGTATTGATAGACTAAAGGAACCTCCTCGTCTGTATTTGTCTTGTGTCCAATTTATATTGCGGCCATCAAATCATTGCATACTGATCAGGGGAAAACTTCCCTGGCTGTTGTCAAGTGGACGGCAACAGAATCCTCCCTACACATCGCTTGCAGAGCGCTCAAACTGCACCACAGGTCAAATTGAAACAGTAATTTCCTTTTGATTCAGGCACGTCTGCTTCCTTGTACTAACCTGGGAAATTAAATATCCTCACACCTAAGAGTTAACCCGTCAGAATGCTGTTTAATTCACAGCAGAAATTATGTGTTGCTGCTTGACAGATGTGGTAGATGATGATAAATGGAGGTCCAAACTGAGCAATTACGAAGCTGCTCAGACATGCTGGTATTTAAATGCAATCATTTGAATGTACAAGTGTTTCAAAGTGAGATAAAGAGCCTGCAGCATCAATGGCTTGCTTTCGCGGGTATCATTAGAATGCTGCCAATTTGGAATGTCCTCGAAACATGGCTGCCTGATGCCTTCCTTTGGTCCCATTACCCAACTCCATGGGATGGAAATGCATTTTTCCCAAAGCCACCAGGGAATTTGCAGAGGTAATCCACCTAGAGATGTGAGAATTATTAATGGAGTGCGATCATAAATTACTTTGTTTTTCAACAAAGTAGTGAAATCATAAAAACAACTAGGCAATTAACTCAAAAATAAAATCATACATGGCCCCTATAGTGACTATTGGGAGTTTTATTATTATTGTATTTTTCTCTGACTTTTGCTCACAGTCCCCATTCCTTGTTGGAGCTCACCCCCTGGCACCAATAACCATCCCTTACTTTACTGGCAACCATCTTTCACGGGTGAACAGAGACAGTGAGAATTAGTAGACCTTGTGGGACATGGGGACCATTACAGCTGATCCCAATTTTATTCTCCCCCAATGCTGATTAACAATTACTTTCAACTGGGAGTGACGGGAAATGAGAACAAAGAATGAGTGAGAATGAATGGTTGGTCTTATCCCACCCAATTCTGCTCCTATGTCTTAGGGTCTTATGGTCTAAGTTTGCGGATGATACGAAAATTGGTTGGGTGAATCCAGCAACCGGGTATTTAAATTAACTGTAAGGCTCATTTAGATATGCAGATCCTGATCACATCGGGCAGAGCGAGTTGAGTGACTCACTATCGGCCCAGTGTCTGGTGAGGTGCCCCATTTGAGACTTCCTTGCAATTCACCCGTTGCACTCGGATCCCCGCTGGGCACAACGGGATCGCTGAATCGCACCCACAGTTTTTGTGGGTGTTTATGGTGACATAGGTTCTCGTCGCCTCATCCAGTTCAAATAGCGAGTAGGCGCGCTCATGTCCAACTTAGTATATGTCAGGCCCCCAGACAACTTTGCATACAGGTCCCCTATTTTGGCTATGGTGTACCTGTCCAACTTCCCAGCTTGATTCACCATTAATTTGTAATTTCAACAAATTCTGATTGTCTTAGTGGATTTAACTACTGGTACAATGGGTGTTGCCCACTCAGAAAATTACACAGGTTTGATGATGCCTTGATCTTCCAACCACCATTTAACATTTTCCACTTCTGCATAAGGCACGGACGGGCCTTGTCCTAAAAGTTCTGTGTGTAGCTTCTGGACCCACATGGATCCTAGCTTATAATCCTTTAATCTTTCCAAGTTCTATTTGGAATACTCCTGTTACTTCATTAAGACCTCATTCAGGCCCCCTCATTTAGAATCATAGAATCATAGAAGTTTACAGCATGGAAACAGGCCCTTCGGCCCAACCAGTCCATGCCGCCCAGTTTTTTACCATTAAGCTAGTCCCAGTTGCCCGCACTTGGCCCATAACCCTCTATACCCATTTTACCCATGTAACCATCTAAATGCTTTTTGAAAGACACAATTGTACCCGCTTCTACTACTACCTCTGGCAGCCCATTCCAGACACTCACTACCCTCTGAGTGAAGAAATTGCCCCTCTGGGCCCTTCTGAATCTCTCCCCTCTCACCTTAAACCTATGCCCTCTAGTTTTAGACTCCCCTACCTTTGGGAAAAGATGTTGACTATCTACCTTATCTATGCCCCTCATTATTTTATAGACCTCTATAAGATCACCCCTAAGCCTCCTACGCTCCAGGGAAAAAAGTCCCAGTCTATCCAGCCTCTCCTTATAACTCAAACCATCAAGTCCCGGCAACATCCTAGTAAATCTTTTCTGCACTCTTTCTAGTTTAATAATATCCTTAATATTAATAATTTAATCTTAAAGATCTCCAGCCAGTTTAATTTTATCTCCTGGAGCCAATCACATCCCATCCAGCTCGATTCCTGGCCTGAAACTACCACCAGAGGAAGCTGTGCTGAGTACTGTCCATAATTTGCAGGGGCTGGGTGGAGCCACATCCATATGTGGGGGGGAAGGGGTGTACAGATGAACCACAGATCGTAAAAGAACGGGAAGACAGAGGTGAGGGGGCAAAATCCCATTTTTAAAAACGCAGGACACAAGGGACATAGCCACAGGGGACAGGCCTAAGGGCAAGTGGAGGATCAGAGGGAGTACAAATACATGGGGAAATACGTGCCAGGGCAAACACTGGACAGGGCAACTGAGGCAGATCGGCCATATGGGGCCCACAGCCACAGAGGAAGGGGAGGGGGAACATGTGGATGTAAACATTTATCGTGACACTCTTTTGTTTGTGTTATGTTTTTCTTGTTCTTTGGTTTATCTCTCTTTTGTAATTCTAATTTTGCCGCGGTTGCTTTTGTTTGCTATTTTGCACGGTTATGACACTTGTAATTTAATGTATCAACTGAAATGTGTAACATAAAAATGTGAAAAGCAATAAAAACATTTTTTTTTTAAATGGTTGCCAGCACCCTCAGGAACTGAGAGGTGCTTTACACCAAATGGCCAGGGAGAGCCATTTACATCTAACAGCCGGGGGCCGAGACTAGCATTTAAGCCTTAGAGATAAGGTTGTGCAGAAACTGTAGTAAAGGCAGTTTAAATATCTTTGTGGGACCAGAAGAAAATGTTTCCCAGACTTGCCTATCTGCAGTATGAAGTAATTATAATCTGGATTGGACTTCTAAATAATTTGGATGTTATTTGGGAAAGGAAAAGTCTTAAGGAGCTTAGAGATAATAGATATATTTTGGAACATGGGGTACGTTCTACATAAACTGTGTGTGTAATTACTGATTCATATATTTAATGGTCTTGGACTATTGCAGTCCTGTTTGTGTGTTTTTGTCTTTTCTTTAACTTAATAAATCGTTTTTAATAATTGTTACTTGGCGGCTGGGCTGATTATTCTTATTGGGGGCTGCAAATGACTCCTCACACCATTCCCCCCCAAAAACTGTACACCCCCACAAATCGGTGTTCCAAGTTGGGAAACCCTCGCAGATACCATCAGCGTGGTTCGTGACAGCGGAATTCGCACAAGAAATTTCTTGCTCATCTTTCAGGCCATACTTTCGCTTTTAGTCTATTTCATGGCGCAAAAGCTGCTAGAAAATCTACCAGAGAAATGGTTTTCCCGGAGCCTATCTTCAAATTTAAATTCCTATTCCCTTCCTGTTCAGTTACTGTGCGAAATCGCTCTCCAATTAAATAATCCAGTTTACTTGACCCCATTAATGTAATTGGGTATTGAAGAGTAAAATTAAATGCTTAATTCAAGCACAAAAATTAAAAAAGATGCTTTACACATGAAGGTATATTAACCTCCATGCTACTTGATCCGTTCCTGACCTCGGCACTAAAGGAATGCTGGGTAGTTCATGCAGGTTGTAGTATTTTCAAAATGGTGCTTTGACAACTGTAATTATGAAGCAAATTATAAATTTGGATGCAGCTGAAGAAGAACTGACGCAGTATGTGTAATTATTAGCGACAAATATCCAATTTCCCAAAGTTGCCAGACTGACCGAAACCAAACATTATTATCGTAAAGGACAAATATGTTTGGGATTCTTTGTGCCGCTTGCTTCATGTTGTTTGGCTTCCTTAAGTCAAACAAGGTCTAAAGATGGATGTTGGTCCTCAATAAACAGGCAGAGTGAGGATTACAATGGTTTTGTTTTATTTGGTTTGAATAGGTTTTGGAAACCGGTTTGCTTATCTTCAGGATAAATAGTGGTTAGCCCAAAGGATGGGGGTCAAATGATGTTTATAAATAACAGGCGAGCAATATATACTTCCTGGGTTTGGACATTCTTTTTTTTCTAACCTTTCAGGATATCGTACATTTACATTGTGCAGTGGTTGAGATTTGTCTCAGGTGGTGGTGCAAGGCAAATGCTTTTGGAGCGACCGCCCGTTCCACACAATGCTTGATATTCAGCTCCACTGCAGTCAACAGAAATAAATACCAGGTGAAGCATATAAAGACCAGACGTTCTGATATTGCCTGTTTCGTGCCACCCCTGAAGACAAATCCCCGATTCCTTAAACGACCAAAGATGAGACAAAGCTATGTGCCCTAACGAGTCGGAGCCTAACCCTCGCAGTCTAATACCCAACCATTCAGGTTGTAAAAACTCCTAATTTTCCTTGTTGCTAGTGAACGTCTATGATTGTGGTGTGATATGCATCCAGCAAAATCAGAATAAGTCATGGTTTTTGCTTTTAGATACTGGACGATTGTAAATGAAACTTAAACTGCAAAATTGTTAAACAGGCTAATCATCGACAACGACAGAATGTATTGGCTAAATGGATAATTATAGACTATGAATAAGAACGGTGTGATATTTGGTTTGTTGAATCGGCAACCTAACATCATATTGGCAATCCAGAGTAAAGCATTAGAGAGATCATTTAAAGAAAGATGCATCAATATATTTTGCAGGCAATGTATTTAATCACATTTCTTTAAGTTTTGCAAATATTTTTTCACATTTCAGTAATGCAAAGATATCGAGTGATCCATGATTTAAAGAATATATAGCACTCTTTTCAAACCTGCCATTTACCAACTAGTCCTGATATGGTGCTCGACATCACCACGAGACAGGAGCTGCCAGCAAAGTGCCAGATAGCCATGTTTGACCTGCTCCTGCAACTCCTTGAGGGCCAGTTATGTGTGGCACAGTGGACCCGGGTTCAATTCCGGCCTTGGGTGACTGTGTGGAGTCTGCACGTTCTCCCCGTGTCCGCGTGGGTTTCCTCCGGGTGGTCCGGTTTTCTCCCACAGTCCAAAGATGTGCAAGATTGGTGGATTGGCCATGATAAATTGCCCTTGTGTCCAAAGGTTAGGTGGGATTATGAGATCCCAGGGATAGGGAGGGGGAGTGGGCCTAGGTGGTTACTCTTTCAGAGGGTTGGTGTAGTCTTGATGTGTGGAATGTCCTCCGTCTGCACTGTCGGTATTCTATAATACAAAGGAAAGTGTCCATGCCGCCAAAATGAAGATAAACGCATGATCCGGCCCAAGAATCCCCATGTCCTGGTGCTTCTTACAATAAATAAAAACAAACTTTCAGATCTTCCCACATTGCTTAAGACTGCTGTGCCTTGATGTACCAGGCTGTTGGTGATCACTGAACTCTACATTGAAATTTCCCTTTCTCCCTCCCCAGCCCATTGAGATGCTCCTCAGGGAACCTAGTGGACCTAATTGTGGTGATGAGATTCCCCATTCCCCTTCCTCCCCACTTTCACTTTAAAATGGTGATATATTCTGGAAGGATAGGTATCCAGCAACTTCCTCTGGAACATGATCCAATCCTGCCTGCAATTGAAGACCCAGCCCAACATTTCAGGCCAGATGATTGGTTATTGGCCTGACACAAAAGGAAAATCATGCTTGACAAATCTACAAGAATTCTTTGAAGACATACCTAGTAGAGTTGACCAGGGAGAATGGGTGGATGTGGTTTATTTCGAATTTCAGAAGGTTTTTGACAAAGTCTCACATAGCAGATTAATATATAAAGTTAAAGCGCGTGGCATTATGGGCAGTGTCTTGAGATGGATAAAAGTTGGTTAGCAGACAGGAAGCAAAAAGTTGGAATAAATGGATCTTTTTCTGATTGGCAGGCAGTGACGAGTGGGGTACCACAGGGATCTGTGCCAGAGCCACAACTGTTCACATTCATAGAATTTACAGGGCAGAAGGATGGTCATTTGGCCCTTGGAAAGAGCACCCTACTTAAGCCCCACACCTCCACCCTATCCCCTTTAGCCCCTTAACCCAGTAACCCCACCTACCCTTTTTGAACACTAAGGGCAATTTAGCATGGCCAATCCACCTAACCTGCACATCTTTGGACTGTGGGAGGAAATCGGAGCACCGGGCGGAAACCCACGCAGACACGGGGAGAACGTGCAGACTCCATACAACAGTGACCCAAGCCGGGAATCGAACCTGGGACCCTGAAGCTGTGAAGCAACTGTGCTAACCCACTGTGCTACCGTGCTACATTATATATTAATGATTTTGATGATGGAACGAGATGTAATATCTCCAAATTTGCAGATCACACAAAGCTGGGTGGGAGGGTGAGCTGTGAGGAGGATGCAGAGATGCTGCAGTGTGATTTAGACAAGTTGACTGAGTGGGCAAATGCATGGCAGATGCAGTAGAATGTGGATAATATAAGGTTATCCACTTTGGCAGCAAAAACAGGAAGGCAGATTATTATCTGAATGGCTATAGATTGAGAGAGGGGAATGTGCAATTAGACCTGGGTGTCCTCGTGCATCAGTCGCTGAAGGTAAACATGCAGGTACAGCAGGCGGTAGAGAAGACAAATGGTATGTTGGCCTTCATAGCGAGAGGATTCGAGTACAGGATCAGGGATGTGTTGCTGCAATTATACAGGGTCTTGGTGAGACCACACCTGGATTATTGTGGGCAGTTTTGGTTTCCTTATCCGAGTAAAGATGTTCTAGCTACAGAGAGAGTGCAATGGTTGTTTACCAGTTTGATTCCTGGGCTGGCAGGACTGATGCATGAGGAGGGATTCAGTCGGTTATGGTTATATTCTATTCACTGAGGTTTAGAAGAATGAGGGTGAGATCTCATAGGAACCTCCAGAATTCTAACAGGACTAGACAGATGCAGGGAGGGTGTTCCCGATGATGGGGAGTCCAGAACCAGGGGCCATAGACTGAGGATACGGGGTAGAGCTCGGATGAGCAGTAATTTCTTCACCGAGAGAGCGGTGAGCCTGTGAAATTCATTACCACAGAAAGTAGTTGAGGCCAAAATATTGTGGGTGGGGCTCTCCGTTTGGGGGTCGTTCTCCGGCCAGAGCTGAATTGCAACCAGTTTATGCTCCCCGGGAGCTCAAACTGGGAAGCAATTCAGCGTTCCATGCCATGCAAATTTATGCATGGTGTGGAAAACGAGGGATTGCCAGGGAATCCTGCTGGTGGACCATCACCTGGAGCGAACGGCCCGATAGCAAGATACTGCCGCTGGCCACCCCACCCCCCTGCACCACAAATCCGGCACGAACCCCCCACCCTCGCAAATCAGCCCCTCCCCCCTCACACTGCACAGCAGCCCCCCACCCCCAGATTGCATTCCGAGCACTAAGTGCATCCCAATCACTCAAGCGTGTGATTTCACTGCACTTACCTCTCTTTGATGTGGTCAATATTTACAAATGTTGGGGTTTCACCACTTAGGCCACTGAACCTTGAAGGGAGATGAATGAGTCAAAGCTGTAGATGGCTTGTCGAAGCTGTCAATCACAGACCACTACGCGAATGACTTGAATGACTTGCAGATAATGGATCTGTGAAAACCAAACACAGGTCACAGCTGCTCTCCTTCCAGGAATGGACACCTGGAGCTGCAAGGTAAGTGTTACAGCTTTAATTCTTCTCACTGCCCATGTCTGGTCTGCTCTCGCTTCCAGATAAGGGTCTCATTTCTTGGGGTGGGGGGTTGGGAGTGACTGTGTGAGGAAGAGGTCTGTGGCAGTGTCCATTTAGAAAGGGGTCCAGGGAACCCCAATTTAGGTTTTTCTTGGGGGGGGGGGGTCCCTGGAGGGGGGTCCCCTTATTACAGAGGTACCTGAGGGGTCTCCCTATTACAGGGGTCCCTGGGGGGGCTCTCGGGGAGTCTTCCAATTATAGGGGTCCCTGGGGAACGTTGGGATGAGGGGGGTTCTAGTCGAGGAACCGTGGGCAGGCACTGCATTGTTGGCGAGAGGTAGACCCTCGGATTCAGTGTACAATTGGGAAACACAAAAGGCTCAGTTTCAATTTGTGGGACATGCTGAGTCAGCTGATCTCAGTCAAAGTGACAGTAAGGTGCTACCATTGGCCTAGCTACCTCTCTGGCTTCACTTCCTGCTCCAAACTGCTACACGGTGATTCTAATAGCAAGCAGTGTACAGTGAGTGACTGGTACGCAGAGTAAATTGCTGCTGTAATTGGGATGGAGATTGACTTCAATTTATATCAAATCTTCCTGCTCCCCACTCACCGTCTCCCAGCCACCGATATCTACCCTGCTTCTAGACTAGGGCAGTGCACGTTCTCAAATGCTGTTACTGGCCAGGTACATGAGAAGCAAGGTTTATTTTGGGTGAATATCATCACATGGGGATGCCTCTCTGATGCAGACCTGTCCTTGTCAAGGAGCAGTTTAAGGGTAGGAATTGTGGGCACGGCAGGGGGGAACCCTTTGCTCTGGTTTAAAATAATTGACAGACCAATTGCCTTTATATCTTTGGCCTGGTCCTCACCAATTGGGTGAGGTCTGGGGGACAGCTGGTGTGTTATATGTCACAGGAGACATCCACTGAAGTGTGCCAATCCCGTGTTGCAGTGGTAAATTAAGGCAGGGAGACAGGAACTCTCCTCCTCTCGAAGATCATTGAGCTTCCACTATGCACCAGCTCCATCCGTCCCTCCCCTCAATTGGTGTGTTGTATCCAGTTTATGACGATACACTTAAGGAAGGATGTGAAGGCATTAGAGAGGGATTCCTGAGAATGGTTCCAGGGATGAGCAACTTTGTTTTGCCGGTAGATTGGAGAAGTTGGGATTGCTCTCCTTGGAGGAGAGAAGGTTGAGAGGAGACTTGATAGAAATTTTCAAAATCACGAGGGGTCTGGACAGAGGAGGGAGGGAGAAACCGTTCCCAATGGTGGAAGCATCAAGTACTGAAGGGCACAGATCTAAGATAATTGACATGAGGAGAACCTTATCACACAGCGAATGGTTAAAATCTGGAATGCGCTGGCTGAGATTGTGGTGGAGATAGGTTCAATCTCATACGTAACCCACACCGGCGGGCATTCGGCCCGTCGAGGCACGGAGAATCGCCGGGGGGGGGGCTTTCAACGGCCCCCGACCGGCGCGGTGGTGATCCCACGGGCGCCTGAGAATCGGCGCTGGAGAATCGGTAAGCTAGTGTCGGGGCGTGATTCTCGCGTCCACCCGGGGATTCTCCGACCCGGCGCGGGATCGGATAATCCTGGCCCCAATCTTGTGATTCAGGAGAGGGTTACCAACCGAGCCAGGCTAACACTGACATGGCTTACAATTAAAACAAATCAGATCATTTATAATTTAGAGAGGGAAATTAATGATATATAACTATCCTTGGGCTATATTAAAATCTATTAAAAGGGACTGATAGAAACTGGGAGTCATTTATTACACACAAGGTCACAGAGTTGAATGGCCAACCAATTCCTTCCTAACCTTGTGACCACTAACCAGGTGTCCCATTTAAGGCTGTCTCGAGGATTTAAACTGTTAATTCGCATTCAGCGTCCAGCTTCATTCTACAGCCCAGTACAGTACCATCTTATGTATGAGATTTGTCATTCACTCTTACTGCTCTGCGATGGTATCAAGCACTCCCAGGGCCGCGTCACAAAAGTCCAGTGCAGTTCACAATCCTGATGACTTTGCCGCTGTAAATGGATCATAGTTATAGCCACTGTTTGGTACCTTGGTAATAAGGAGCCATAGAATGAGGATCATTATTTGAACGGAGGCAAAAAATGTTGGCGGCAATGTTTTCACACAGAGCGTTATTCGTAGAAACATAATAGATCATAGAATTTACAGTGCAGAAGGAGGCCATTCGGCCCATCGAGTCTGCACCAGCTCTTGGAAAGAGCACGCTACCTAAGGTCAACACCTCCACCCTATCCCCATAACCCAGTAGCCACACCCAACACTAAGGATAATTTTGGACACTAAGGGTAATTTATCACGGCCAATCCACCTAACCTGCACATCTTTGGACTGTGGGAGGAAACCGGAGCACCCGGAGGAAACCCACGCAGACACGGGGAGAACGTGCAGACTCTGCGCAGACAGTGACCCAAGCCGGAATCGAACCTGGGACCCTGGAGCTGTGAAGCAATTGTGCTATCCACAATGCTACCGTGCTGCCCTATTAGAGTGTGGGAAGCTTCAGCACAAGTAACTATTGAGGTACAGAATTGATGGGTAATTTCTGAATAGGCACCAGTGACCTGGAACATTGCCAGCTGTCAGTGGATGTCAGAATAGTGAAGGCATAAGGTCTACAATTTTACACCCATTGATATCAGTGAGTTGTAATTTTCTGAAATCTGCTGGGGTGGAGAGTATTCGAAACCTTGGAACATAAAAGGACCTGGATTAAGGGAAGGGAGATGGGACTGGATTAGGTGGCTTCAATTGAAGGGCTAGCATCACACAGTTTGATGGGCCAAATGCTCTCGTTCTATGTTGTAACTTCTGTAAGGAAAGAAAACCTTTGCATGTCAGAGGTGCCAGAGAGAAAAGGTATTTGTGTTTATTCAGATCAGCCAAGTTTGTTCAAAAATATATATGTGAGGTTTACCTGTGCCACCCAGTCCAGGAAGTGCCAGAGTTGATCTCTAATGTGGCAATAGTCTGGCAATCACAGGCAGGACAATCGATGTCAGCATCGCTAGCTCGAGAAAGGAGGAAAATGGCAAGGTTACCACATTGGAATGCTCTCCAGGGAAAGACAGAATCTGAATCCAGAACCTGGCAGGTTATTTATGAATGAGATGAGGAGGAATTTCCTCACTCAGAGGATTGTGAATCTTTGGACTTCTCCACCCCAAAGGGCTTTGGAGACACTTTCATTTAGTCTGTTCAAGACTGAAATTGATAGATTTCTACAGATCAGAAACATCAAGGGCCATGGGGATAGTGCAGGAAAATTGTACTCAAGTCGGAGATCAGCCATGAGCTAATTGAATGGTGGAGAAGGCTTGAAGGGCTGAAGGGACGACTCCTGCCCTTATTTTTTATTTTCTTATGATTCAGATATCTTGCTGACCTTGATGAAAAGCCAACAGACACTCCTCATCGATGTTATTGCATAGCACTCAATCACCTACTAACTCACTTAATACTGCATGAATATTGTGACAGTTATGAGGTTTATAAGATTATTAGGTTTTGGGACAGTGTTTTAAATTTAAGGCAAAAATGAAAAATGTCATGTGACCGGTTCTGAAGTCAGCTTACCAGCAAACCTGGATACTTTGATTGTTCGAAATTAAATGTACCCAAAAGATGGAAAATGTTGATGCTTGGCAGAAATCTGATTGTCCCCAGGATATAGACTGTGAGTTGCCAAAGTCTCAGAAAAATATTGAGAATGTTGCGTTGTAAATAGAGTTTCATAGAATTTACAGTGCAGAAGGAGGCCATTTGGCCCATCGAGTCTGCACCGGGCCCTTGGAAAGAGCACCCTACTTAAGCCCATAGTTCCAACCTATCTCCGTAACCCAATCTAACCTTTTTGGACACTAAGGGTCAAACCTAACCTGCACATCTTTGGACTGTGGGAGGAAACCGGAGCACCCGGAGGAAACCCACGCAGACACTGGGAGAACGTGCAGACTCTGCACAGTGACCCAAGCTGTGAATCGAACCTGGGTCCCTGGAGCTGTGTAGCAACAGTGCTCACCACTGTGCTGCACACATAGCTGTGCTTTAAACTGTCCATTTAGTTTCAAGGTGCAAAAGAATCGGGCTCCCAGCAAATCAGCATTTCTACCTGAATATAAGGCTCATGTGATTCATGTTGCCATGGAAATTAACGTTGAGAGAGGTAGGATTTTTTAGACATCCCTGAAAATTCACAGATGCAGTTAGTCTGCAAAGTCCAGCAGAGGGAGAACAGCTAGAGACCAAAGGTGTGTACATTTCACTGTACCAGAATGTGGGTGGAGGTTTGTGCTCGAATTGTTAAGACAAAAATAACTTTTTGAGAGAGACTGGAAGATTTGCCTAGCTTGTGTTGGAGGGAGGATCTCCAGTAGTGCCAGGTTAGGTTTAGAAGGTCCGAGGTTGGGAAAGAAGGGAAAAGAACAGAAGTAGTCCTTCTGGAGCTAAGAATCACTTCAAACTGATTTCAGGAGAATTTAATGCCTACTTAAACAACAGTTTAACATATAATTGTAGAGTGTGCTTTCTCCTTTGTGCTAAAAATAAAAGGGGTTCTGTGGTTTAAAGTATAATTTGCCTATAAAGAGAGTTAGGTTGTTGGACGTAAATAACTCAATACTTCAATCTAGCTGGAGGATTGTTGGAGGAGGTAAGGCATTGATGGACATGTCTTACTGATGAGGCCCATCAGACCTGTGCAGACAGTATGACAAAATGTAAAAATATCTTTGAAGTATTGGAAAGAGAAGCCATCAAGAGTCGAGCAGACATGGAGGACAGACATGTGGAAGGCCAACATCATCTCCTCAACCTACCATCTTCCGTGCAGAATGGGAGAAGTGCCAAGATAAACAGTATGAAGATCACTATAAGCTAGGCCACAGTGCTCTCTTTGGGAATTACTGTCAATTATTTTACATTGCATTTTATATTGGAGCTAGTGTGAATGATCTTACATTGACAGAAATATCTCTCCAAGCAGTTTGAAGGCGAGAGTCATATTTTTCCAGTAACTTCATATGAGAATGATGTGAACCTGAATTATATCAGTGCCTTTTTGTTGTTAGATTACTTCTGATCTGGTAGTCACCCATTTACTAATAGCTGCGAAGAATACTTACACCATGTAAGGGATGTACTTCTGAAGCTTTATAAAGCACTAGTTAGGCCCCATTTAGAATACTGTGAGCAATTTTGGGCCCCACACCTCAGGAAGGACATACTGGCACTGGAGCGGGTCCAGCGGAGATTCACATGGATGATCCCAGGAATGGTAGGCCTAACATACGATGAACGTCTGAGGATCCTGGGATTATATTCATTGGAGTTTAGGAGGTTGAGGGGAGATCTAATAGAAACTTACAAGATAATGAATGGCTTAGATAGGGTGGACGTAGGGAAGTTGTTTCCATTAGCAGGGGAGACTAGGACCCGGGGGCACAGCCTTAGAATAAAAGGAAGTCACTTTAGAACAGAGATGAGGAGAAATTTCTTCAGCCAGAGAGTGGTGGGTCTGTGGAATTCATTGCCACAGAGGGCGGTGGAAGCCGGGACGTTGAGTGTCTTTAAGACAGGAGTTGATAAATTCTTGATTTCTTGAGGAATTAAGGGCTATGGAGAGAGAGCGGGTAAATGGAGTTGAAATCAGCCATGATTGAATGGTGGAGTGGACTCGATGGGCCAAATGGCCTTACTTCCGCTCCTATGTCTTATGGTCTTATGGTCTTATGGTCAAAAGCAATACAAATCATCATTCTGCTTTTCCATTTTCAGGTAGCAAGATATTTTTCATTGTACATGTTATGGTGGCCACGAAGAACACGGGGATCATCAATAGAGCTCCCCGTGCACTTCCCTATTGAGCCGACGGGAGCTTAAAACCCGTTGCTTCAACTCGGGCCGGTATTCTGCGGGTCCCTGGGTTGGTATGTGCTCTGTAAACCATTGCTGCGGCCTTTTCCGTTATGTAAATAAAAGGGTATGGTTTTGTTAAAACTGGCCTTGGCAGGTTTATGACATTACATATACCTGGCAATCGATACTATTGTACTCTTGCAGAATGATGTCTCAAACAATGTATGTTTTTTTTCAAAATCAGCAAACTTCAACTGATTCCAGCTGTTGCGTTAACACTGGCTCAGCTGGAAGCACCTCTCACCTCTGATTGAGCAAATTATGGGTTCAATTCTCACTCCAACTTCTGAGCACAAGGCTGAAGCTCGGCTGCAGTTCAGAAAGAGTGCTGCACTGTTTGGGGAGCTATCTTGTGAATGATATTGAACCTGTCGAGTTTACACCTAATAACAATGAGTGCTGTTAGTCGCACCATTATTTTTACAATCAATTTTGGCCCCGTGCATTGTCACTCGTGGTACATAAATTTCACAAGCATGACACTCTGGGCTTCTTCAGTGACACCAAGGCTCCAATACCCAAGGCCTCAAAGCGATGCTGTATGAGGACGGAACCCTCTTGAGGGACAGAGAAAATATCGGCCTCCGATGGAAAGAGTCAAAGAACTCCTAAATCGTGATGCAAATATAAATGAGGATGTCTTTGAGGCAATATAACTCCCCATCAAAAATGATCTTGGGCTCCCACCAAGTGCGGATGAAGTCGGAGCCGCCATTAAACACGTGAAGAATTGAAAAGCTGCAGGAGTGGATGGGATTGAGGAGAATAGATGACCGGTCATCAGAAAATCTGGGACAGAGAAGAGAAGAAATTTCTGCCGATCTCAGGGATGCCGTCATTGTCACCAGCTTCAAGAAAGGAGACAAAGCGGGACTGTGGGAACTACCGAGGGAACCTCCCTCTTCTTTATCGCTGGGAAAATCATCACCCAAATCCTCGCTAGCCGCCTTCTCCCATTCTCTGAAGAAATCCTTCCAGAAAGACCGTGTGGCTTCCGACCCAACCATGGAACAGTGGACATGATTTTCACTACTCGCCAAATTCAAGGTAAATGCCAGGGGCAACATCAACCACTCCTCATGGTCGTCATCGATCTGACCAAGGCTTTTGACTCATTCAATTGGGAAGTGCTGTGGAAGATCCTATCAAAGGTCGACTGTCCAGAGAAATTCATCAACATCCTCCGACTCCTCCACGGCAAGATGTTGACGACAGTCCGCACCGACAGAAATAAGACAGAAACCTTTGAGGTCAAGACTGGAGTCGAGCAGGGATGTGTCATCAACCCCACCCTTTTCTCCATCTTCATCGCCGCCATCCTTCACCTTGTCAAGAACAAGCTTCCCAGTGGGGTGGACATCGTCTACAGGATGAATGGAAAACTTGTTGTCGTCAACCGGTTGAAATCCAAGAAGAAAACATCACTGACATCACTGGTGGAACTTCAGTATGTGGATGGCATTGCAACCTCTACCCCCTCAGACGAGAAACTCCAAGTCAAGACACCTTCACGGAAACATACTAAAGAATTGGCCTCAGCCTCAACCTCAAGAAGACTCAAGTCCTTTACCAACCCGCCCCTGGGCAGGGGCAAGATCCAGTAGCTCTCTCCATCAAGATCAATGGAGAAACACTGCCAAACATTAAAAATATCCCATACCTGGGGGCCACCTCTACTCTAAGGCTGACATCAAAGCGGAGATTCAAAATGGTATCCAAACCACGAGTGCCTTCTTTGGATGCCTAAGGATGAGAGTGTTTGATGACTATGACATCTGTGCTGACACCAAGATCCTCGTGTACAGGGTGGTCATCCTCCCAACTCTTCTAAAGGGCGCAGAAACCTGGAGTACTTACAGACACCACCTCAAGGCCCTGGAGAGGCATCTCAAACGCTGTCTGAGATGTATTTTATGCATCAGCTGGGAGAACAGGCGTACTAACTGTCATAATATACACCAGTATATTATGGTGCAGACACACACTGATGGACATACAGTGGGACCAATCAGCATACACAACACCGCAGCCAATCACCAGTGAGAGCACACGCACTATAAAGACAGGGGACAGGAGAGTTCCCACTCATTCTAGTAGCAGCCAGCTCGGAGCACAGAGCTCACAGCCTGCAACACAGGCATTCACCATGTGCTGAGTGCATCACCTGGTTAGGACTAGGCAAGGGTCAAAAGTTAAAGCTGGTATTGCATTTACCCACAGTTCAAGTATGTTAATATGGTTAACCTTATAATAAAATAGAGTTGCGCCACTTCCAGTGTTGGTGACCTGTTTGTGATCCAGAACACCCAACACATCACCAACATCAGCGCCCTTGAAGGATCCAAGACAACCAGTGTTGAGTTCGTGTTCACCCAAAACCAGCTCCGCTGAGCTGGCCATGTGCTTAGGATGCCAAACTCCTGACTGCCAAAGCAAATCTTCTTCACCCAGCTTAAGGAAGGATCCCGAACAAGAGGACATCAAAGGAAGCTCTTCAAAGACACCCTGAAGGCTTACCTCAAGAAATGCAACATAGACATCATTGCCTGGGAGACCCTTGGTCAGTAGAGACGTACTTGGAGGAGCCTCCTGATTGATGGGACACAATTCTCAGAGGACACCCAATAGCAAGGGGAGGCCCAGAAAAGGAGCCTGAGAAAGGAATACCCACGATCTAGAGTACAAGGACTGATCCCACCTCCCGGAAACACCTGCCAAATGTGCGGTTAAAGATGCGACTCTAGGATCGGGGTCATCAGCCACGCAAGGACCCACAGAACCCGGGACCGGTAACACGGAGTTTCTTAGGTGGATTCATTAACGAGTGATCGCTGAAGAACCTGGTCAGCTTACACATAATGACAATGGGTATTGTTAATCACACCATTATTTTACAGGAAATGCTGTCCCTGAGCGTTGTCACTCTTGGCACATACATTTGCGTGATGACAACACACATGAGGAATATGGAAATGGGTGCCAGTGCACCTGATTGGCTACCAGCACCCCATTTTCGTCCATCAGATTTGGATGTGAGCTCCTATCAGGCGAAGGTTGTGGTGGATGACTAAATTTACACAAACTGACCTTTCCTTATTTTCAATCCTTTCCAGTTCATTCCCTTGTGTTTTCCACCTGAATCTATTCTGAGATATTCTTTAGGAAGCTTGGTTTTCTCTTTTTTGAAGAGACACTGATTAAAACATTTTTCTGTGAATTGATCGTTAATCACAACTTCCAAAGTTTGCTCAGAGCTCCAATGGGTAGCTGATCAGATGTCAGTTGAAAGCTCAGTAACTTCAACACGAACATTGTCTCTACCACCGAGGATTCCTTTTGCTCGTTCATGAGAAAGTTGCAGGGCTATCATTTGTTGCCCAACCCTAATTGCCTTTGAATTAAAGAGCCTGGAGTCACATGTAAGATGTTTGTGTTCCCCAAGGGCATTTTTGAACCAGGCAATGCCTGGGAACCACTCCAGTCCCATGGGGGGTCACCCCGGCCCCACGGCCAACCCCCCCCTCACCTCCCCCTTCCCAAAGCCCTGTCAAGGCTCCCCACCAACCCCAGCCAGCCCCCCCCGTGTCCTATCTCCTCTCTTTCCCTCATGACTCACCATCATTAATCAGACTAGTTTGCAATTCAAGATTTAATATTAATTGAATTTTAATTCCACTATCTGCTATGGTGGGATTTGAAGCCGTGTGCCCGATGTATTGACCTGGGTCTTTGGGTTACTAATCCACTATGCCACAGGGCGGAATTCTCTGCTGCTTGCCGCCGGTAGTGGGTTACCCGATGTGGCAGAGGATTGGGTGTCAGGGGTAAAAACAGGATTGGCGCCTATGCTCCCTGAAATAGGGGAACCCCCTCCATAGGGGGATTCCCCCCCCACAGAGACTGCTTGCATAGTGGACCCCATACAGGGTCCCCCTACATGGGGTGACACCCCCATAGGCCCCCTGAATAGGGGGACTCCACACAGAGACCCATTACATTGGGGGACCCAGAGATTCCCTAACTAGAGGGTCACCCTCCTGAGACTCCCGAATTAAAGGGCCCCCGAGACCCCCTAACTAAAGCAATCCCCCCCCCCCCTCCCCCCCCCCCCCCCCACCCAGAACTCCCAAAAGAGAGATCCCTCTCTGGAAGCTAGAGAGCAGTCCAGACACAGGCAATGAAAATATTACTGTTATAACACTCACCTGGGCATACACCAGCTGGCTCAGACACAGGAAACATCACCGGCGGAATTCTCCGTTTCTGAGACTAAATGTTGACGCTGAGGCAGGATCCTTGGACTTCTACAACAGCAAAACTGATGTCGCACCTGGACTGATTCCACCACTCTTAAGGGGATAGCACCGGGCCACGTGGAACAATAGATTCCAATAGGAAATGGTGCCGGTCAGTGTGGTGTGAAGCAAGTTGGCTGCCTTGCAGGCTGTGGCAATGCCTGGGAACCACTCCAGTCCCATGAGGGGTCACCCCGGCCCCACAGCCAACCCCCCTCACCTCCCCCTTCCCAAAGCCCTGTCAAGGCCCCCCACCCACCCCCAGCCAGCCCGGCCAGTGTCAGAACCGACAGCCCACTGTGCCCACTTCCCATGTCCTATCTCCTCTCTTTCCCTCATCAGCCACGGCACCTGTTTCCCGATTTCTAAAAGCCCCCCAGTGGAGGCGGAGAATCGTGGAGGCTCCGGAGAATGTCGGGTGGGACCCGCTAATGATATGCAAACAGCATTTGCATGCGCAGAGTGGGACACATTGACATCGCTGTCGTGGCACTGGAACATTGCAATTTGGCGTGAACCTGTGCCCGCCACAATTTTAGCGTCAAAATCAATTCCGCGATTCCGCGTCTGCCGGTGGAGAATCCTGCACCACGTGTCCAGTTCTGGAAAGAGAAAAGCAGTGACCCTTCAGCTGCAAGCCATTCATTCATTTCTATTGATGGGCTGTGATTCACAGCTTCCACCAACACCTTGCTGCATTCATCTCCCTTCATGGATGAGTAACTCTGGAGTTGCTTTCGGGGGTTTATTCAGCAGGTCTCTGGGGGGGATGGGCGTGTCGGGCCCGTACTTAGGGGAAGGGAGTTCCCAGAAAATCTCGGGCTGGGGGTGGGGAGGTGAGGTGCTGCTTTGCGATGTGGAGGTGAGGTGCTGCTTTGCGATGTGGGGGTGGGGGCCTGCTTTGTGATGCAGGGATGGGGGGTGGTCAGCTGTGAGACCTCGCTATCGGGTTGCCTGCTCAAAATGGCAATCCCCATAACGGATTCCCTTGGGAAACCCTCGCAAACCTCGCCATGCATCAATTTGTGCGGCTGAGGATTGGGAATCACTGGGAGCGCAAATCAACTCCAGCGGGTAGGCTCTCTGTATGAACATTAACAAGACAGCAATGTGAAAAATCATCAGCTGTTATGCTTAACAATCTCTACGTCTACTCTCTCAGTGAGAGACAGTTCATTGGGTTTTGTCATATAACCCATTCAGGTCATTCTTCATTTATGTGTCTCGGAAGTGTGACAAGTTATCACTTTATTACATCAGCGCTGGGCCATAAACCCATATTAAAATCAGACTTTTTCATTCCGAGAGTTAATCTATCAAGGTACTACAGCACATAAAACCGGAACTCAGTTTCAGCAGCTGGCATATACTAATCTTTTAAGCACTTTGTTCATCTGCTGAAAACTTGTAAATGCTCAGTTGTAGATAAACATACAAGCTCTTCCTAATTCATGCCCTGAAATCCAAAGCGCGGAATTCTCTCCAATCCCTTTCCATTGCAAAGAATCCCTGACTCACACCAGAGAGAGCAACACTGGCAAAAAAAACACAATTCCCAATTTGTATATTTGATTTTAGCCGCAAAGCATTGAACGTTTGATGATAAAATAGTTAGGGTTAGGGTTAGGGTTAGGGTTAGGGTTTGGGTTAGGGTTGGAGCACACACGTTTCTAATCTCCCTGATTTCCCCTCAAGGTAATTTGACATGATGAAACTGCAGACTGAACCCAGATTTACACATTACATCTCTTGGCTGACTGGTTTTTGCATTCATTAAATTTAGTGGCGTTGACAGCTTTGGGTGGGTCACCTACTTTGGGGTCACTGAGATCTGATACCGAATGAATATGTCAGAATAGGGTAAAGAGTAACGAATGGGCTAACTTGTTCCGGGGATGACGGGAGTGTCTTGTGAAGAGATTGGGGAACTGGGCCTGTATTTGCCAGAGCTTCCATTCGAGAGGTGATCTCATTGAAACCTACAAAATACTTAAAGGAATAGACAGGGTAGATGCGGGTAAGATGTTTCACTTGGTCGGGGGGGTCGAGAACTAGGGGGCACAATTTCAAAACAAGGGGGAAGCCACTTAGGACCGAGATGAGGAGAAATTGCTTCACACAGGCCTGTGATTCTTTGGGATTCTCTACCCAGACGCTGTGGAAGCTCAGTCACTGAGTGTGTTTAATGTTCAGATTGATGGATTTCTGATTCACAATAACATAAGTGGTTTGGGGGATATTAGGTGTGAAAGGAATTGAAATGTCCGATCAGCTGTGAGTGTATTGAATTGTGGAGCAGGCCTGGTGGGTTGTGTTGCCTTTTTCTTTCCTGTGGTTCTGCTCTAACTACGACAATCAGTGGGCTTGTCCTTCTTTCTTTAGTATCTATGTCCGAATGCTTAGAGTCGCCAGGTATCAATGATGCCACCACAAGGTTCAACCGGATATCGATCAAAGAGCCAAACACCAGTTAGTTTGTTCAAGGTCAAGGGTACTTTATTTACACACAATTAGTCATGCAACATAAACATTACTAGTTAACTTTACCTATCAACCAAGACAACCTGTACTTAACTTCAGGCACCTGGCTTAGGTCAGAGAAACAGAGGCCGCTGTTTGATTCTGGATCTATCGGGTCCGAAGGAGTAACTGCTGCTCAGCTGGGCTCATCCGTCTGGTAGCGAGCGTTGAACTTGGACTTGCTTCTGGTGTTGCTGCGATTGAAGATGGACGTTGCCGGGGCGCCAGGTCCAAGAGAGGACAAACACATGGTGGACTCTCTTCTTATACTTGGGGGTTTTCGCGCTCTTTCGGGCGGTCCTTCAGTTTGGACCCCACTAATTGGGTGATCCCTGATCACTCTGTTCGATTCCTAACCAATAGATGGGTGGGGGCTTGGATGGCTGGGTGTGTCTCAACGGTCACTGACCCTGTTGTTTATGCTTCCCTTGAACAGGGAGTGGCGCTGAAATGTCTGGGACTGTACCGGTTGCTCGAGTACCAGTCCCTTGTCTTGGTGAAGATGGGCCATCAAATGGTAATCAGCTCATCAAAATTCTAATTGGTCGGAGTTTCGATACCATCTGGACTCCTTGCTTGCAAATATACATTTCAGGCTCTCAGCTTGCCTGAATTGTGCTTTGTCCATTTTACCCGCTAGGCTTTGCGAGTTTCTCTGTCCCTGGTTGTAAGTGGCCAACTCAGATGGCTACAGTTGATTTTCTGATGGCCGGTCATCTATTCTCCTGTTCCTCCATTCCTATGAAATGTAGCCTTTGGGACCCTGGGCAATGCAGGGTAATCCTGCTCTTGGTCACCCCTACAATGGCCACTGCTGTATCATGCATGGACACAGCTGAGACCAGGTTTAGACTCTGTTCTGATGTCCTGCACAGCTGCGAACAGCATTCACTGCCCAGGTTTACACATCAACTATAGCCAGGTGGGGTGCCATGGTGGCGCAGTGGTTAGCACTGCAGCCTCACGGCACTAGGGGCCCGGGCTTAATCCCGGCCCCGGGTCACTGGAGTTTGCACATTCTGCCCAATGTCTGCGTGGGTCTCACCCCCACAACCAAAAGATGTGTAGGGTCGGTGGATTGACCGGGTTAAATTGTCCTTAGTTAGGGTACGGTGGCACAGCGGTTAGCTCTGCAGCCTCACAGTGCCAGGGATTCCTGTTTGATTCCGATCTCGGTTAACTGTGAGTGGAGTTTGTACTTTCTCCCCGTGTCTGCGTGGGTTTCCTCCGGGTGCTCCGGTTTCCTCCTACAGTCCAAAGATGTGCAGGTTAGGTGGATTGGTCTTGCTAAATTGCCTCTTAGGGTGGAGCTGCAGGAATAGGGTGGGGGAGTGGGGCGTGATGTGTCGAAGGGTCGGCAGACTCGATGGGCCAAATGGCCTCCTTCTGCACTGTGGGGATCCTATGAATTCCAATTCCTATGAATTGGAACAGAAAAGAATTGGGTACTTTAATTTTATTTAAAAAAAACTTTACCAGGCTGCTTCTGGAAATCGGAGATTTCTGCTCACGGTTTGGGTATTCCACCTCCAATACCCTTCTGGGCAGTGGGCACCAACGTATTCCCCTGCAGAAAACTGGGTATTCCTGATTTGTGGGGTTATTTTGAATGAATTGTATGATTTGAATTGCTGAAGGACCATCCATTCTTTTATTCCTGTGCTGATTGTTTGACAGACCAATCCATTCATTCCCATTCTCTGCCCTTTCTCCACGCAACACATGTTCAAAATGTTCTCTTTCAAATGGTTACCAGTTTCCTTTAAAGGATATATTATTCCATGACAAACAAACAACTAAAAGGATGGACAAATAAAGGTCAACCGGTCCATTAAGTCTGTTCCAGTTAGCTGCCCTGCAATTTCTTTGGGGATGAGAGTGAGGCTGACAAAGGAAGTGATTGTTTCCCAACCCTAATTGTTCTTGAGAAGGTGGTGGTGAGCTGCCTTCTTGAACCGCTGCGGTCCATGTGGTGTAGGTACACCCACAGTGCTGTTAGGGAGGGAATTCCGGGAATTTAATCCAGCGATAGCGAAGGAACAGCGATATAGTTCTCAGTCAGGGTGATGTGTAGCTTGGAGGGGAAAGTGCAGGTGGTGGTGTTCCCAGGTATCCGCTACCCATGTCCTTCTCGGTGGTAGCTGTCATGGGTTTGCAAGGTGCTGTCTAAGGAGTGCATTTCGCAGTGCATCTTGTAGATCTCACTGCTGCCACTGTGCATCAATGGTGGAAAGCAGAAGTGTTTATGGTGGTGGATAGGGTGCCAATTAAGCTGGCTGCTTTGTCTTGGAGGGTGCTGAGCTTCTCAATTGTCACTGGTAGTGACAATTGTCACTGGCAGTCACCATTGGGTCACTCAATTGCACTCATCCAGGTAGGTGAAGAATATTCCATCACACTCCTGTCTTGTAGATAGTGGGCAGGCTTTGCTGAGACAAGAAGTAATCTGCCACAGAATGCTCAGATTTTGACCTGCTCTTGAAGCCATTTCATTGAATCATAGAATTGACAGTTCAGGAGTAGGCCATTCGGCCCATCGAATCTGCGTCAGCCCTTGGAAAGAGTACCCTACCTAAGCCCACACCCCCACCCTATCCCCGGAACCCAGTAACCCCACCCAACCTTTTGGGACACTAAGGGCAATTTATCATGGCCAATCCACCTAACCTGCACATCTTTGGACGGTGGGAGGAAACCGGAGCACCCGGAAGAAACCCACGCAGACACGGGGAGAACGTGCAAACTCCACACAGACAGTAACCCAAGCCGGGAATCGAACCTGGGGCCCTGGAGCTGTGAAGCAATTGTGCTAACCACTGTGCTAACGTGCCCCCCTAACCTGTTCGAACTTCTCGACCGCAGATGGCGATCCTATTCCACTTTCTCTTCGAAACATTACAATGATCCTTCTCGACTTTCCTTTTCAATAGAGACCCTGATCCTCCTCAAGCTTCTCTTCAACACAGGCTCTGATCCTTCTTCACCTTCCCTTCAACAGAGGCCCTGGACCTCCTTGTCCTCTTCAACACAGGCTCTGATCCTGCTCGAACCTCTCTCCAAAAGAGATCCTGTCCCTCCTCGCCTCTTGTTCAAAACACAACCCGATTCTTCTCAATCTCCTCTTCAACAGCGAATCTGATCCTGCTCGACTTTTTTGGTCCAGTGAAGTTCCTGGTCTCAGATGTTGATGGTGGCGTATCCAGTGATGGTAATATTATTGAATGTCAGGCAAAATGCTTCGTTTCTACCCTGTGAGAGATGGTCACTGACTGGCACACTGTTGATAGAATTCAGATTTGATTTATTTTATAGGAAATGAAAATGGCGCTTATTCCAGCACCATTCTCAATGACAGGATATTAAAGCCGTGAAGTACTCTTGAGGCGCAGGTACTGTTGTAACATGGGAAATGTAACAACCAATTTTCTCACAGCAATCTCTCACAAACAGCAATGTTAGCATTACACCGTCTGTTTTTGGAATGTTGCTTGAGGGATAAATATCAGCAGCGCAATGGGGCTAACTCCCCGGGTATTCCTGGGAATTGTGCCTTGGGGTCTTTTATGTCCCTCTGACATGTAGGATTGCAAGGAGGGAAATAAATTCAACATGTTTCATCAAATTTGCGGTGGCACAGTGGTTAGCACTGCTGCCTCACAGCTCCGGGGACCCGGGTTCAATTCCGGCTTGGGTCGCTGTCTGTGCGGAGTCTGCACTTTCTCCCCGGGCCCACCGATCTGCGGGCGGGCCTGTGCCATGGGAGCACTCCTTACTTCCGCGCCGGCCTTTGTAGAGCTCCGCCATGGCCGGCGCGGAGAAGACACCCCCTGCACATGCGCCAGAACACGCTGGCCCTTCGGCGCCGGTTGGCATGGCACCAGCCCCTCCGGCACGGGACTAGCCCCCGGAAGTGCGGAGGATTCCGCAATTTCCGGGTGGCCCAACGCCAGAGTGGTTCGCGCGTTCTTGGCGCCAGCATCGGGCCATCCTGCCAATTGCGGGAGAATCCCGCCCTTAGTGACCAAAAAGTGTTAGGTTGGGTTACAGGGATAGGGTGGAGGTGTGGGCTTAAGTAGGGTGCTCTTTCCAAGGGCTGGTGCAGATTCGATGGGCTGAATGGCCTCCTTCTGCACTGAAAATTCTATGATATCTGATAAAATTCTTTGGTTTTAATCTTTAAGGGTTATTTGAAGATATTTTATGTATCCATGTGTATGTTTGTAATTCCTGCTCCCTGGAATTTTTCTCATAGGATTTGGGCAGCTGGTCACTGTTGCCACATATGCATTATATTGTTGTGCTACAAATCCCAAGAAAAAATGCAAGAAATGGACAACAATAGCATGAACCCAGCTAGCAAGTGAGGAGACAAATGTAACTCTTTGTGTGGATAACTCAGGAGGGAAGTTGCAAACACAAATAGACGTCAACCAAAAGGTTCTGATTCAGATTTTCTTTCAAGAGACCCGCCTTATTGGATGTATCATATAAAGAAAGCTAACATAAAGGTCAGTTCTAAAAGAATTACACTGGCAGACATACACCATCAGACGAGAGCAACGTGAACAAATCACATCACATTATATTCTTGAAGTCTGCATTTATCGCCAAGGAAATTAATTGAAATCAGGTTGAACAATGGCAGAAACCGAGGTTTTTCGAAATGTTGCAACATCTTGAATTTAAAGTTGGCTCTGAAGGGTGTTCTATAGTGAAAGGCCAGACAAAGGCAAGCTGCACTGCTGGGTGGGCAGGAGCCGCTCTCACCCAGCAGGCGGACATGCATTTTGTCCCTGTGTTTTCCATCAGACACATCTGCAGAATCGTACCCATTATTAGATTTGTCGTGTAGGAGTAATTGCTAAGTAGCCCATCGCAATAGAAGGTATGTGAATTTGCAATTGTTGTGTTGTTCAGCGGGAGAGGTAGGCCGAGGACACTAGAGTTGCCACTTCTCGTTGCTTTTATCAGGCTTTTCTGGGGCAAAAAAAAGGGGGCTCCGTTAAACTCAGGATTCATTATTCAATTCAGTAACACAGGAGGTGTTAATTCTCTTACCATCGCTGACCTTACTGCTTCTCACTGGCTGAAACCCCTTGGGAGCGATGCCAGGAGTTCAAATTGCCCATATTGTCCATTAATGTTTTAGTACAACTCGCACACATATTTATTTTGTCTCACGGTAAATCTATCTATTACGTGTAAATGTAATTCAATGCCTTCTGATCAGATTTTGTTTTAAAAGGCAATAGTTATTAAAGCATCCCCTTTCCCATGCTGTAAATATTTTCTCGATAATTCGGGCATTGTTACAGAAATATGAAAATAATCTTGGATCCTGATAAACGTCGAACTGCTTTTCCAAGGCCGTTTTTGCTTGAATTCTACAACATTGCCCCTTGTTGCACCATCCAAAATGGCCACCTGCAAAGGACTATGGGAATTGTGGTCAATTTGGATACAGACAAGTACACGGTCTCTGTGTATTGTGCAAAGAAGCCAGACCTGATCCGAAACTTACACCCATTGAAAGTCAATCACCATTTCCCCCAGGCCAATAGAACTCGAATCGAGGAACGGCAACAGTAGCAGACTAACCGGCGCCACCGCCCCTTATTTGGAAAGGCCTACGTGCCTGGGACAGTGACACCTGTGACCCACCCAGCCACCGAGGTATCCGGCCCTTAATTGGCCAGGATCAATGAGGATGATCGAAACCCTATCGACCCATTGGATCTGGAGTTAGGACCGCCCAAAAGGCCGCAAAAGAGGAGAAGGATAAGAAGCCCTGCGCACTAGGGATCGGCCTCTTTTGGACCGGCCTGTGTGCGACCAATTGCAGCGTATCAACCAGCCAAGTTCAGGACCCGCGATCGCTACCTGAAGGACGAGCCCAGCCGAGACGAACCTGACGACTTCCAACCGATCCACGTGGACACAGATAAAGGCCTTATCTCCCGCACAGTGCCGGTCACCCCGAAATTAAGTAAAGGTCATCTTAGTTATTAGGTCTTGTTTAGTGCGTAGCCGCGTGAATCATTGCAAAGAGAAATAAGTCTTAAGTTTGTTAATAAACTGTCTTTTGAACTAATATACTGGTTGTATAGTCATTCGGTCAATATGAAAAACAGCTTGTGGTTCACATAGAAATAAAGAAGTCAACATTGTATAAATCCATATTATACATGCCCCACACTCGTCAAATTGCTCAGGCTGCTATTTAAATAAAAACAATTTGGTCCGCATTACAGGGAGCCACACAGAACATGCTGGTTGTATAGCCTTCCATTCACTTGCACTTAATACTGTCTGACTCACGCGCTCCTCTGTGTCAAACCACCTCTGTCGCACACCCACCAGAACAAAGAATTTGGATTTAAAAATCCTGCGAACCCTGCCAACTGAAAATAAGGAGCTGGTGATTCTTCGAAGGTCAATCAGCACTTGAGCGAGGAAAGTGGTTAATATTTCCATTGAAAAGAAGGGTCAAGCCAACATCATTGATGTAACTTTCTCTCTCTGCCATTCGATAGTGTCTGATTTATTAGTTTATTTAAGCATTAATTTTGACAGGGCAAATTGAGTATTGGGAACAGTCAGCCAGGATGGGGATAACCAGCCACTGACTCATATCAGTAAATCCAGTTTCTATTGAAACTTTGATGAATCCAGGGCACTAGTGGGTAACCTGAGGCCGGGGAGGGGCACATGAGGCCCATCAGGGTTCTGAGTGTGGCCCACGAGACATATCATTGACCGTTGCGCAGGCGCAGGGTTGTCGCACGTCACTGATTTCCATTAGTGTATATTTGTTTCCCACCAAGAATGACTGAAGTGATTCGCACGTAAAGCGAGGGTGAGTGAAGTGAGGAGCGAGCTGGCTGCTCACAACACTGACCGTGACAGCCGGGCACTCCCTCTATGTCCAAAATGTAAATATTTCTACTGTTTTTATCAATTGAACTTGATGACAGTTCTGTTAATATATAAATAATTCAACAGTTTCAATTACTGATTATGGAATATTCAGCACGTATAAAATGTATTTAATCTTATTCATGGGGTAATATTTAGCGAACGAGCCCCATTTCAATCTTGCGGCCCATTACGGTGAAGGAGGTTCACTCATGCGGCCCACTCACTCGCCCAGGTTGCTCATCACTGCTCCAGGAGTTGATGTTCGATGGAGAGTGTCTGACTGGACAGGGGTCGGTGAACGTGTTGACTATCTGGAAGTGTGTTCGTTTGGAGTGGGGAGTTTCCAGGATCCAATAGACACTGGAGAGCTCTGGAAACGCGGAGTTCACAGCCCACAGGTTTTCACCTCTTCATTTTAATGAATGGACAACAAGGTGTCTCTGTGATTCTCCTGAGATGTGCCTCGAAAAAACTACCTCTCCACACCTGTACAGGGAACGTGCCTGTCTGGACGGGTATGAACCCTATTTTTGTCCAGTTGTCAACGCCTAAGTTGAAATAATTTCTTGGGGCAATGTGATTATGTGGGTTAAGGGCCCATTTCCAATCCTGGAAAGTGGGGCTGGGTGGGTGTGATGTGCTTTGTGTTTGTAAAACAAAATTGTCTAGGAATTTCCTCAGGATACTTTGGCTCCGGTGACTGTAACTTCGTTGGGAACGCATCAGAAACCGTCTGTAGGCACAAAGTGGCGGCAGCAGATCTGGGAACAATTTCTGAGGAAAATCCTAGCTTCCTTTTCAATTTAATTTGACATTTCAGGTAACTGGGGTTGTTAACAGACGTCAGGAATATCCCAGTTCAAGCTGCAATTTGTGTGGCATTGGTATAACAAAACCAGATAAATAAATTGTAGTTCTCCTCGCTCTTTGAACAAGCATTGACCTCCTGAATTAAAATAAGCCTTTGTGAAAACATCTGTGAAAATAACTTGATAACTGTGTCAATACACTCGTTGATTGGTTAATAACGCACAAGGTGCAAGATTACTTTTCCCTTTAACTTCTATAGTTGACCCAAAAAATCCAATATGGAGAAAACTGGTTTAAACATTCCTTCATTGACCAATCCCCCTGCCGGTTGGGGACCAACTCACCTGACTCTAAATAATAAAGCAAAATTGGTGAAGAGCAGATTATGGGCGCGATCCTCCGGCCACGCTGCCCCTTCGCCACGGGGACATCGGGCACGTGCCATGTGGTCCTGATCCCCACAAACGGGACCAGAGGGGCTGGGAGGCCCCCAGCTTCATGCCCTTCAGGCAGGGTGGGGCCCTGACCATCCCACCCTAGTGTTTGCTTGGGGATTTGTTCCTTTTTGGGAAGATCGTACCCTGTAAGTATTCATCGTCTTGCTCCCCCCATTCGCATATCCCATCCCGGTCTCTGCTCCTCTCACCGTTCCTGTCTTAATTGTCATGATGTATGGAATGGAAAGTTGCAGCTCGATCTAAAGTGAGTCTTCACGATAAAAAATGTCCAAAGCGATGGGCTGTCCTTTGGAGTATATGCATAATGCCAACCCGTGTAAGATTTTAATATGTCTCTTTTATTTTTCCATTGCTCTCCGAGTCTCTCTGAAGATAACTTTTATTACGCCAAAAACAACAACAACAACTTACATTTATAGAGCACCTTGATCGTGGTAAAGCAACCCAAGGCACTTCAAACCAAATCTGGCATCAAAGGATAGAAGGAAATGTTAGGACAAGTGATCAACTACTTGTTGAATGTGATGGGTTTTAAAGAGTCCCTTAAAGGAGGCGAGACCGGTGGCGAGGAAGTGGGAATGGAATTCTCCAGCTTAACCACCAGGCAGTTGAAGGCACCAATGGTGTGAGTGATGACAGATTCCAGTAAGGTGGGATGGATTTGTATTGCCAAGTTGGGCAGTGTTCCGATATGTGCTTACACAGTGGCGGTAATACTGGGCGGATGTTTCGCGGTCGGGCGGGAAAATGCAGTGAGCCGTTTAAATTGGCTTGGGCGGGACCAGATCTCACCGCAGGAAGGGCAGTAAAATTCTGCCATTGACTTTAGGAGAGTCTGGATCATCTGCTCTTGATGAGCAGCCACTGAATCCCAACATTTACTAAGCGTTAAGAGCAGGAGTTTGGAACAGGCTTTTCGGAGTTTCCTGTGCCAATTGCACACCTGCTGCCGTGTGTGTGTTCAGAATCTCTGCTGTGAAACGTCCCACAACCTCACTATGCACGCTCAATATCTTTAAATTAGGACTTTTCAGGCAGACCTCCGTTTTGTGATTCCACTGTGTTAATTCTGTCCTTTAACATGGGCAGAGCAGGCCAGCAGCAAGTCTCGCGGAGGGGGAAAATTCAGCTGCTCAGGGGGCACAGGCCTTTCTTTTTAATTGGCAATACTTCATTTAATGTGCAGTTTGCTGTTAACATAATGCAGAACCAGCAGAACTTTCACTGATCTGCTCATCAAACAGTCACACAGCATTAAGCAGACGGCCACTTTCACTGCAATGAATATCTTTCTAATCCTGGGTTGGACGTTCGTAAACTCAGTGATGCACGATCAATGACCACTAAAGCGAGGTTGTAGTCCAACTGAAGGCTTGAAAAAGCTAGATGTTTCCCCCAGCAGCTCAGGTACAGAATGAAGGCTGCTGGGGCGGCACGGGCTCTTATACCCCGCCTTGCAGGGCGGAACTACCATACAGCTTGACCAATAGGAAACATACAATATCTACCAATGGTGTTCCAGCATTACCAGGTACCGTAATACCTCTACACAGACTACCACACTCAGGTGAACAGTTTCTGCAGGAATCCTAAAATCATAGAATAATATTGTGCCAGAGAGACCCTTTGGCCCATCGAGTCTGCACCAACACATGAAAGGCCCTGACCTGTCTACCTAATCTCATTTGCCAGCACTTGGCCCATAGCCTTGAATGTTATGACATGCCAAGTGCTCATCCAGGTAATTTTTAGTGGAAGCAACCCGCCTCGACCAACCTCCCAGGCAGTGCGTTCCAGACCGTCAACACCCTCTGGGTAAAAAGGTTTTTCCTCAAATCCCCCCTGAACCTCCCACCCCTCATCTTGAACTTGTGTCCCCCTCGTAACTGACCCTTCAACTAAGGGGAACAGCTGCTCCCTATCCACCCTGTCCGTGCCCCTCATAATCTTGTCCACCTCGATCAGGTTGCCCCTCAGTCTTTGCTCCAGGGAAAACAACCCGAGCCTATCCAACCTCTCTTCATAGCTTAAATGTTCCACCCCAGGCAACATCCTGGTGAATCTCCTCTGCACCCCCTCCCGGGGGTCAAAGATTTGAGGAAAGAAAACAGAAAGAAAACACAGCTGGTGTTTTTCCGTGTAAGAAGATGCATGTGAATAACAGGTGAGGGCCACATCAGTCTCAGCCGTGATGCCTCGTGAAATCAAATAGCTTCATGCTATACGAGCTTCTCCACGCACACAAAAACCCCCAGCTATTTCGGCAGCCAACAGCTGTAGAAACAAACAGCCAGTCACTTCAGAAGAAAGTCGGAAGGGGGCGAGACAAATTGTGACACGCAAATCTAAGGTGCACAGGTAGTGAGTTTAAATGCTCCATTTTAATTTTAGCTGACCTAGATAGTCACAAGAAAGGCAGCAGGGTGGCGCAGTGGGTTAGCCCTGCCGCCTCATGGCGCCGAGGTCCCAGGTTCGATCCCGGCTCTGGGTCACTGTCTGTGTGGAGTTTGCACATTCTCCCCGTGTCTGCGTGGGTATCGCCCCCACAACCCAAAGATGTGCGGGGCAGGTGGTTTGGCCACGCTGAATTGCCTCTTAATTGGAAAAAATTAAATTGGTTACTCTGAAGTTTAAAAAAAATAGATAGACACAAGAGAAAGGTTGCACGGCGGTCCATCAATAAATACAATCCGCAATTAACGCTGAACATGACCCCATTGTGAAGAGCCTGATTGGCATCAAATGCATCAACAAAATACATTTATGAAATAGTTGTGAATGACAACCTGTTAAATATTTAATGGAACAATATTAGATATAGTTAAATCCATGTAAGGTCAACGTTGCAGTTTTAATTATTAATATTTAGATGTTGCTCACATTTACACATTATCCTCAAGTTCTTGGGTGCAATGATTTATCGACATATTCATTAATAATTTATCGCTGTGGATTCCATTAATCACCCAGGGTGCGATTTTATTACCGTTGCTCTGGCATAAAATATATTCAGTATCAGTTGTGGAGCCTAAAGAGGCATTAGCCTCACTCTCTTTGAATTTCATTTTTGTTTTCATCAGCACTTGCAAGTAAAGTTGAAGCCAAGTGTGTTATTGGGCCTAGTTACTGATGTATTTGGGTGCATTGGAAAATTCAGCCCTTATATTTAAAACAGCGAGAGGAGAGCCGGGAGTTTCAGTGTTTAAAACAGTGAGAAGAGAGCCGCGAGCAGAGAGGAGTGGACTGCATGGGACACTGCTGCAGGGGAGAGGATAAAGGCAGCACCAGGCTCGGGGCTGTGCGGACCTGCACGGGACACTGCGTGGGACAGTGTGCGGGACACTGCGTTGGACACTGCGTGGGACACTGCGTGGGACAGTGTGCGGGACACTGCGTTGGACACTGCGTGGGACAGTGTGCGGGACACTGCGTTGGACACTGCGTGGGACAGTGTGCGGGACACTGCGTTGGACACTGCGTGGGACACTGCGTGGGACAGTGTGCGGGACACTGCGTTGGACACTGCGTGGGACAGTGTGCGGGACACTGCGTAGGACACTGCGCGGGACACTGCGCGGGACACTGCGTGGGACACTGCGTGGGACACTGCGCGGGACACTGCGCGGGACACTGCGTGGGACAGTGTGCGGGACACTGCGCGGGACACTGCGCGGGACACTGCGCGGGACACGGCGCTGAACGTAGGACAGCCGCTTGTCTGTTTGTTTATTTCAAATTGAAAAAACCCGGTAAAGTGACATCACAGGAGACTGTGACCTGATTGGCTGAAAGGCAGACTGGGCTAAATTTGAATATTTGTGGAGGTACTATTTTTAATTTGATTTAAATTACTATTTTTAAAATTTGACTTAAATTATTATTTTAAAGTTGATTTGAATTACTGTTTTTTAATTTTTAAATCTCACTTAAATAACTTTTGGGTTGTTTCAATTACTATTTTTAAGTTGATTTAAATAACTTTTAAAATTTTAATTAAATAACTTTTTAATTTCAATTTAATAACTATTTAATTTGTTGTCAGATCAAGCAAGATAAACACTCAGGGATAAAGCTAATTAAATAGTATACAGGAAATTGGATATAATCCGACACAAAAACATCTTTCTCAAGTTTAATGTCAAAAATTAAATTTAAAGGAATAAATCATGGCAGGACAGCTCCAAGGCGTGGTCTGCTCCTCTTGTTCCACGTGGCAGGCTGGGGACAGTTCCAGTCCCCAGGTCAGCATGTGTGCAGGAAGTGTCTCCAGTGCAGCTCCTGGAAGCCCGGGTTTCAGAGCTGGAGCGGCGGCTGGAGACACTGTGGAGCATCCGCGAGTCGGAGAGCATCGTGGATAGCACGTATAGAGAGGTAGTCACACCGCAGGCTCAGACTCCGCAGGCAGGAAGGGAATGGGTGACCACCAGACAGAGCAAGAGAGCGAGGCAGGTAGTGCAGGAATCTCCTGTGGCCATTCCCCTACAGAACAGATATACCGTTTGGATACTGTTGAGGGGAATGGCCTCTCAGGGGAAAACAGCAACGGCCAAATTTGCAGCACCACGGTTGGTTCTGCTGCAGAGGGGAGGGGTGATAAGTGTGACAGTGCAATAGTTATAGGGGATTCAATTGTAAGGGGAATAGATAGACGTTTCTGTGGCCGCAAACGAGACTCCAGGATGGTATGTTGCCTCCCTGGTGCTAGGGTCAAGGATGTCTCGGAGTGGGTACAGGACATTCTGGAGGGGGAAGGTGAACAGCCAGTGGTCGTGGTACACATCGGTACAAACAACATAGGGTAAAAAATGGGATGAGGTCATAAAAGCAGAATACAGGGAGCTAGGAAGGAAGTTAAGAAATTGGACCTCGAAGTTAGTGATCTCAGGATTACTACCGGTGCCACGTGCTAGTCAGAGTAGAAATGAGGATATATAGGATGAATACGTGGCTGAAGGGATGGTGTCAGGGGGAGGGTTTCAGATTCCTGGGGCATTGGGACCAGTTCTGGGGGAGGTGGGACCTGTACAAACTTGACGTTACACCTGGGCAGGACTGGAACTGATGTCCTAGGGGGGCTATTTGCTAGAGCGATTGGGGAGTGTTTAAACTAATGTGGCAGGGGGATGGGAACTGATGCAGGAAGTCAGAAGTTAGTAAAGCAGGGACAGAAATAAAAGGCAGTAAGGGGGAAAGTGTAAGGCAGAGAAGCCATAGTCAAAAAGGGCGACAGTACAAGGTACAGTGACTGAGGGGAGCTCAGTGAATAGGCCCAGTAATACTAAAAGGAATAAAATGGGAAGTAAAAACATAAATGGAAAGCGACGCGGCAGGTTGTTACATGAAGATAAGGGTTCAACGACAAGGAAAATTAGGAGAAACGTTAAGAGGAAAAATAACTTAGAAGAGGTTACTGATCAAGGTGTTCAGATTCAGAGGTATAAAAGCTAACATAAGTGTACTTTACCTGAATGCTCGTAGTATTCGGAATAAGGTAAATGAGTTGATGGCGCAAATCATCGTGAATGACTATGATTTAGTGGCCATTACTGAAACATGGTTAAAGGATGGTCACGACTGGGAGTTAAATATCCGAGGGTATCAAACTATACGGAAGGATAGAGTGGATGGCAAGGGAGGTGGTGTAGCTCTGTTATTTAAGGATGACATCGGGCAACAGTAAGGGATGACATCGGTGCTATGGAGGATAAGGTTGAATCCATTTGGGTGGAAATCAGGAATAGTGAGGTGAAAAAGTCACTGATAGGAGTAATCTATAGGCCACCAAATAGTAACATTATGGTGGGGCAGGCAATAAACAAAGAAATAACGGATACATGTAGAAATGGTACAGCAGTTATCATGGGGGATTTTAATCTACATGTCGATTGGTTTAGCCAGGTCGGTCAAGGCAGCCTTGAGGAGGGGTTTATAGAATGTATCCACAATAGTTTCCGAGAACAGTATGTAATGGAACCTACGCGGGAACAAGCGGTCCTAGATCTGGTCCTGTGTAATGAGACAGGATTGATTACTGATCTCATAGTTAGGGATCCTCTCGGAAGGAGCGATCACAATATGGTGGAATTTAAAATACAGATGGAGGGTGAGAAGGTAAAATCAAACACTAGTGTTTTGTGCTGAAACAAAGGAGATTACAATGGGACAAGAGAAGAACTAGCTAAGGTAGACTGGGAGCAAAGACTTTCTGGTGAAACAGTTGAGGAACAGCGGAGAACCTTCCAAGCAATTTTTCACAGTGCTCAGCAAAGGTTTATACCAACAAAAAGGAAAGACGGTAGAAAGAGGGAAAATCGACCGTGGATATCCAAGGAAATAAAGGAGAGTATCAAATTGAAGGAAAAAGCATACAAAGTGGCAAAATCAGTGGGAGACTAGAGGACTGGGAAATCTTTAGGGGGCAACAAAAAGCTTCTAAAAAAGCTATAAAGAAGAGTAAGATAGATTATGAGAGTAAACTTGCTCAGAATATAAAAACAGATCGGAAACGTTTCTACAAATATATAAAACAAAAAAGAGTGGCTAAGATAAATATTGGTCCTTTAGAGGATGAGAAGGGAGATTTAACAATGGGAGATGAGGAAATGGCTGAGGAACTGAACAGGTTTTTTGGGTCGGTCTTCACAGTGGAAGACACAAATAACATGCCAGTGACTGATGGAAATGAGGCTATGACAGGTGAGGACCTTGAGATGATTGTTATCACTAAGGAGGTAGTGATGGGCAAGCTAATGGGGCTAGAGGTAGACAAGTCTCCTGGCCCTGATGGAATGCATCGCAGAATGCTAAAAGAGATGGCTAGGGAAATTGCAAATGCACTCGTGATAATTTACCAAAATTCACTAGACTCTGGGGTGGTCCCGGCGGATTTGAAATGAGCAAACATGACACCACTGTTTAAAAATGGAGGCAGGCAGAAAGCGGGTAATTATAGGCCAGTTAGCTTAACTTCGGTAGTAGGGAAGATGCTGGAATCTACCATCAAGGAAGAAATAGCGAGGCATCTGGATGGAAATTGTCCCATTGGGCAGATGCAGCATGGGTTCATAAAGGGCAGGTCGTGTCTAACTAATTCAGTGAAATTTTCTGAGGATATTACCAGTGCGATAGATAACGGGGAGCCAATGGATGTGGTATATCTGGATTTCCAGAAAGCTTTTGACAAGGTGCCACACAAAAGGTTGCTGCATAAGATAATGGTGCTTGGCATTACGGGTAAAGTAGTAGCATGGATAGAGGATTGGTTAATTAATAGAAAGCAAAGAGTGGGGATTAATGGGTGTTTCTCTGGTTGGCAATCAGTAGCTAGTGGTATCCCTCAGGGATCAGTGTTGGGCCCACAATTGTTCACAATTTGCATAGATGATTTGGAGTTGGGGACCAAGTGCAATGTGTCCAAGTTTGCAGACGACACTAAGATGAGTGGTAAAGCAAAAAGTGCAGAGGATACTGGAAGTCTGCAGAGGGATTTGGATAGGTTAGGTGAATGGGCTAGGGTCTGGCAGATGGAATACAATGTTGACAAATGTGAAGTTATCCATTTTGGTAGGAATAACAGCAAAAGGGATTATTACTTACAGGATAAAATATTAATACATGCTGCTGTGCAGAGAGACCTGGGTGTGCTAGTGCATGAGTCGCAAAATGTTGGTTTACAGGTGCAACAGATGATTAAGAAGGCAAATGGAGTTTTGTCCTACATTGCTAGAGGGATGGAGTTTAAGACAAGGGAGGTTATGCTGCAATTGTATAAGGTGTTAGTGAGGCCACACCTGGAATATTGTGTTCAGTTTTGGTCTCCTTACCTGAGAAAGGACGTACTGGCGCTGGAGGGTGTGCAGAGGAGATTCACTAGCTTAATCCCAGAGCTGAAGGGGTTGGATTACAAGGAGGGGTTGAGTAGACTGGGAGTGTACTTGTTGGAATTTAGAAGGATGCGGGGAGATCTTACAGAAACATATAAAATTATGAAGGGAATAGATAGGATCGATGCGGACACGTTGTTTCCACTGGCGGGTGAAAGCAGAACTAGGGGGCATAGCCTCAAAATAAGGGGAAGTAGATTTAGGACTGAGCTTAGGAGGAACTTCTTCACCCAAAGGGTTGTGAATCTATGGAATTCCTTGCCCAGTGAAGCAGTTGAGGCTCCTTCATTAAATGTTTTTAAGATAAAAATAGATAGTTTCTTGAAAAATAAAGGGATTAAGGGTTGTGGTGTTCAGGCCGTAAAGTGGAGCTGAGTCCACAAAAGATCAGCCATGATCTCATTGAATGGCGGAGCAGGCTCGAGGGGCCAGGTGGCCGACTCCTGCTCCTAGTTCTTATGTTCTTCTGTTCTGATATTCATTTCACTTTGTGTATAAAATGCACATTGTCAGTACTGAACTATCACTGGGCTTACCACCTCATGGGGATTTACCATTTCAGGACCTACTATTGAATCTGCCCCCACCCCCCCTTTCCAGTGATACAATCCAAAACCTAACAGACCACTGAGTAAAATAACATGACCAAGGGCGCGATTCAACAGGAAAGAAGATCCTTGGGCAGCACGGTAGCCTTGTGGATAGCACAATTGCTTCACAGCTCCAGGGTCCCAGGTTCAATTCCGGCTTGGGTCACTGTCTGTGCGGAGTCTGCACATCCTCCCCGTGTGTGCGTGGGTTTCCTCCGGGTGCTCCGGTTTCCTCCCACAGTCCAAAGATGTGCGGGTTAGGTGGATTGGCCATGATAAATTGCCCTTAGTGTTGGGTGGGGTTACTGGGTTATGGGGATAGGGTGGCGGTGTTGACCTTGGGTAGGGTGCTCTTTCCAAGAGCCGGTGCAGACTCGATGGGCCGAATGGCCTCCTTCTGCACTGTAAATTCTATAAATTCTATAAATCTGTCCAGTTTTGGGTCCGTTTAGTGGGATGTTTTTCAGCGGCTGCAATGTCGAGAATCTCCCCACTAATCAATGGCACTTTGCAGTTTGTTTTTGGCTTGGGGGGGGGCCATGTGTCTGTACATATCTGTGTGGGTGTCAGTGCCCCCCCCCCTCCCCCACTGAGCCCGCATTTCAGCCATTTGCTGCTGGTGAACCCAACAGGAAAGGCTCCTCGCAGATCGGACCACCATTCTGGCTGCCCCAATTTCCCTCCTGCCCGCACTTTCAGTGCCCTCCCCTTTTCAAACCCCCTTCCCCCAATCTCGGGGAGGCCCCCTGGAATACCTCCTCCACCTGGTATGGTCCTCAGGCCCGATCCATGGCAGTGCCAACCTGACACCTGGGTGCCCTGGCAGTGCCCCTGCCAGCCTGACAGTGCCATCCTGGCACCCTGGAAGTGCCCAGGTGGCGCTGCCAGAATGCCCAGATGGCACAGCGAGGGAGCCAGGCTGTGTCAATGCCAACGTGCCCAGGTGCCAGAAGGAGTGCCAGGGTCCTACCCTGTGTGTGTGTGTGTGTGTGTGTGGATGTGGGTTGGTGTATATAATGTGTGCAGGTGGGTTGGTGATGTCAGTGTGTATTTGTGTGTGTTTGTGTGTCCGTGTGAGGGGGACAGTGTATCTGTGTGGCTGTGCTTCTGTTTGTGTGTGTGTTTGTGTGTGTGTGTGCATCTGTGTATGTGTCTGTATATGTCTGTGTGTCACTGTGCGTATATGTGTGTGAGTGTGTGTGTATCTGTGTGTGAGTGTGTATGGGTATGTGTGTGGGTGTGTGTGTTTGTCAGTGTGTGTGTGTGTTCACTAATGTCCCTTTAGAGAAGGAAATCTGCTATGCTTACCTGGTCTGGCCTACATGTGAGCCACAGAATTGTGTTTGACTCTGAAATGCCCCCTGAAATAGCCGAGCAAGTCACTCAGTTCAAGTGTAACAAATGTCGGCCTTGCCAGCATTGTCCATGACACACAAATGAATTTCTTTAAAAATCAGACACAATCAGCACTCCTGCTTTTCGGCTCTCTCCAATTCAGTCCCGACTTGTGTCTGCTCAGTCCTTCCAGGCAAACTCGAATTATGGAAATTGCCAGTTAGGAACACAGGAACATTAGAGCAGGAGCTGGCCCCAACCCACTGAGCTGGTGCGGCACGGTAGCACAGTGGTTAGCACAGTTGCTTCACAGCGCTAGGGTCCCAGGTTCGATTCCCGGCTTGGGTCACTGTCTGTGCGGAGTCTGCACGTTCTCCCCGTGTCTGCGTGGGTTTCCTCCGGGTGCTCCAGTTTCCTCCCACAAGTCCCGAAAGACGTCCTGTTAGGTGAATTGGGCATTCTGAATTCTCCCTCAGTGTACCCAAACAGGCGCCGGAATGTGGCGACTAGGGAATTTTAACAGTAACTTCATTGCAGTGTTAATGTAAGCCTACTTGTGACAATAAAGATTGTCAAAAAAAAGGAGTAGGCCCCGGCCCATTGAGCCTGTTCTGCCATTTGTGATGAATGTTAGAAATAGTAATATTTTATATTTTTCGCAGTAATGTTTTTAAAACCTGGGTTAAGATGCATGCAGACAGGATGACTGCTGGAGTGGTGATTGTGGTGCCGTAAAAGTGAGACAATCATTTATTTGCAGGTGCTAGTAGATTAGATTCTGCTGATAGGCCCATCCCGGGCCGAGAATCGGCTGGGGGGGCCGCGTGGAGCGGCCCCTGACCGGTGCCGCACCAGCGGCAATGGCGCTGATTCTCCGCTCTGCGTTGAGGCGGCGTGGTGCGATTTGCGCCGGTCGTGGCGATTCTCCGGCCCGGCCAGGGGCTGAGAGAATCCCGCCCATTGTGTTCGGTTCTGACTAAACAAGTCAGGGGACATCTTTTAAGAAGAGATAAAAGAATGCTTTATGCTTTGAGTATAGATGATGCGCTTAGTGGGAGGAGCCAGGTTTGTCTGAAAAGTCAGTTTGTCCTAGAACTCTAATCAGTTTGGTCCTGAAAGGTTCTCTCTCTGAAGATTCTGCACAGAGAAAAGCAAGTAGAAACCTGGTTGTTAACTTTATTCATGAGTGGTATTTAAAATATATTGGTTTGCTTAATTGGAATATAGTAGCAGGTTTAGAGAGTAATTTAAGGTTTCTTTTTTTAACTTAAGAACTGTTGTAACTGTTAACTGTAAATATATTTATTTGTTGCAAATGTAGTTAATTTTGTGATTAAATGAAAGTTTGTTTCAACATAAAAGAACTGAAGGGTCAGTGTGATCACTCCTGGGGTGTGGTAGCATTTTCTCACAGTTTTACAAGTTGAAAATGGTTGGGTTCTCATTTGGAATCCTAACACATTCGATTAGATCATCATTGATCATCTACCTCAATTCCACTTTCCCGCACTTTTTGATTCCTGTCTTAAACATGATTGAGCTTTCATTTCCCTCTGGGGTAAATTCCGAAGGTTCTTCATCACAAATAAAAACTGAGTTGCACTGGATCAGTTTTGAATGGAAATTGGAACTTATCCCGGTTTGTTAGTTTGAACGGGCCCCAGTCGGCCAGTTCCATTGTCTCCGGTTGAACCACAAAGTTGGTTACAGTTGTCACCAGTTTGCCTGGTAAAATTTACCACCCAACTGATTACAATTGACACTAACCTACCCCGGAGTTACGGAATAAATATATTTATGCAACATTGAAAAAAGGAACACTTCCACTGTGGGACCAGCTGTGTTGGCTGCTGATCATAAGAGCTGGGGTTGGGGGTTTTGTAAGTACGGTCGGTGGGAGGGGGTCGGGGGGGGGGGGGGCGGATTGGGAGCTGAGATGTGTGGTGAGGAGGGGTTTCGGGGAAACAAACATGGCGTTGAGACATCTCTGTTGGCCGTCTCATTTTTCATTGTTGAAACAATTATGCCAATCCAGCTCTTGCTTTTTATATTGGAAAGAAAACAAAGGTTAAAATTATATCGTTAAGCGCTTCAGCCAAAGCCTCGGAGTGAAAAAGTTCCTCCTTGTCTCAGTATTAAATGGCCTGCTCTTTATTCTCAGTCTGTGTCCCCTGGTTCTAGACTCACCAGCCAGGGGGGAACATCTATTTTGTAAGTTTCAACGAGATCGCCTCTCATCCTTCACAACACTCGAGAATACAGGCGACCCAGTTTCCTCAATCTCTCCCCATGAGACAATCCCGCCGCCCTAGGGATTACTCTGGTGAACCTTCATTGCACTTCCTCGATAGCTGGTATGTCCTTCCTTAGAAAAAGAGACCAAAGCTGTACACAACAGTCCAGGTACAGTCTCACCAAGGCTCCGTACAGAGGCAACAAGACATCTTTATTTCTGTACTCAAATCCCCTTGCAATAGGCTACATTTATATCCTAAATCTAGACTGTACAATCTAGACTGTGTCGACTTAGCACTTATTTAGCACCTGTTTTTACCTCTTGACCAAAATAAATCTCATTGATTTCTAAATTCCCCAACTATTCCCCACCTTTTGAGGGAGACAGTCAGAGTCATTCCAGTATCATTTATTCATAATAACTTTCCCCCTACCCCCTCAACTCTCCTCCCATTGCAATGTTTCAGTGCGATTCCACCCGACCCCAACTTGCCTTCAATATCTGACCCTCCTTCCTCAGATGTCTGGAGACCGACCCGGTCAATTTTTAAAATTAACGTCAGGCTTATTTTCGAATTGCACTCCGAATAAATGAGAAATACCAAGTGGGTCTGAAATCCAATCTTATCTGAGGTTGCCCAGTTTGGTAGAACAAGGCCAGAAAAACATCTTTTTTCAGTTCCACTTGAGAGGAGATTAATTCATGATTTCCTCCTCTTGTACCCCAAACGTGAAATAAAAACTGGCGGCTGTGCCGCATTTTCACTTTGCAATTGAGCTGGAAGAGGAATGGAGATTTAGTGGTTTAGATAACTGCGGTGATATGGTGGGAAGTCATTTGCTCGTGGCTATATTTCATTTCTGTTTCACACTGCGCACTAAAGATTCCCTTAATTATTCCAGAATTGCCTGAAAAATACATCCTTTAGTGACATTCTCTAATTTAGCCTATTTAAGTGCTGTACTTATTGCTTTCCCATGGTACAGGCTGTGGAACCAAATGTTTATAAATTCTATCTTGCCTCAATAGGGAAAAAAAAAAAGATTGAGCAAAATGCTAATGTAGAGCAGAATCCTGGAATAGGTCCTCATGCATTAAACAGCAGAGAGATAGAAAATGATATACATTGTACAAATAAATTCAAGAATAAATTAGAATTTGATAACACAAACAGGAAAGAGAAATAGACATTTCAAATTTAAATAAGTTTATTTTTACTCCTGATGTTAAACAAATAGCGCCGACAACACAAAAATGTCTGTATGAGATTTGCAGACAGACGGACAGACAAATTGACAGACTGGAAATCAGCCACGGCAGACAGACAAGTAGGCAGTTAGACGGGTGAGTGTTGTGGTTCCAGACCCCTGCCTTCTGCTCTCCATTTGAGCACTAATCGGAAATATGTAGGGGTAATGTTGAGGGACTGAGCCCTCTCGTACTCTGCTCCTCCCACCCAAGGAAGCATCTTTTGTTTGGTTGATGTCTCCATTTGGGCGGCATGGTGGCCACAGTGGTTAGCACTGCTGCCTCACAGCGCCAGGGACCCAGGTTCAATTCCGACCTCAGGTGATTGTCTGTGTAGAATTTACACGTTCTCCCCATGTTTGCATGGGTTTCCTCCGGGTGCTCAAGTTCCCTTGCACAGTCAAAAGATGTGCGGGTTAGGTGGATTGGCCATGCTAAAATTATCCCTTAGTGTCCAAAGGCTGGGTTGGGAGGGGTAATGGGGATGGGCCGGGGGATTGAGCCCAGGGAGGGCTCCCTTTTGAAGGGTTCGTGCAGACTCAGTGAGCCGAATGGCCTCCTTCTGCACTGTGGGGATTCTATGATTAGATTCCAATAACAGACATGCACCTGTCACAAAGATGTGCAAATTGGGTGGATTGGCCATGCTAAATTGCCCCTTAGTTACGTGGATAGGGCAGGGTGTTCTTTCAGAGGGTCAGTGCAGACTTGATGGGCTGAATGGCCTCCTTCAGCACTGTGGGAATTTTATGGTTCTATGCCTCTCTACAAAACCACATGTAACCTGATAGCCCCATGTCAACTTAGTGTCAACTCAAGCCAGCCCTTGACCCCACAAACGACCCTTTTTCCATACACTGTCCACACCAACTCATTCCATATCCACCATTGGAAGAACTCAGGAGCCATATTGGGATGAAATAAAATAAAAGTCTATGGGCGGGTTTCCCCTTCCCAAATCTGTTGCGGCATGCTGTCGGGATTCTCCGTTTCGCCGGCTGGTCAATGGGGTTTTTCATTGTGGGTCAGCCCCACGCCAACGGGAAACCTCCGGGCTGCCGGAGAATCCCGACAGCAGAGAATTCAGCCCTTAGTATCTGTCACAAACTTTTCAAGCTACTTTTTAAAATTCTCATTGATTAAAGATAATTTAATACATTTGACCTTTGATAACCTCTCAGCACTGTCAATAAAACTAGGAACTTACAGGCCCACCACTGTGATAATGAGTGAAAGCAGTCAAGTAGTAATAATACTATAATGATTACCCTGGTGCTTACATCAACCAACAAATTGACACAATAGGCTTTTTTAAATTAAAGAGCAGGGGATTTAAATATCTTGACAGTTCCACAGGCCTTATCCACTTTTTACACACATTCACAGCTACTGTTAAAGATTGTAAATCATCACACACTGTAAGAACAGACATTGCTCCAGCATAAAATGACGTCTGTTTAAACTGAGCATTTAGTCCAATTGGCCCTGCTGGGTTCACGTTTGCTTCCCACGTGAATCACAGCCTGCCTCCTTCCCTCCTCCCCACCCGGCAAAAATAGGATACGTTTGAAATGGGGGTGGAACTTCCAGATTTGGGGACCCATTTTGGCCAGGCTGTGGGGCCTCGCAACTCTGGGAAAGTCCAGGCTTGTATCTCATGAATAAATGCAGGAGGTACAGTCTGCAGCCCTTATGGACATATATATATGGACCTTTGTTGAAGTCTATGAGAAATGCCACAAACACTAGGAACATCTGTATTTTGATGTTGACAGCATTACATCGGGAGCTGCTTAATTTGGGAATCTGTTGAATTTGTGTCCCTCAGAAGAAAATGGCAAGTGGGCTTTTCAAGCAGGTTGCCAAAATTCAACTGAGACAATCACCTCACAACTCTCAAGGATAGCAGACCTCCGAAAGTACATTTTTGCAGTGTTTGAGGCTCAGTACTGTTTCATCCCAGCCACTTCAAGCATCAAAACTTTTACTAATCTATTTGCTGTTGGACCGATGGTTAGTTTTCAATCTGCGATATTTACTTTCAATTGATTGAATTGTCCATTGGAAGAAGAGAGGACAAATTTAAACATAAAAATGCACTCATTGTTTATACGAACCTTAAAGAATTTTCCTCTTGCATCCCAAATGATCAATTAATTATCCTGCTGTTGACCTAAGGTATATTTTCCATGTTCACATGTTTATATTGACCCTTGTATCATTTTCAATGGGCCAGTCAGCTGGGACTGTTTGTTTTGCCATGGGAAAAATAGGAAGACTCCGCACTTAATATGCAACCAGTGACGGGCAGGGTAAGACGCATTTGTCCCTGTCCCATCCCAACCGGAGACCATGAAATCTCCTGGGAATGAGGATGACTGACTTGGAAATGGAAAGCATGAGGGTGAGGAGCACAACACAAAGATGGAGAAAACAACAGAAGCTTTCCATGAAACAGAGACCAAAGCTCCCTGGTGCCACTGTTGCTAGGGGCACTTTCCAGTTTTGGAAGTAAAGCTACTTTTGTTTTGCACTTCACACAGCATCTTGTTTTGTGAAGACTGGTCCTTCTCCAGCTTTCCCCCAATGCTACGCAAGGTGCTGAAAGCAGATTTCTGTCACCCGCTGCAGTGTCTTTTTTGACATGGAGCCCCAGTGTTGGCTTTCCGTGGTTACTTAATTAAAACAGACTCCTTAATTCTGCTGCAAGAATGATACTTCTGAAATTACTTTGATTCCTAGAACCTTTGCTTTTTTAACCTATGATTGCAGGAATTGGAGAGAGATAATGCGTATTTGCTGTTGACAGCATTCGATCAGTGGCAAGGGGCTGGATTCTCTGAATTTGCGGCTAGGTGCTGATGCCAGCGTGGGAACTGTGGCGTTTTCCCATGCCAAAATCGGCGGCGAGCCCTCACCAATCCTGGGACTGGTGAGGGGCCAGCAGCCATGCTGGGTAAAACTCCTGGCTCCCACGCTAAAGAAGGCCAGAGAATTGCCCGGTCCCTGGCGGCGCATGGGCACAGACCAGGCCTGCAGCGGTTGTGCCATACAACATGAAAGAGCCGCACACTATGGGCGGGATTCTCCGGGAATCGGCGGGGCGGGCAGAAACGGCGCAGTGGAGTGGCGGGAACCACTCCGGCGTCGGGCCGCCCCAAAGGTGCAGAATCCTCCGCACCTTCAGGGGCTAGGCCGGCGCCTGAGTGGTTTGCGCCTCGCCGACCGGCGTGGAAGGCCTTTGGCGCCACACTAGCCGGGGCCGAAGGGACTCCGCCGGCTGGCGCGGCATGCGCGGGAGCGTCAGCGGCTGCGCAGGAGGGATTCACCATCGCGCCAGCCATCAGGGAGGCTTACACGGCGTGTAGGAATAGAGTGCCCCCACGGCACAGGCCCGCCTGCGGATCCAAGGGCCCCGATCGCGGGCCAGGCCACTATGCCCCCCCCCCCCCCCCGGGGCCAGATCGCCCCGCACCCCCCCCCCCCCCCCCCGAGGACCCCGGAGCCCGCCCGCGCCGCCAGGTCCCGCCGGTAAGGCACCAACTCCAATTTACGCCGGCGGGACCTGCATAGAACAGGCGGGACTTCGGGCCATCGCGGACCGGAGAATTGCCGGGGGAGCCTGCCGACCGGCGCGATTCCCCGGCAGGGATCGGAGAATCCCGCCCTATATCTGTAACCCAGTAACCCCACCTATCCTTTTTGGACACTAAGGACAATTTAGCACGGTCAATCCACCTCACCTGCACATCTTTGGACTGTTGGAGGAAACCGGAGCACCCGGAGGAAACCCACGCACACACGGGGAGAACGTGCAGACTCCGCACAGACAGTCGCCCGAGGCCGGAATTGAACCCGGGACCCTGGGGCTGTGAGGCAGTAGTGTTAACCACTGTGCCTCCTAGTTGACATGCTGTGCCTGAAAAGTGACGTGTTTGCAGTCAAAGGCGCAATGGGAACACCCCCAGGTTTAACTCCGTCATCTGCTCCTTTTGCCTGCTTGCCCCTGAGAAAAGAGGACAAACTCTTGTTAGTTCTCAATACATAGAGGGTGTCAGCAGATTTTAGCATATGAGATATTTTAAATCTCTCTCGCTGCAGCCTGGAATGTGGTAAATAAATAGTAAGCAGATAACACCACAAACTTCTCCATGGGCCCCGTGCGGCCAGCGGTCGCTGCCACCCCCATATCCCAGGGCCACATGCGGACCCCGGGCGCCGCCGTCTTGTTCCACGGACGCCACGCTTGAGGGATGAGCACCGCCATTTTGTGCACCCACGGCCACGTGCGACCAATGGGAGACGCCATCTTGGATGAACCCCCAGGACCCCAGCTCGGCCGACCACACACTGCCTGAACAGAATTCTCAACTACTGCGATTGGCCTCGGTGACTCTGGATCAGTCTCGACGTCGAACACTCTCAACCGCTATGACGACTGTTTTCATCAACGGGCACGAGACGTCCTGCTTAATTGACTCTGGGAGCACGGAGAGCTTCATACACCCCGACACGGTAAGGCGCTGTTCTCTCCTCATCCACCCCGTTAATCAAAAAATCTCATTGGCTTCCGGTTCCCACTCAATGGAGATAAAGGGGTTTTGTTTAGCAAACCTCACAGTCCAGGGAAGGGAGTTCAAGAATTTCCGTCTCTACATCCTTCCCCACCTCTGCACGGCTACACTCCTGGGTTTAGACATCCAGTGTAACCTTCAAATTCGGCGGCCCTATACCCCCCCTTACTGTCTGCGGCCTCGCAACCCTTAAGGTCGACCCGCCTTCCCTGTTTGCAAACCTCACCCCGGATTGCAAACCCGTCGCCACCAGGAGCAGACGCTACAGTGCCCAGGACCGGATCTTTATTAGGTCAGAGGTCCAAAGGCTACTGAGGGAAGGGGTCATTGAAGCCAGTAACAGTCCCTGGAGAGCTCAAGTAGTGTTGGTAAAGACCGGGGAGAAGCATAGGATGGTCATCGACTACAGTCAGACCATCAACAGGTTTACGCAGCTGGACGCGTACCCTCACCCCCGCATATCAAACCTGGTAAACAGGATCACGCATTATAAGGTCTTCTCCACAGTGGATCTCCAGTCCGCCTACCACCAGCTCCCCATCCGCACTAGTGACCGCAAATACACTGCCTTCGAGGCAGACGGTCGGCTCTATCACTTCTCAAGGGTTCCCTTTGGTGTCACTAACGGGGTCTCGGTCTTCCAGCGCGAGATGGACCGAATGGTTGACCGGTACGGTTTACGGGCAACATTCCCGTATCTCAATAATGTCACCATCTGCGGCCACGACCAGCAGGACCACGACACCAACCTCCGAAAATGTCTCCAGACCGCTAAAATCCTTAACCTAACATACAATAAGGATAAATGCATGTTTAGCACCGACCGTCTAGCCATTCTCGGCTACATAGTGCGAAATGGAGTTATAGGCCCCGACCCTGAACGCATGCGCCCCCTGATGGAATTCCCCCTCCCTCACTGCTCTAAGGCCCGAAAACGCTGCCTAGGGTTTTTCAGCTACTACGCCCAGTGGGTCCCCAACTATGAGGACAAGGCCCGTCCCCTGATCCAATCCACAGCTTTTCCCCTGTCGATAGAGGCCCGCCAGGCCTTCATCCACATCAAAGCAGACATTGCAAAGGCCACGATGCACACCATCGACGAGTCCCTCCCCTTCCAGGTCGAGAGCGATGTGTCCGACCTAGCTCTGGCGGCAACCCTCAACCAAGCGGGCAGACCCGTGGCCTTCTTCTCCCGTACCCTCCATGCTTCCGAAATCCGCCACTCCTCAGTCGAAAGGGAGGCCCAGGCCATAGTAGAAGCTGTGCGACATTGGAGGCATTACCTGGCAGGCAGGAGATTCACTCTCCTCACGGACCAATGGTCGGTGGCGTTCATGTTCGATAATGCACAGCGGGGCAAGATAAAATATGACAAGATCTTGCGGTGGAGGATCGAACTCTCCACCTGCAACTACGAGATCTTGTATCGTCCCGGGGAGCTAAATGAGCCTCCTGACGCCCTGTCCCATGGCACATGTGGCACCACACAAGTGGACCGCCTCCGAGCCCTCCACGAGGACCTCTGCCACCCGGGGGTCACTCGCTTCTTCCACGAGACCCGCAACCTGCCCTACTCCATCGAGGAGGTCAGGACTGCCACCAGGGACTGCCAAACCTGCGTGGAGTGCAAACCGCACTTCTACCAGCCAGAGAGAGCGCACCTGATAAAGGCTTCCCGTCCCTTTGAACACCTCAGCATGGACTTCAAAGGCCCCCTCCCCTCCACCGACCGCAACATGTACTTCCTGAAAGTGATTGACGAGTACTCCCGCTTCCCATTCGCCATCCCCTGTCCCGACATGACCTCCTCCACCGTCATCAAGGCCCTCCAGGGTATCTTTGCACTGTTCGGGTTCCCCGCTTACATACACAGCGATAGGGGGTCCTCCTTTATGAGCGATGACCTGTGTCAATTCCTGCTCTGCAAGGGCATCGCCTCGAGCAGGACGACCAGTTAAAACCCCCGGGGTAACGGACAGGTAGAGAGGGAGAACGGAACGGTCTGGAAGACCGTCCTACTGGCCCTGCGGTCCAGGAACCTCCTAGTCTTCTGCTGGCAAGATGTCCTCCCGGATGCCCTCCACTACATCCGGTCACTACTTTGTACGACCACCAATCAGGCACCTCACGAACGTCTCCTTGTCTTCCCTAGGAAGTCCTCCTCTGGGACCTCGCTCCTGACCTGGCTGGCAGCACCCGGACCCATCCTGCTACGAAAACACGTGCGGGCGCACAGGTCGGACCCGTTGGTCGAGAGGGTCCATCTGCTCCATGCTAGCCCCCAGTGCGCCTATGTGGCATACCCCTACGGCCAACAAAATACAGTCTCCCTACGGGACCTGGCGCCCGCCGGAACTCCACGCACATGCCAGCCACCAGTCCCACCCTCCCCCCCCCCCCCCCCCCCCCCCTACGGCAGCACCTTACAGGAGGATCGGTCCTTCCGCCGCCCCTGCCTAGGCACCCCCACCCACCGACGCCCCCCGCAGGCACTCCCTCCCCAGGTCAGCCGTTTTCTCCACCAGCGCCGTCTAGGGGTGACGAAGCTGCCATGGAGATCAAAGCCACGCTCCCGGAGTCACAGGCGCCCGAGCCTCCACCGAAGCCACCACCAAGGCTCCGACGATCACAGAGGACGACCAGGGCCCCCGATCGACTGATTGCTTGATTTTAACTGTAACCTGTAAATATAAACCATCAAATGTACATAGCTACCAGACTTGTAAATAGTTACTAAACACTGTACGGAGGTATTACGGTACCTCCATCACTAATTATGCCATGTTATTAAGTTTTGTAGTTGCTGGCCACCACCCCCGCTGGACTTTTTTTTAATAGGGGTGAATGTGGTATTATAGGTATTACGGTACCTGAGAGGCTGACGTACCATTGGTAGAACCTGTATGCTTGCTATTGGCGAGAGTGTATAATAGCTCCGCCCTGTTGGCGAGCTGTCATCCCAGCAGCCCTCATTCTGTACCTCAGCTGCTGGGGGAAACATCTAGCTTATTAAAGCCTTCAGTTGGACTACAACCTCGCTTTAGTGGTCATTGATCGTGCATCGCACTGTCAGTGGGGTTTCCTGTCGTTCGCACCCATGGTGGTTGGTTTAGCACAGTGGCTAAATAGCTGGCTTGCAATGCAGAACAATGCCAGCAGCGCGGGTTCAATTTCTGTACCGGCCTCCCCGAACAGGCACCGGAATGTGGCGACTAGGGGCTTTTCATGGTAACTTCGTTGAAGGCTGCTTGTGATAATGAGTGATTGTTATTATTATTATTTTTGGTGTGGGGGGTGGGGGGGTGGGGAGTGGTCACTGACGGCGGGCCAGAGGTTCCCGCTGGCAGGATTGGCAGGACAATTTCGGCCAGTCTCCCTCACGTTCACAGCTACTGGCGAAGTGAGCATTGCCTCCTCTGGGGTTACAGCCTAGGCTGCAGCAGGTGGCAGATTTCCAAGAGGATCTCCCTATGGGAGAGCAGAGGTCCCTCGAGCTGTGCCCCACTGCCGTTCCGTGGTAAGAGAATTGTTCCCTGAGAATCCGGATGAAACCTCTCATCCTCCCTCTCTTCCAGGAACCTGTCCCGCTCTGCCTGCTTTCAACTCCTTCCCCAGGTCAGGCTGTGCTCTCAGGGGAATGCGTGCCAGAACATGTCTGGAAGCAAGCTGCTTATGCAGAAACTTTGGAGTCAGCACAAAACCCTTTGGTACCTCTTCCACCACTCCTCGTAGAATTCTGTAACTTGAAATAGCTATAAAAATCACCCGACACTTGTAGAATCATCACATCAGCTGGAGAAAAATTAGCCAGCATCTAACCTATGTTAGTTGATCCCTTTAAATGGTAGAGATGGTAGATCCTTTCTGCTGTTTACCATGTGTTCATGATTAAGAGATGGCATCAGATCGAGCATTGAGTCCCAAAATGGCAGTGCTGACACCTACCCAACATTGCACACTGCGGAATGCCAACGATCCTCCTGCTTTGCATACGTCCAGCCGGCAGTCACAGCACACGCACAAACACCCTCAGAAATATGGCTTTCAGTGCAACTCCAGTAGTGCATGCCAGGATGGCTCCAGGCATGAGAAACTTCAGTCCTGAGGTGAGATTGGAGAGGTTGATACTGTTCTCCTTGGAGAGAAGAAGGCTGAGAGGAGATTGGAAAGAGGTGTTCAAGATCACGAGGGGGCTGGACAGAGTAGACGGGGAGAAACTGTTTCCGCTTGGGAATGAGGGGACACAGATTTCAAGTGATTTGCAAAAGAAGCGAATGTGACGTGAGAAAATAAAATTCACAAAACGAGTGATTCGGGTCTGGAATGCACTGCCTGGAAGTGTGGTGGAGGCAGGTTCAATCGAGGCATTCAAGAGGGCATTAGATAACTATTTGTTAGGCGTACAGGGAAAAGGCAGGAGAATGAGACTAAGTCATGATGCTCAATTGGAGAACAGGTGCAGACATGCTGGACCGAATGGCCTTTCTGTGCGGTAAAAATTCATTGATTTTGTGATTCTGCCTGCACTTTAGACAACATTTTGGACCTCAAAGAGCACCCTGTAGCACCTACGCACCAGGTGCAACCAATCTGAATTTCACACCAGGAGAATCTTGGCAGTTTTGGAGGAATCTGGGACCCCCCTCATTGCTATCTCTCATTAACTATCCCTGGCAGAATCTAAGTGGCTGCTTTATCAGTAAGCTTTCATAGTGATGGACTCCTCACACACGAGGAATTTAAATATACACTTACATTTATTTCACTGACAAGATATTTGAGATGATTAATGGACCATTACCTCAATGAAATGTTTACAAAATCAAGTGCAAAGGCAAAAATATGACAGTGAATGTGACCCAGTTCAAGAATTTAATCCAATTTGCCTTTTGAATTGGAAATGTCGATTTATCTCAGTGTTTGCAGTCAAGATGTTGCATGGATGTATCGCATAGTCATATTCCCAGAGTTATTGTCTGGGATCGACGCTCATTTGTACTTTTAATAATAAAGATGACAGACAACCTTAAGCAGGGATGTTGCATATATACTGAAGGTCATGCGCTGTGAATGAAGAGGCCGAGTTGTGCTCTATTTAGATATCATTTGGTTCCAGATAAATACCCAAAGAAAAGAAATACCGCCTTTGTTGTCTGAAACAGCCTCCCCATAACAGCCTCCCCATAACAGCCTTCCCGTAACAGCCTCCCCGAACAGGTGCCGGAATGTGGCGACTAGGGGCTTTTCACAGTAACTTCATTGAAGCCTACTTGTGACAATAAGGGATTTTCATTTCATTTTCATTTCATTCATTTCAAAAATGAACATATAATTACTTGGGGGTTGAAGTCATGGTGCATTGAAATGCAGGTGTGAAATTGTGAGATCCATTATTTTAACAAAGCTATTAAACATTTAACTTTAATGAGATGCTGCCTTCATTCATATAATGGCCAAAAAATCGCTGATGTGTGACACACATTACCGAAAATACACAGCTAATTCTTTTAGATTTTTTTTCATACTGATGTATTGCGCTGGTATAGTTTCACCTATTAGATATGCTAATATTGCACTGAGCATCACACCCATTAGGTTGCATTAGATTAATATTGTACAATAAAGCCAGAAGTAGCGCCACTCGCCGATTGCAATGTTAAGTTTTATTCATGGGTCATCAGACCATAAAGTGGTCCATGTCCATGCAGCTGGATAAAAAGCGAGTGTTGTTCATACCACAGAAATGGCAAGGCAGTGGTCATCTCCACCAAGGCAGACCACCTCCTCGAACCAGCTCCTCTTGACACTCAATGGCATTATCATTGATCAACATCCTGCCACCTTACCATTGATTAGACGGCTCAACTGGACCAGGCACATAAATGGCAATTTATTTAAGAAGGTTGGAAGGTATTCTATGATGAGTGGCTCACTCTCTTAATCATTAAAGTCTTCCCACTATCTACAAGACACTGGTAAAGAGTGTGGTGGAATACTTCCCACTTGTTTGGGTCGGCACAGCTGGAAGCTTCACACTCTCCGAGACAAAGTAGCTGCTTGATCAGCACTTCATCCAAAGTCTACTCCTTCCACCACCAGCGCAATCTGTACCATCAATGGGATTAATGACAGTGACTAGTCTCTTCTTCAACAACACCGCCAAACCCTGTGACTTATAGAAGGGCGAGGGCAGCGGGTTGATGGGAACACCATCATTTCCAGGTCCCCGCTGGGTCGCACAATATCCTGACTGGGACCTAGAACTGCTCCTTCCCCTCCACTGTCGGAGTCTCTTCACTGGAACTGGAACACAGCAGCTCATGAAGAAGGCTCAAGGGAAACTAGGGATGAGAAATCAATTCTAAAACTAAATACTTGCGATTGATAGACTGGTGTTTAAGAGTTAAGGAGCAAGGATATGGATATCGAATGAGGTCAATCATCTGTTCCTTTGTCCCTAACAAAAAATGACAATCTTGCAAGTCAAGCTCATGTCCTGAAAATAAATTTAATGTGACAGTTTTACCTATTTGACAACTTTGTACCAATATTACATGGATGAAATAATTTATCAATTCATATTATATAGCATGGTCGGACCAATTTGCTATTTTTCATGCAAATATTAAATGACATGGTCTGATTTTTAATGCATGTAAGTGGAGAAAATATATGTGATATATTATTATCTCATATGAAATTAGCAAGGTGGGGTTTAATGTCCGTAATTTGGGAGCATCCTTATATGCCAGAAATGGGGCAGCTTTCCACTGCGATTAAAGAAATTACATTTTAGTCAGATTAGGTTCTTGAGGTTGTGTTTAGTTTATTTCCTAATTTTATTGAAAATAAAATACATGAATAGCAATTGATGTTGGGCACTATTACCATTGTGACGGCCATTTATGATCTGAGGATGTTATCTTTTGGATCCCTGATGCTGGTATTAATCACACTTTAAGTTTAAAAGATGAGAACTCTTTATGTTTAATATTTTTCACACTGTTTTGTATAACAGAAGGTCCAGTGTGAACTGGTTCTGTTACATATCACATGACTCTGTCCTGCAGCCATGAAATGTGGCCCACCGGAACACTTACACGTAACAGTCAGTTCCTAGCTCAGTAGCTAATATATCTTTACAGATATTTACACATAATGCAACAGTATATAAACAATTTCCGTTGGCCAAATCTTCCAGTCCCCAGATCGTAGGAGACCAAATGTATGGCTGAAGATATGCAGAAGTCCTGACCCGTGTAACTACATGGGAATTGGCCGGTGTAGTACCCTCAATAACGACACAAGGCGGAGTCCCCCAGGGTTCCAAACCCGGCCTTAAAGGGGCATCACCTATATGGTGTTAAGGGTACAGTAACCATTCATCACATTCACCCCCTGTTTATAAAAAACGCAAAATCCGTCGGGGGTGAAGTGGAATTACATGTCTATTCTTTTCGGCAGCCTGATCGTCCTCGTCGACCTTCTCAGCTTGGGCGGTGGTGCGGCAGGTACGGACGTCTTTGGTCAGGGTACAGCCGGGAACACGGTGGTCGGCGCTTTCGTCCGGGTCGGGGTAGCGGGTCGGGGGGCAGGGGGAATAGCTGGGGCTGGGGGTAGTGGTGCCGGCGCCAGCGGGGAGTGTGGAGGGGGGCACTAGGGGGGGCGTGGTCGGAGTCTACCGACGGAGTGGGGGCCCAGGGGGGGGGCATCAGTGGGGAAATCAGCGGGTGCCAGGTCCCGGAGGGAAACCACAAGGGGGGGGCGTCAGTAGGGGAACCAGCGGGTGCCAGATCCCGGAGGGAAACCGTGTGTTGCCTGCCGTCGGGGTGTGCGACGTAGGCATATCGGGGGTTCACATGTAGCAGTTCGACCCTCTCGACCAGGGGGTCCGTTTTATGACTCCTTGCGTGCCTCCGGAGAAGAACAGGTCCCGGAGTCATCGGCCAAGGTGGAAGTGAGACCCCAGAGGTGGACTTCCTGGGGAAGACAAACAAGCGGTTGTGAGGGGTCTCATTCGTGACCGTGCAGAGGAGCGACCTAATGGAGTGGAGGGCATTGGGTAGGACCTCCTGCCAGCGGGTGGTTGGGAGACCTCTCGACCGTAGGGCCAGAAGGACAGCCTTCCAAACTGTCATGTTCTCCCTCTCCACCTGTGCGTTTCCCCGCGGGTTATAACTGGTCGTTCTGCTCGAGGCGATGCCCTTGCTGAGCAGGTACTGACGCAACTCATCGCTCATGAACGATGTACCCAGGTCGCTGTGGATATAAGCGGGGAAACCAAACAGGGTGAAGATGCTGTGCAGTGCCTTGATTACGGAGGCCGAGGTCATGTCGGGACAGGGAACGGCGAATGGGAAGCGGGAGAACTCGCCAATGACGGTTAGGGAGTAGGTATTGCGGCTGGTGGACGGGAGGGGATCTTTGAAGTCCACGCTTACTTGCTCAAAGGGCCTCGAGACCTTTACAAGGCGAGCCTTGTCTGGCCGGTAGAAGTGCGGTTTCCACTCCGTGCAGATCTGGCAAGCCCTGGTCATGGCCTTGACCTCCTTGGTGGAGTAAGGTCGGTTGCGGGACTTGATAAAGTGGGCGAGTCGGGTAACCCCCGGGTGACAGAGGTCATTGTGGATAGCTCGCAGACGATCCTCCTGCGCGTTGGCGCACGTGCCGCATGTCTGGACACCTAGGGGCTCATTGAGCTCCCCTAGAACATAGAACATTACAGTGCAGTACAGGCCCTTCGGCCCTCCATGTTGCGCCGACCTGTGAAACCACTCTAAAGCCCATCTACACTATTCCCTTATCATCCATATGTCTATCCAATGACCATTTGAAAGCCCTTAGTGTTGGTGAGTCCACAACTGTTGCAGGCAGGGCATTCCACGCCCTTACTACTCTCTGAGTAAAGAACCTACCTCTGACATCTGTCTTATATCTATCTCCCCTCAATTTAAAGCTATGTCCCCTCGTGCTAGACATCACCATCCGAGGAAAAAGGCTCTCACTGTCCACCCTACAAAATCCTCTGATCATCTTGTATGCCTCAATTAATTCACCTCTTAACCTTCTTCTCTCTAACAAAAACAGCCTCAAGTCCCTCAGCCTTTCCTCAAAAGATCTTCCCTCCATACCAGGCAACATTCTGGTAAATCTCCTCTGCACCCTTTCCAATGCTTCCACATCCTTCCTATAATGCGGCGACCAGAATTGCACGCAATACTCCAAATTCGGCCGCACCAGAGCTTTGTGCAGCTGCAACATGACCTCATGGCTCCGAAACTCAATCCCTCTACCAATAAAAGCTAACACACCATACACCTTCTTAACAACCCTCTCAACCTAGGTGGCAACTTTCAGGGATCTATATACATGGACACCGAGATCTCTCTGCTCATCCACACTGCCAAGAATCTTACCATTAGCCCAGTACTCTTTCTTCCTGTTATTCCTTCCAAAATGAATCACCTCACACTTTTCTGCATTAAACTCCATTTGCCACCTCTCAGCCCAGCGCTGCAGCTTATCTATGTCCCTCTGTAACTTGTAACATCCTTCCGCACTGTCCACAACTCCACCGACTTTAGTGTCATCTGCAAATTTACTCACCCATCCTTCTACGCCCTCCTCCAGGTCATTTATAAAAATGACAAACAGCAGTGGCCCCAAAACAGATGCTTGTGGTACACCACTAGTAACTGGACTCCAGTCTGAACATTTCCCATCAACCACCACCCTTTGTCTTCTTCCAGCTAGCCAATTTCTGATCCAAACTGCTAAATCACCCTGAATCCCATGCCTCCGTATTTTCTGCAGTAGCCTACCTTGGGGAACCTTATCAAATGCTTTACTGAAATTCATATACACCACATCAACTGCTTTACCCTCATCCACCTGTTTGGTCACCTTTTCAAAGAACTCAATAAGGTTTGTGAGGCACGACCTGTCCTTCACAAAACCGTGTTGACTATGTCTAATCAAATTATTCATTTCCAGATGATTATACATCCTATCTCTTATAAACCTTTCCACGATTTTGCCCACAACAGAAGTAAGGCTCACTGGCCTATAGTTACCGGGGTTGTCTCTACTCCCCTTCTTGAACAAGGGGACAACATTTGCTATCCTCCAGTCTTCTGGCACTATTCCTGTAGACAAAGATGACTTAAAGATCAAAGCCAAAGGCTCAGCAATCTCCTCCCTAGCTTCCCAGAGAATCCTAGGATAAATCCCATCCGGCCCAGGGGACTTATCTATTTTCACACTTTCCAGAATTGCTAAGACCTCCTCCTTATGAACCTCAAGCCCTTCCAGTCTAGTAGCCTGAATCGCAGTATTCTCCTCGACAACATTGTCTTTTTCCTGTGTCAATACTGATGAAAAATATTCATTTAGCACCTCTCCTATCTCCTCGGATTCCAAGCACAACTTCCCACTACTGTCCTTGACTGGCCTTACTCTTACCCTAGTCATTCTTTTATTCCTGACATATCTATTGAAAGCTTTAGGGTTATCCTTGATTCTATCTGCCAGACTTCTCATGTCCTCTCCTGGCTCTTCTTAGCTCTCTCTTTAGGTCCTTCCTAGCTAACTTGTAACTCTCGAGCGCCCTAACTGAACCTTCATGTCTCATCTTTACATAAGCCTCCTTCTTCCTCTTGACAAGTGTTTTGACTGCTTTAGTAAACCACGGTTCCCTTGCTCGACCACTTCCTCCCTGCCTGACAGGTACATACTTATCAAGGACATGCAGTAGCTGTTCCTTGAACAAGCTCCACATTTCCATTGTGCCCATCCCCTGCAGTTTTCCTCTCCATCCGATGCATCCTAAGTCTTGCCTCATCACATCATAATTGCCTTTCCCCCAGATATAACTCTTGCCCTGCGGTATATATCGTAATTAATATTGTATGCGTTGGTGGAGAGTTCGATCCTCCACCTCAAGATTTTATCATTTTAAATTTTGCCCCGTTGTGCGTTATCAAACATAAAGGCTACCGACTGTTGGTTGGTAACGAGGGTGAACCTCCTACCGGCTAGGTAGTGCCTCCAGTGCCGCACAGCCTCCACAATGGCTTGTGCCTCCTTTTCGACTGTAGAGTGCCGAACCTCGGAGGCGGTGAGAGTCCGGGAGAAGAATGCTACTGGCCTGACTGCCTGGTTGAGGGTAGCAGCCAGCGCAATGTCTGGCGCATCGCTCTCTACCTGGAAAGGGATGGTTTTGTCCATCACGTGCATAGTGGCCGTGATGATGTTGGAATTGATGCGACTGAAGGCCGACTGGGCCTCAATCATCAGGGGACGTGTCGTGGTCTTTATGAGTGGGCGGGCTTTGTCTACATATCTGGGGACCCACTGGGCGGAATAGGAGAAAAGCCTCAAGCACCGTTTGAGGACCTTGAGGCTATGGGGAAGGGGGAGTTCCTTAAGTGTCGGGGTCGGGACCTAGGACCCTGTTTTCCACGAAGGAGCCGAGGATGGCTAGTCGGGTTGTGTGGAAAACGCATTTTTCCTCGATATAGGTCAGGTTGAGGGTTCGGGCGGTCTGGAGGAACCTTTCAATGTTCGTGTCATGGACCTGCTGATCATGGCCGCAGATGGTGACATTGTCGAAGTACGGGTAAGTAGCCCGCAGGCCGTACTGGTCCACCATTTGGTCCATCGCCCTGTGGAAGACGGAGCCCCCATTTGTGACGCCGAAGGGGACCCTGAGGAAGTGGAAGAGCCGGCCGGCTGCTTCGAAGGCAGTATAGGGGCGGTCTTTCGGTCGGATAGGGAGCTGGTGGTAGGTGGATTTTAGGTCGACAGTGGAGAATACACGGTATTGAGCGATCCGATTGACCATCTCTGCTATGCGGGGAAGGGGGTACGCATCGAGCTGCGTGAAGCGAATAATGGGCTGGCTGTAGTCCATGACCATCCGTTTCTTTTCCCCGGACCGTAGTATCACCAGTTGTGCTGTCCAGGGGCTGTTGCTAGCCTCGATGACCCTGTCTTCCAGTAAACGCTGGACCTCTGACTTGATAAAAGCCATATCTTGGGCACTGTAGCGCCGGCTCCTGGTGGCGACGGGCTTACAGTCGGGGATGAGGTTCGCGAATAGTGACGGGGGTGCAACTTTCAGTGTTGCAAGGCTGCATGCCGTGAGGTGGGGGGGGGGGGGGGCAAGGGTCGGCCGAACTTCAGGGTCAGGCTTCGGTGGCTGCACTGGAAATCCCGACCGAGCAGCAGGGGGCGCAGAGGTGAGGGAGGATGTACAGCTTGAAACGAGCGTATTCGGCGCCCTGGATCGCGAGATTCGCAATACAATACCCCTTGATTTAGATCGAGTGGGACCCGGAAGCGAGGGCTATGGTTTGGGAAGCGGGATAGGTGCGCAAGGAGCAGCACCTTACCGTTTCTGGGTGGAGAAAGCTCTCTGTGCTCCCGGAGTCGGAGAGGCAGGGAGTGTCGCGCCCGTTGATCTGGACCTGCATCATGGAGTTCCGCAGGTGCTTTGGCCTCGATTGGTCGAGGGTGCTCGCTCCCAGTTGCGGGTAGTCCGAGTCCTCAGCCGAGTCGGATTCACAAAATGGCCGCCGCCGTCGGTCGGGTCCAGAAGATGGCCGCCACCCCCATGACTTGCACGAGGCCGATGATGCGGCAGATAGGAGCATGTCCAGCCGGTGCGCAGCTGCATTGTGGGGCCTGCGGGCCTGTGAGCTCGATTTTCGGGCCTGGCGAGCTTTTGGTTTCTGGGCCTTGGGCCTGGCCAGGCAGGCCCTGGCGAAATGCCCCTTCTTTCCGCAGTCGCTGCAGGTGGCGGAGCGGGCTGGGCAGCGTGGGCGTGGATGCTGGCCCTGCCCACAGAAATAGCACGGTGTGCCCGCGGTCTGGGCGGGTCGCCGCGCGGTGCAGGCCCATAGCGTGGCCGTGTCTGGGGAAGTCCGAGGGGGGCTCGCAGGGTCCGCGGGGTACGTGCCTAGGTTGTGGCGGGCCACTTCCAGTGAGGTGGCGAGCGTTACCGTGTCCTGAAGGTCTTTAGCTCCATTTTCGAGGAGTCGCTGCCTGTTATAGGTGGAATGGATGCCGGACACGAAGGCGTCTCAGATGTGCTGGTTCATGTGGACTTCCCCCGTCACATCCTGATGGTTGCAGTTCCTGGCGAGCGCGGTGAGCTTTTCCACGTACTCGTCCAGCATTCCCCCTGAGCACTGCCGGCAGGTAGAGAGCAGGTGCTGTGCATGTACCTCATTTATGGGTTTGACGAAACGCTTTCGCAGGATCTCGATCGCCTCGTCGTAAGTGATCGCCTTCTCGATCATGGCAGAGATTCTATGGCTCACACGGGCGTGGAGTAGGCGCAGCTTGCGAGGCCCTAGGACGGGAGCTTCCGAGGATTCCAGGCAGGCCTCGAAGCAGCGGAGCCAGTACTTAGAAATTTCTTTGGCCTCCGGTGTCCGTGCTTCCAGGTTGAGCTTTTCTGGCTTGAGACTGGCGTCCATCCGAACGTAGTCTGCTTATTAAATTGTAGTACCCTCAATAACCACACGACACGTCACCTTATATACGGCTCCCTGGTGGGCGGAGCCGGAGGCGGAGTCCCCCAGGGTTCCAAACCCGGTCTTAAAGGGGCATCACCTACATGGTGTTAAGGGTACAGTAACCATTCATCACAACCGGGAAGTTTCAATTTCCTATGGGCAATTCCGCTGCTCCCCAGGACGCTCCACAAATGTCTCCTACTCTGAGTGTGAGTCAGAGACTTTGGTTAGTTCTATGGTACTTACCTGGACAGTCTAATATCTGGTTAACTCTACAAATGACCCTCCCAATCTCATCACCACCGCACCACACCCCCCCCCACCCACCCCCACCAATCAACCCACTCCCTCCCCATGACTCCCCCTGGCTACCCGACTACCCCCCCCCCCCCTTGCCCCCCCCCCCCCCCCCCCCCCCGGCCAACCTCCTTTCTCGAGCTGCTGATTCACCCTGGAGAACTGCCGGATCCACGGCCGCACGGCGATGGCCCGCAGCGGCCACGCTGAGCTCCCGATGGAGGAGACCACACGTGTCCCACGCCGTTTATCCTTAGGCAACGTCCTGAGGCCGTCGGTACAGCATGCGCCGTACTCCTAGAGTATGTTGCTTTGGAGGGGGCGGAGCATCGCGAAAGCGGCACCGCCCCCAATTCGGTCGGGAACTCGGATTCTCCGGCCGGTTGCCGAATGCGATTTTGGCGTCGGTGACAGGAGAACCCAGCCCACGGAGTCCGTATCCTCCCATTCCCAGCCCGTTCATATATTTGTCTAGATCCCTCTTGACCTGAGTCTCCTTCCTGACCCAACTGATCGGTCGACCTGCTTCGCAATTGGCCACCGGCGGGATCGTCCAGTCCCGTTGATGTCGATGGCGTTTTGTGTGGCTCATCTGTACCGGTGCCATGGGATATGCTGCGGGCGGGGGGGGGGTGAGGTTGTTGCCTTCAGCAGGATGGACGTTCCCGTTGGGGGAGGGTGGAGGACAAAGAAAGTCCCACCCTTTGCTGACAGGACCCAGGAAGTGTAGAAGATTGTAGTTTAGTCGGGCAGTATGGTCGGCACGGGCTTGGAGGGCCGAAGGGCCTGTTCCTGTGCTGTACATTTCTTTGTTCTTTGTTCTTTGTTAATATCAACGATACACTAACACTCACAAATGATTACCTTCCTTCAGGTTAGAAATACATTCCACTTGCCGTTCTCCTGAATTATTGAATCATTGAATTCCTGCAGTACAGAAGGAGGCCATTTGGCCCATCAAGTCTGCACAGACCCTCTGAAAGAGCATCCTACCTAGGCCCACGCCCGTTCCCCACCCCCATAACCCAGTAAGTCGACCTAACTTTTTGGACACCGAGGGGCAAGTTAGCGTAGCCAATCCACCGAACCTGCACAGCTTTGTACTGTGGGAGGAAACCGGAGCACCCGGAGGAAACCCACACAGACACGGGCAGACTCCGCACAGAAAGTGACCCAGCGGGGAATCAAACCTGGGACCCTGGAGCTGTGAAGCAACTGTGCTAACCACTGTGCTACCGTGCCGCCCATTTAAATGAGCCCAAGGCTAATTTAAAAATTACGATCTGGAGGACGCCCAGGAAAGCAGGCAACACAATCAAAGGCCCCTCCTGTCCTGTTTGTTCTGTTTTCCAACTTCTTCCACTGGGCAGAAGATACAAAAGTTTGAGAACTCATTGTAACAGATTCAAAAACAGCTTTTTTTCCTCTTGCGACTAGACTCTTGAATGACCCGTTTGTAAATTAAACTCATCTTTTTATGCAGTTTACCTTTTTACAGTTGTTGTTATTTTTTGTATGTATATATATATGTATGGAGATTTCTGACAGGGCTGTACGCAGAATAATACTTTTCACTGCACCTTGGTATATGTGACAGACTTTATCAATAAACAATAAAATTAACAATAAATCACTGTAATGTAGAGTGAGCAAAGCCTCAAAAAATTAATTAACTTTGTTTACAACGTCCGTGGAGCTTTACATTCCCCAAATCAGGCTGCATAATACAGTGTTGTCTGTTTCATCTGCTGGGAAAGTGTTACCGTTTGTCTGTCATGTTAAATTTGCTCCCTGTAATGGTTTCAAGTAACAAAACGCCTGCGTAAACATCATGCAGCCAACGCCACGCTCTGTGCGAGGCACTCTCAGTTTCCCAGTTCGACGCAATGGAAAAATAAAATACTTTTTTAAAAAGTTGAGAATGGAAACAAAGCAAAATAAACGCATAATACGTCTGAGATACAAATGGATCGCAATGGTAGGATTTACCCGGAGAATATTCTCCCTCCTCTCGTGAGATTGCTCAGCTTTCGTACCAATGGCAGTGCTACATTCTTAACGTGACTTAACGCTTGAGTTTCAGTTGCAGGCTATTCGACTCAGGAGGCCATGATAGCCAAGCCGGAATCCACGCAAGCATCTGACAAAACACCCAAAGCTGTGTTGTTAAACTATCTAAATTTCAGATATTGTCATGTCTGCTATACATTTCCAGCATTTTGTGTTCTGATTCCAGCAGAGGCCATTACACAGGGATTGGGAGCCAGAATTCTAGCTGTCAGCTCGCTCCTCTTTGAGTACTGAGGTCATTGGAAGCACTCCAACTCCCCTCCCTATTTCCACACTACCTTCCCACTGTACTGGGGGGAGACAGTGGTGACATCAGTGGGCGAGTAATTCCAGAGGCCCACGCTTATGTTAGTTTTTAAATTAAATTTAGAGTACCCAATTCATTTTTTTTCCAATGAAGGGGCAATTTAGCGCGGCCAACCCACCTACCGTGCACATCTTTTGGGTTGTGGGGGTGAGACCCACGCAGACACGGGGAGAATGTGCAAACTCCACAGGGGCAGTGACCCGGGGCCGGGATCGAAGCCGGGTCTTCAGCACCGTGAGGCAGCAGAGCTAACCACCGTGCCGCCCCGTGCCGCCCTCTGGGGGCACAGGTGCATACCCCACCATGGCAGCTGGTGAAATTTGAATTCAATTAATAAATCTAAAATTGAAAGCCAGCTAATGATTGTTGTAAAAACCCCATGTGATTTGCTAAAGTCCGTCCACTGTCCTTTGTCAGACTGGTGGCCAGATGTCCACAGTAATATAGCTGATTCGCAACTGCCCTCTGAAATGGCTATCATTGCCACTCAGTGGCAACGGGCAACAATGCTGACCCCGCCAAAAATATCTACACCCCATGAAAGAATTTTTTAAAAATGCCAGTCATTTATTTTCATGGACTTGTCATTTATTGCAAGGGGAATGAATATAAAAGTAGCAAGGTTCTGCTGCCAATGTATAGAGGGCGGGATTCTCTAATCTCGCGGCAGAGTGTCCACTCCGTCGTAAACGCCGTCGTAAACGCCGTCGCGTGAACGGACTTCTCCCAGGAATGATTCTGGCCCCTACAGGGTTCATGCCCCTCCAGCTGCCGATCCCGGCGCGAACTGGGCGCCGAGGGAACTGCGCCTGCTTCAACGCACCGGCCCCGACTCAACATGGCGCAGGGCTACAGGTTCAGCCATTAGGAAAGGAGGCCCCCAGCCTGAGAGGCCGGGCCGCCGATCGGTGAGTCCCAATCGCGGGCCAGGCCACATCGGAGGCCCCCCCCCCCCGGGGTCGGACACCCCTCCCCCCCCCCCACAGGCCGCCACCCGACCCCTCAATGCCGAGGTCCCACCGGCTCAGAGCCGGTTAGAATGGCGCCGGCGGGACTCGTTTTTATCGTCCGCCAGGCCCACCTGGGCCAGAGGATCGGCGGGCTGGCCGCATAGAGCGGCCCGCGACCGACGCCGATTCGCCGGCCCCGGGCTCAGAGAACCCTGCCCAGGATGAGGTGGATATAGGACAGAATTCTCTGGCCGTTCCTGTGGTGAATGTAAATACAGTTAATTCACCAGTTATGTTCTATGTTATTAATCCTGTGGGTTTTATCTGTGGGCCATTGTATGGCTTCACCCACAGGGGGAGATGTTGGAGGATGTTGGAGCGTGAAGGAGTATAAGAGTAGCTGGCCTGTGGGACTGTCCTCAGTGTGTACCAATCTCAGGCAGGCAAAGTTAATAGTTAATTAAAACCACTGTTTTACTCCGACACGAGTCCTTGAGTGAATTGATGGTCGCATCAGTTCCCTGGCGGCGGGATTCTCTGATCCAGTTTCCCTGCGGCGCGGGGTGGGCCCAACAGAGATTCCCACCGCCAGAGAATGGATCCCCCCCACCCCCCACCCCCCACCGCCCCCCGCTGTCAAGAAACACACGGCTGGGAGGCCAGAGAATCCGGTCCCTGGCCTCCTTATTTAATTAGCAGTGGAAGTAATTCAGAGCATCTACACTCAACTGAGTCCTGTGATGAAGAGGTCATCCTGTGAGGAAAGGCTGGGCCTGTATCCATGGGAGTTTAAAAGATTGAGAGGTGAATTTGTGGAACGTATAAGGTCCTGAGGGGGGCTAACAGGGTGGATGCTGGGAGGATATTTTCCCTTGTGGCAGAACAGCTTCAAAATAAGAGGCCTCCCATTTAGGATGGACGTGGGGAGAATTTTCTTCCTTCCGCGGATCATTGGTCGCAGGAACTATTTTCCCCAGGGGGCAGGAGAGGCTGGGGCATTGAATACATTTAAGGCTGAGTGAGATAGATTCTTGATTGACAAGGGATTCAAAGGTTATAGGGGGGTAGACAGGAAAGTGAAGTTGAGGCCACAATCAGATCAACCATGATCTTATCAAAGGGGGGGGGGGGGGAAGCAGGCCGAGGGGCTCCTGATTTGCATGTTTCTTTGTAGCTCTGAAGCAGTTAACCCAACACATCCTGGGTATTGAACCTGGGGACCTCGCTGATCTGTGAGGCTGAATACAACGCCAGGCACTCGAGGAGAAATAGAATCTGAGAATTGTTGACACCTCTGAGACCCTCCCCCCCCTTCCCCCACCCCCACATGTGGTTAAATATGGATGTAGCGCCTAGTTAAGAGGGAATGAAGTCATTTATTTATATGGAGAAAAGTCTGTGTACAAAGGTCTGAAACAGCACAGCTGCCAAATACAACGCTACACTTCTGTTGAATGAAAAGAATATATATTTCCGATGACATTCACAGGGCTTAGAATCATTTGATTAAATCTATCAGCCAAAAAAAAAAACCCTCTCTGTTTTACGACATGAATCAGTTCTTATGTGGAACATTGAGAGAGAAATTACACATAAAGAGTGTGCTTAACCAGTGGGTGGCTTCAACAAAGGCCTGATATTTGGGTTACCTTGGCAACCTATTTTAGGCCTGAGCTACCAAAGCTCTTGAAACAGGCTGTCTGGCCTCGTTTGAGAATATATGAATACATCAGACCTTGCCTGCTTGACAGCATCTACCTCCATCATTCCAACCCACTCAGGACCAGAATATCAGATGCTTTCTGGGGTTGTGTTCTTTCACACTAAAGCAATTAGTTGCCCCTCGAGCCAGCCTGCTGCGCAGCCTGACTAGTGCACCAGAGAGGGCTGTGTGTAAATGTCAACAGTATTATTTCATTTCACATCCCCGCATGTGAGACCAGACAAGACTGTGTCAATTCTGAGGGTGAATTACATGCACATTATTGCGGGAAAGATAGAAATATCAACGTGCCCTGGGGGCGGGGGCGAGAGAAATATGGTACAGTGAAGAACCCCAAAACCGTTTAAGCAAGCATGTGTTTGTATCCCTAATGGAAGCCTCCCCACTTAACAATCGATCGGGACAAGCCCAAACAGATTTTAATTTGGATAACAGAAACATGGGCTTCATTCCACAAGAAATCATCATTTGAACTGACTGAAGGGTGTGGTGTGGGCTAGCAGCAGTTAGTTCATCGTTGAGATCCTGCTTCTAATTTTGAAAGGACAGAGACAGCTCATCCCAAATTTAACATATGACGTGGTTGGTCATTCATTCCGCTAAGCACAGCAACACTTTTACTCTCGCCGCGGGGGTTTTATTTTGTGTATTTTTACGTTTTCTCCCCTTTTCCTCGTACAAATTCAGAAGACACTGAGGGTACGGTTCTGTGGATGTCGGAAACCAATCGATTCCACATCATATAGAACATACAGTGCAGAAGGAGGCCATTCGGCCCATCGAGTCTGCACCGACCCACATTAATCCCTCACTTCCACCTTATCCCCGCAACCCAATAACCCCTCCCAACCCTTATGGACACTACGGGTAATTTAGCATGGCCAATCCACCTAACCTGCACGTCTTTGGACTGTGGGAGGAAACCGGAGCACCCGGAGGAAACCCACGCGGACACGGGGAGAACGTGCAAACTCCGCACAGACAGTGACCCAGCGGGGAATCGAACCTGGGACCCTGGCGCTGTGAAGCCACAGTGCTAATCACTTGTGCCAGTGTTTTGTTTCACCTGTGAGGATGGGCAGTGGGTATCGGCGTTCTTTGACAATGAATGTTTGATCGGATCCTGATTTCACTTTCATACCCACAAGCGCACAGAATCAGCCGATTATTTGACAACGGGGAACAACGCAATCCAGCCTAACATCCACGCTGAATTCCCAATCCTTCCCCAGCCCCGGCTGCTAACGTCACACTCCAAGCGAATCACTTTGTAACCAGATTGCCCAACACAGACCAGCGACTGAACCCAGAACCTTTCTGGCTCTTTAATGGATCACCAATAATTTTGGCAATGCAGTTATTCATTAAAGTCATTGGATGGATGTCTGAACCAGTGTAATTTTATTGAAATAAGTCATTCACAAATGGCCCTGCTTCTACATTTGAGTGAATAATCATTGCTTTCTTTTTCTATGCAATTGACAGGTAGCTCTTTGAAAAAATTGCAAGCATTCTTCCGATGAAAGTGTCAAAACTTAGCGCAAATTAATAACAACTCGATTAATAGAAGTGTGAAATAGCTTATATATTTTAGATTATTTCAAAATTGGACTGGCTGGGGTAACATTTACCACAACATTACCGAGTCAAACGTCTTAAGGGCTTTCATATGTGGTTTTGTGGAGCAAGTGTTGCCAGTTCTGAGTTCTGTAGAAGGGTCATTCAGGCTCGAAGTGTAAACTCTGTTTCTCTCCACAGATGCTGCCAGACCTGCTGAGTTTATCCAGCGTTTTCTGTTTTTATTACGGTCCCAATTTCTAATTGGAAATGGAGGGGGACGGCTCTGCCGATTAAGTGAAAACAGCACTTGCTGTAGTGACTTCTTTCTTTTAGAATCACAGAATTTACAGAGCAGAAGGAGGCCATTCGGCCCATCAAACATGCACCGGCCGTTGGAAAGAGCACCATACTGAAGCCCACGCTTCCACCCTATCCCAGTAACCCACTCTGTGTTGCACTTGTGCCTGAGTTTAAAGAGCCTCCTCGAACGTAGGTCTTAAGCTTGAGAATGAGAAGGGATGGAAAGTCTGGTACATACTTGTCAGATATGGCGCGGTGCCAGTCGGGGCCTGAATTCTCGGCCCGGGATGGCCGTACAAAAAAACTCGAGTCCTGCCAGCGCCGTTCTAACCTGGTCTTACCCGGCGGGACCTCGGCGTGAATGGATCAGGGGGCGGCCTGGTGAGGTGGAGGGGGGTCCGACCCCTGGGGGAGCATCCGCTGTGGCCTGGCTGGCGATCGGGGCCTACCGATCGGCGGGCCGACCTCTTGGGCTGGGGGCCTCCTTTGTTCCGCGCCGGCACCTGTAGCCCTATGCCATGTTCCGTCGGGACCGGCACGGAGAAGGGAGCCACCACGCATGCGCGGCAATCGCGCCAGTCCCCCCGCGCATGCGCAGACCCGCGTCGCCCATCTGACGCTGAGATCGGCAGCTGGAGCGGCGTGGGTTGCTCCAGTGCCGTGCTGGCCCCCTGTAGGGGCCAGTATTGCTGCTCCTGAGACCATGTTGACGCCATCGGGAAACGCGACGGCATTTACGACGGCATAAACACTTAGCCTCAGGACCAGAGAATCCCGCCCTATATTTGGTTGGAAATCAGTTGATTTTCCCGTGCAAAGATCCAGGACCACAAATAATTTTAGGCACCCAGCTCGCAAAGGGCAAGTAAAACTCGTGAAGAACAGCAACATTACAATTAACTCCAGTGCCTGCAGCAGTGGGAATCCTGCCAATCAGGGGGAGTTAATTGATTCAAAGGCTGGACCTCTGACACTGCCATATATACATAAAAGTGCAAAAGGAGCTGTTTAAAATGTAGGATTCCTGTTTTGCAGGTGGAGCTCTATTGAGGCAGAATTCACTGTCCAGATGTTTTGGGGTATCCTTTCTACCAAAAGGCATTCTGCAGAGGCTGGAGGTGCTAATTGGTCCTACACCACCCAGATCAAAGAAAAGATCAATAGCCAGGGTGAAGTGATCAACCAGCACCTTCTGTCAAGTAGATGGAAGGAACATTACACATCAGGCAATGTGCAGAAGATTGCATATATAAATTAAGCTCTTGCATCATTCATGTGCACTATGTGCCCACGTTCAATACTTCACAGGAAATTGTGTGTCTATGAGTGGAACAGGAAGTGATAAGATGTGTTAATTCCTTTGTCCTGTACTTCCAAAATCTACCATTGTGAATGGGTGGAAAATCTACACAATAGTTCCTCATCTATTTGCATTTATTTTATATAAACTGTGAAATCAATAATTGATCATTATGTAATTGTTACCAGCACTCGAGTAGGATTTGGTTACAGTGAGTGATTTGTATTCACTTTGGCTCGCTACATCAACTCCCCATTGACTCATCAGGTTTATTCAGTCAGTAGCTGAGCCATTTAGATTAGGTACAGTCGCAGTTTCAATCTCAAACCTGTGTTGAATTAGGCAATCTTAATCAAGGCAGCACTGCTATTAGCCTCAGTACCCATGTCGGGAGAGGGCAAATGCAAACAGGATTCGCTATCCTGGCCACTATCCTGCAAGCATTGCTGGCAGTGAGTATCGTGTGAGGGCAGGAGTCGGCCTGACTGTGTTGTCTCTTGCTGTTAATACTTATTGTTGGTGTTTGCTGATGATTAATGGACACATGGACAAGATACTTGGCGGGCATTCATAGCTTCAAAGCTGCAAGCCAAGCAGAAACCAGCATTTGGAGGGAGAAGGGGAGAAAGATAAAAGAGACTATTAGAATAGACACCAAATGTAAAGGCATTATGAGGAAAATTAAATATGTAACATGGCATGATGGCAAGTAGAGGAAAAATAGCACTCAGGTGAAGGTCATTACAGAACACCGATATACCCTTCTTGCCGTGCAAGGTTTAATATACCTGAGATAACACCTGTTCCAGTCAGCAACTCCTTCTAGTGTTATCAGAATATGGAACAGATGTTCTGTAAAAACCAGAGGGAACATTTTTTTTTCGCATCTCTGGATAAAAATCCATCAGGAGTATTGGTCTGGAACTAACATGGAAGGATCAATCCTCCATTAACTCCTCTGAGCAGAGTGAAATATTGATATAACTCGCTGGTGTGTTCTATTGCTTCAATGTGATGGACAGGGGTTAAGGGTGATTATATCTCACTATGCTTTGACACCCATTTTAAACTAGATAGATTTTTGTATTCATATCATAAGTAATTTAAATTTTAAAGATCCTTATTTCCATGAGTTACTTAAAACATCAAAGTTCCTACGTATAATTCACTGAAATAAAAATGCTTTATATTTTAAACCATAAACTGCAAATGGAAAGATGGCTAACTTCAAGAAGCATTTTCTGCACTTAAGTGAGGTGTCCGGGGATAATTGAAGTTTGTACCAGTTTCTGCATAGTGGTCAGCACCAATCTTTAACAGGGACCTCTTTTTGCACAAGTTTATATTGAGCACCAGAGTTAGAAAAATATTGTGCAAACTCAGAGACATTACTGCTAAGGCAAGTTGCATCAAGGAGGCCTGATAGAACAGTTTGGTTCTCATTCATCAGAGAGCGTGGCTGCATCATAACGTTGGCTGCTTTTCAGAAAGGTTGTGCCGACGTTGGAGAGTTAATTGTCTATGAGCCAGGACACGAGAGAATGTGTTGTGTAACAGAATGCTCCATCCTGGGGCTTATCCTGTGATGAAGTGCTCTTCATGTCAGCCACTGTGGACGGGTATTAAAAAAGACTGGATTTTCCTCTGAGAGCTCTGTTGTCTGGTAACATGTGCAGCAAGGTATCGGACCACAATTTTATTCCGAGACACAGTCGTGATGTGAAGATATTGTTTTGTCACTGACTGCTTTTATAGAGGATGGCGGCATCGTGGAAATGTTACAGGATTGTAATCCATAGGCCTGGACTAAACCCCTGGGGACGTGGACCAGAATATTCAGACCCCTCCCACCGATGGGATCTTCCAGTCTCGTTGAATTCAATGGACTAATGAACGGTTTGTCGTATTTTCCAGCCCTGCCCCCTCTATGACGGGACCTGAACTTTCGACCTGTCATGATGTCCACATCAGCATATCATGGTGCAATCACACACACACTGCTGGACAGGTAGTTGGACCAACCAGCACACACATAACATCGCAGCCAATCACCAGTGAGAGCACACGCACTATAAAACAGGGAACACCACAGTTCCCACTCATTCTACCAGGAGATAGCTCAGAGCACAGAGCTCACAGCGCGCCACTCAGACATACACCATGTGCTGAGTGCCTCACTAAGATAGTGCTAGGGCTGGGTCCACAGGTTAGCTGGTGAAGCACGTACCCAAGCCAGCAGTTAGTAGTTGTCGTTGTTAAGACAATAAAACAGAGTTGTACCATCTACAGCCGTGTTGGATCATTTGTGCATCGGAACACCCAACACGACACGACCCATGAATTCAAATGGCACCACGGTGACAGGAGTACCTTAAATTCAATTAATTAATAACTATGGGGAAAAATACTAGTCTCATTAATAATGATCATGAAACTACTAGATTCTCATAAAAACCAGTCTGGTTCACTCCAGGGGAGAAATTCTACCAGCCTGACCTGGTGTGGCTTACCTGTAACGCCAGATCCATACCTATGTGGTTGTCTCTGAAATGCCTGACAAGGCGGTCACAATCTCACAGTCATCTACTCAAAGGCAATTAAGGATGGGACATAAAAACGAGTCTTAACAATGGCGTTCATATCCCAAGAACAAATAAAAAATAATCTACTTTCGTAATGCAGGACACTGTGGAAGAAACAATCTTGCTCACAAGAGGCAATGCCTCTTACATAGTCTAGGCATTGATGATTGTCAAACTGTTCCATCAATGCTGAGCCAATCATGCCCTCATAGTATATCTGCCACCAGAAATCACTGTACCATGATCAAATTAGTCATGGTGTTTTACCCTCTGCTTGACATTTAGGCCGATTTTAATCCTCTACCACCACTGATAAGAACCAACTCAGGAGTCAAACCTTGGACCTTTTATGCCTCAATTCACACAAGAGACTTTTTAACTGAGCTGTACTGGGAAAGCCATTGTTGACGCTTCTAACCTTGCTGAATTTCTAACCTCATGAAAGCGACAAATGGCTAAATCTGAGGACTGAAGTCAGAAGCCCCGACGATTTACTATTTCCAAACAAAAAAGGGAAGGAATGTTGTGATAAAAGCAGAAAACTGGGATGAAAGAAAGGAGGGATTTATACTTTGGGGATATTTACACCACAGTTTTGCTCTGAAGTGGAATCAATGGTAAGATTAATGTGAAGCATAAATTGCTTCTTTCACTAAAAAATGTTTACCCAAGTAACAGGGCTCTCCGGACTGTGTCCCTTGCAGAGTCAGCTATAATACGCCTGACATTGCTGTCGTCCTTTAATGGATTAGCAGGCTGACATCCATCACAGCCACCCGGCCTGTAAATCACCAGAAAGTGCAAGTAAATATAGCCCTCGCAGGGAGCCCATAGTATTATGGGGGGAAAACAAAGAACACAGCACTTAACCTAATGTCCTGGGACCAGTGCAGCTTGATAGAAAATCTGATTTATGTATTAAATTACATTTATTTAATTGGAGTTTAAAGCTCCAGTATATAAACAGTTTCTAGAAGCGTGGTCCTCGCCCCTGGTTCAACAACCTTTCAAATGAAGAGAACGATGGACAGATTGAGTATGTGTGGTTTTATGCATTAAACGGATATTTATTGGACAAAGTTATGAGATATCCATAAAAGCCCATTCAGATGAAAAATGGTCTGGTGAGTGAGTGGCAACAAACTACAAATGCCTCCCACAAACTACTTGAACAAAAAACTTGGCAAGTCATGTTGCAACTGTACAGGACCTTAGTTAGACCTCATTTTGAATATTGTGTACAATTCTGGTCATCACACTACCAGAAGGATGTGGATGTTTTGGAGACGGTACAGAAGCGGTTTACCTGGATGTTGCCTGGTATGGAGGGCATTAGCTACCTGCAGAACTTCGATAAACCCGGTCTGTTCTCACTGGAACGAGGGAGGTTGAGGGGCGACCTGACAGAGGTCTACAAGGTGATGAGTGACATGGACAGAGTGGATGGTCAGATGCTCTTTCCTAGGGTAGGAGAGTTAAGTACTAGGGGACATAGGTTTAAAGTGCATGGGGAAACGTTTAGAACAGATGTGCAAGGCACATTTTTTACACAGAGAGTGTTAAATATGTGGAACACGCTGCCTGGGGAGGGGGTGGGAGCAGGTACGATAGCGGCATTTAAGGGGCATCTAGACAAATATATGAATAGGATGGGAATGGAAGGATATGGACTCCGTAAGAGCAGCCGGTTTTAGTTTAGGCAGGTACATGGTCAGCGCAGGCTTGAAGGGCCGAAGGGTCTGGTCCTGTGCTGTATTGTTCTTTGTTCTTAAATGCCCATCTTCATCCACATCATTGCCAAATGGTTAAATGTTTAACAGTCATTTTCATTTAAAGCAATGGTCTTGACATTTTGTAGGAAGTGGCATCCGCACAGTGGGAAATTATATTACGTGATATACGCGGAAAGCGTTTGATAAAATTCCTGATCCTGCTGCAACTGAAAGAAAGGAGAACTCGGTGTAAAACCTGATTGTGTGGCTGAAGGGAACAGAAAGTATTTGTTAAGCCAATAAGATGTGAGGGAGGCAAGGAGGTTTTGAGTGGTCCCATTCTCCAGGTCAACGGTTGACAAATGGGTTTAGGCCTGCGCTTGGGCGGAGAATGGATAGTTCGCTCAAAACCAGGTCAGAAGCTCAAGAACTGAAGTTATTTCCTTAAATTGGGCCTCAGTCCTCATTTGAAGTCTTCTGGTGGGGCCCCCGGGTGCAGCCCGCCAGCCTCCAGAGCTCACACTCTTCCAGTTGCCATACCTGGAGCCTGCAGGTATGTCCTGGGAGGGCAAGGAGAGGAGGTGGGGTGGGATGCGGTGGGGTTGGATGCTGACTGGCAACAGCCCACATAGTGCTGTGTATTAAGAGGAAACACTCCTTTTTTAAGGAACACTGTTTCCAGAAGGAACCAAAGACTGAGTAGTTCCAGCCTCCCATCTTAGTATCATAGAACTTCAGTGCAGAAGGAGGCCATTCGGCACATTGAGTCTGCATCAGCCCTTGGAAAGAGCACCCTACACCAAGCCCACACCTCGACCATACCTAACCCCACCTAACCTTTTTGGACACTAAGGGCAATTTTGGACACTAAGGGCAATTTATCATGGCCAATCCACCTAACCCGCACATCTTTGGACTGTGGGAGGAAACCGGAGCACCCGGAGGAAACCCACGCACACACGGGGAGGATGGGCAGACTCCGCACAGACAGTGACCCAAGCCGGGAATCGAACCTGAGACCTGGAGCTGTGAAGCAACTGTGCTAACCACTGTGCTACCGTGCCGCTTGTTGTTGACCAGATTTTAAGCAGGATGCTTGAATGGGTGTTAGGTCCTTCAGCACCAGCATATACATCAGCATAAGTCAAAGGCTGTTTGGCCTTTGGCAGCTTCCAGGAATGCCTGAATATTACCTGAGCCAATGGGATTTCGGAAGAATTCCAGGCATCCTGGAGGCACTCCAAATTTGGACCTTTCTGCTGACTCGTTACCAAATTCTATCACGGGTAGGATTTTCTGTGCAGCCCGCTGTGTCTGTCCCAGCGGCAAAGGCTGCCCACTATTGGCCAACTGCCGGATCTTCTTTCCCTGCCATTTTCGACAGGGTTTCCCGTTGTCACACCCTCGCTCCCGGGAAACCCATGCCGGGGGCAGCACTGGAGCATCCCGCCGGGGTGAACAGCTGCAAAATTCTGACCTATGTCTACAAACTTGAATTCAAGATCTGCATAACTTTCTTGGATAATGTTTGGAGACGCAAGCCTGTTAATTGAGACTCTGGGCTGGATTCTTCCACCCCGCCTGCCGCAAGAATGCCACGGGCGAGTCGCGGATAATGGAGAACTGCATTGACCTCGGGCGGGATTCTCCACTTGCCGGACAGACACGGCCGGAGAATCCCGGCCTACAGCTTTACAGATGCAGTTCTTGGATCCCTTCTCTGCTACCTGTTGTCAGGCCATGATGGTTGCTGACTCTGATTTCTTAATTGCAGTTACACCAAAGTCAAAAACATCATCCAATTGTATTGTCGTGTTGGGTGTTCCGATACACAAACGAACCAACACGGTTGTGGATGGTACAACTCTGTTTTATTATTCTGTACAATAATAACTATTAACTTCTGACTGTGGTTCGTATTTCACCAGCTAACCTGTGGACCCAGCCCTAGCACTATCTTAGTGAGGCACTCAGCACATGGTGTATGTCTGAGTGGCACGCTGTGAGCTCTGTGCTCTGAGCTATCTCCTGGTAGAATGAGCGGGAACTGTGGTGTTCCCTGTTTTATAGTGCGTGTGCTCTCTCTGGTGATTGGCTGCGATGTTGTGTGTGTGTTGGTTGGTCCAACTACCTGTCCATCAGTGTGTGTGTGATTGCACCATGATATGTTAATGTGGATATCATGACATGTATCTCACGTACTTTAGAGATAGTTGTTTTTTGGGGAAATTAATTAAATACGTTTCCTTTTTTAAGGAACTGTATAATTATTAGAATCATTTGAACATCAAATACCCAATTCTTCAACTGAATCACATAAAAGGCCAAGGGTGTGATTTAAAGGCCTCGTCAAGCCCATCTTGGTGTTGGGACAAGGCTGTTGAATCTCGCGAGAGGCGTCTCATCAGATTTGCGACGCTTGAAATGACCCATAAGATTTCATGAAATCTCGCGAGACGTCGTGATCTGGCCCTCGCCCTCACTGGGCGTGATCCACACCTGCATATTCAAATTAGCATTAAGCACATTTAAATATGTATTTGTGAGATTTGCCACTCCTCACACGCCCCAACCCCCGTCACCCTGTCCCACCACCTACCTACCCCCCACCCCTGCCCCCTCCACCCGTGCCCTCAGTCATCCTCAATGTGCTTGGCCCTCCTAGCTCTGCCACTATGTCCAGGTGTTCCCCAGGATGCACATCAGAGGTGGAGGTAGTCAGCTGCCCAGCTCGTCTCGAGGCCTTTGCTGCCCCTGCCGGGTGACCGCTAGGGGCTCTGGTGCCTGAGGGCCCCGGCTCACTTGTCGGCAGCACATGCACAGCCGTGACGTCCTGTCCCGTGTGCTGACCTCAAGTCGGAGCCTCATCAGAGGGGTGGAAAGCAGGGGATCTGGTGGCCATCATTGCCACTCCATGGGCGGTGCGGCAGCACAATGGTTAGCACTGTTGCTTCACAGCGCCAGGGTTCGATTCCCGGCTTGGGTCACTGTCTGTGCGGAGTCTGCACGTTCTCCCCGTGTCTCTGTGGGTTTCCTCCGGGCGCTCTGGTTTCCTCCCACTAGTCCCGAAAGACGTGCTGTTAGGCGAATTGGACATTCTGAATTCTCCCTCTGTGTACCCGAACAGGCGCCGGAGTGGGGTGACTAGGGGCTTTTCACAGTAACTTCATTGCAGTGTTAATGTAAGCCTACTTGTGACAATAAAGATTATTAAAAATTAGGAAATGCTTAAGCATTTATATATTAATAGAACTGGCATCAACTTCAAGTGGTAAAGGCAGAATAAATATTTCCACTTGACTGGACGCAGAGGGAGCGCATGGCTCTCTCAGTCAATGTTGTGAGCAATCAGCACACACCTCATTTCACTCACCCTCGCTTTACGTGTGAATCACTTCAGCCAAACTGTTGGGGAAAAGCACGAGTGGAAAGCAGCTGAATGTGGCAGCCCTGCACCTGGGCAATGGTCAACAAAGTGACTCGTGGTCGGCGCTCAGCCCCCTAATGGGCTGCATGTTACCTGTTGTGTTGGGCTTCTCGGGCCCTCCGCCTGCACTTTTCACCTCCGAGATGGCCTTTGTGCAATTGTTCGAGGACAAGCCGGTGCATGCTGTGTGGGATCACAATCCGGTCCAACTTTAGGAGGACACCATCAATGACGGCCAAGTCGTCCCGGACATTGTAAAATTGTGGGCACTGCCCCTTGAGCCACCCTTCCGTCATGTGGCGCATCACACGTTGTAGAAGGGGGTTAATGTAAGGGTGTTAATGTAAGCCTACTTGTGACATGAATAAAGATTATTATTATTTTATGGGACGGGTCCGGGTTGGCACTCAATGTCCCCCCCCCCCCTCGGTGCCCATTGGGCCCTGGGGTTCACCTTGGGACGGAAGGGAAGCTGGTTCGAGCCCCTGCTGCCCCTGCATCATTTGCCGGCCCTGGCAGCTCCCCATGGTCGGCACCATCGTGTCGACGTCCTCAGCGATGCTCCTCAGTGACCGGGACAAGTTCCGCAGAGCCTCGGCCATTTCTTCTGAGACTGGGACTGGGCGGTGCTCACCAGATTCTGCCCCAGAAGCCTGTCCACCAACATGTCCCACTGAGGTGTGTGTATCTGCGCTGGGGGAGGGTAGGGGTGACAGCTGTGCCGCGACTATAACAGTTGATTCCTCGGAGTCAGGAGAGGAGGCTGCCCGGGATGGGTCGGCGAGGTCGGCTGGAGATCCTGCGGGAGAATGGACATGTGGTCAGTGGGAGGGATGGGTCAGTCAGTAAGGCAATAACAACTCATGTCCTCTGGGTTGAGCCCGGTGGTCCCTCACCTCTGCGGCGTCCGCCAGCCTCGCGTGGGTGACCGCTCTGTCCTCGGCCACACCGGACACCTCAGGGGTCCGCTCCTCAAAGGAAGTGAGGATTCTGATGTCCAGCACCCCACCGCCAGCCTGGGCCCACTCCTGACGGTTATGGGAGTGCTTAGCCTGAGGAGACACAGAGAGGGCATTGTTAGTCACATGTGTGGTTCACAGTGGTGGGAGAGGGGGTGTGAAGGAGGGGGTTGGGGGTTTGAAAGGGGACAGGGTGGAGGAAGGGCTGAGGGTTGCATGGGGAGTTGGGGTGTGGATGCTCCCTTGGGGGGGGGTGGGGGGCGTTACTATCTACTCACTCGTGCTGCCCGGTGTAGGTCGTTGAACTTCTTCCTGCACTGGATGCCCGTTCTCCTGGTCACACTCCCCGAGCTGACAGCTGCCGCCACCTCATCCCAGGCAGCACTGGCTGCCTTGTCGCTCACCCTCGGGGTCCGTCGGGGGAACAGGACATCCCTCCTGTATTCCACCGCGTGCAGGAGCCTCCCCGGGTCAGCATCCCCGAATCTTGGGACCGGTCTCCTGGGCGCCATTGTTGCGAGCTGGCTGGGATTGGCTGAGCAAGTGCAGCTTAAGTGCTGCTCGACCTTGTTAGCGGGGGGCTGGCGAGCGCAGTCCCGGCGAATCAGCTGACGAGCCTTCATTTACGACGAGAAGCCCGTGAGGCCTCGTTAAGTGGACCAATTAACGTTGAATTGCGTTGCCGGCCTCGCTAGGCGGAGCGCCTGGTAGCTCACGGCAATTCCCGATCACTCACGCTTGGAAATTTTTCTGGAGAATTGGGCCCTTAGATTTTTTTCCGTTGAATCGCGTCCCATAACGCTCACAAAACAAATGTCTTATGAACCAGCGTGGGCCTCGTTTCTGTGAGGAGAAATGGAAAATCACAGCAAACCTGTTGCTTCAAGATGAATTATGTTAAACTAATGCCAATTAGACAGGCACCATGGAATCTCACTGTATTCAGGTCACCTCCTCTCTGTAGCCTCAGTGCATGATTGTCTGCTGGATTGAATCCTGGAAAATTAGGTAGTTTCTGACCATATCCCCAAAATGTATTTCATTCCCAATTGTTTTTTTCCTGAGGCAGACACAATGGGGAAATTAACTTCACGATCGAGTCTGCTCCTGGCTTTCTGATATTCATACTTTCGAGCTGTTATATTCTAATTAACTTATCAAAATATTCTTGCACTGATTTTTTTTCTTGTTTTGTTTTCAGCTGCGCACCGCCTAATGAGGCCATGTTAATCTCTATCCTCTGGGATTTAATCTTTTTCTGGTCAATGCATCTCTTGCATCCCCAAGTGGAAGGTTTGCTTTCTGCCAATATCAATGTAGTCCAGATCCCAGAAGAGTTGCTGAACCTCTTTGGGGGGGGAGACCCCAATCTCAGTTTTCTCAACAAGCTACCCTGGGAAAATGTGCTGATTCCATTCGCTGCTTCCCTCTGGCACTAATTGACTAAAATTACTCAGGTGGGCCTCCAGTCCGTCACACCATTTAATAGCATTGTGATGATCTCTATAAACCCTGTTCAAGTATCACTGCTGTACTTAATTTCCACTCTTATTGATGATGTCAGTGACCTACTCGTGATCATTCCTGAAGACCGTTTATTTATGGACCACATGTAAAACATTGATGATAACCTAACAGTTGTGCCTTGTAGAGGAACGGTGTAATCTAGCGGGGCGAAGAGCTCTTTATCCTTTCCTGGGATGTAAACATTGCTGGCGGAGCCAACATTTGTTGTCTATTCCGAGTTGCCCTTTGCTATTCGGAGTCAGTCACCTTGCTGAGGGTTTGGAGTCACATGTAGGCCAGACCAGACATAGATGGCAGATTTTCTTCCCTCGAGGAAATGGGTTTTTACAACAATCAGTGAGAGTTGTTTGTTGCCCCGTCACCGAGACTATTTCTATATTGTGAACCTGCTCAGTATAAACAACACTAGCCGTCACGATGAGATTTGAACCCATGTTCAGAGATAACAAATAGGTTATAGACCAAGGAGAGCCAATGGATGTTATCAATCTTGACTTCCAAAAGGCCTTTGATAAGGTGCCTCACGGGAGACTGCTGAGTAAAATAAGGGCCCATGGTATTCGAGGCAAGGTACTAACATGGGTTGACGATTGGCTGTCAGGCAGAAGGCAGAGAGTTGGGATAAAAGGTTCTTTTTCGGAATGGCAACCGGTGACAAGTGGTGTCCCGCAGGGGTCAGTGTTGGGGCCACAGCTGTTCTCTTTATATATTAACGATCTAGATGACGGGACTGGGGGCATTCTGGCTAAGTTTGCCGATGATACAAAGATAGGTGGAGGGGCAGGTAGTATGGAGGAGGTGGGGAGGCTGCAGAAAGATTTAGACAGTTTAGGAGAGTGGTCCAAGAAATGGCTGATGAAATTCAACGTGGGCAAGTGCGAGGTCTTGCACTTTGGAAAAAAGAATAGAGGCATGGACTATTTTCTAACGGTGACAAAATTCATAATGCTGAAGTGCAAAGGGACTTGGGAGTCCTAGTCCAGGATTCTCTAAAGGTAAACTTGCAGGTTGAGTCTGTAATTAAGAAAGCAAATGCAATGTTGTCATTCATCTCAAGAGGCTTGGAATATAAAAGCAGGGATGTACTTCTGAAGCTTTATAAAGCATTAGTTAGGCCCCATTTAGAATACTGTGAGCAATTTTGGGCCCCACACCTCAGGAAGGACATACTGGCACTGGAGCGGGTCCAGCAGAGATTCACACGGATGATCCCAGGAATGGTAGGCCTAACATACGCTGAACGTCTGAGGATCCTGGGATTATATTCATTGGAGTTTAGGAGGTTGAGGGGAGATGTAATAGAAACTTACAAGATAATGAATGGCTTAGATAGGGTGGACGTAGGGAAGTTGCTTCCATTAGACGGGAGACTAGGACCCGGGGGCACAGCCTTAGAATAAAAGGGAGTCACTTTAGAACAGAGATGAGGAGAAATGTCTTCAGCCAGAGAGTGGTGGGTCTGTGGAATTCATTGCCACAGAGGGCGGTGGACGCCAGGACGTTGAGTGTCGTTAAGACAGAAGTTGATAAATTCTTGCTTTCTCGAGGAATTAAGGGCTATGGAGAGAGAGCGGGTAAATGGAGTTGAAATCAGCCATGATTGAATGGTGGAGTGGACTCGATGGGCCGAATGGCCTTACTTCCGCTCCTATGTCTTGTGGTCTTATGGTTTCCCAGAGTGTTCACCTGGGCCTCCAGATTACCAATCCAGTGACTATCACAACACTACTGTCCTCCCTGCAAATGTGAACAGTTCAATAGTTTATAAAGTGTTTATCATTTTACTGGTCAATTAAGGCAAATTGCATTATAAGGTTCTGTATTATAAGAATGTAGCACCAAGATCTTAAAGCAACTTTAGCCTCAAATCAATGTATAAAAATCATTGTTAAAATCCATGAAGCAGAGTCAGCTAAATGCATTCACTGCTTGCAGATGTTATCACACAGCAGACGATCTGACATGTTCGGAGTTGTCTAGGACAACTTGACAACAATACCCTTTAATTATATTTTCCTTGGCATGTAAATTGCACAAATGGGGATTCATGACAGTGGATACCCCTAATGTCATTCCATGCTGGTGGGATCAGTCAGCCAAAATATTTCAAGTTCCTTGAAACTTCTAAAATAAACAGACAGGCTCCGCGGTTTTGTTCGACAATTGGAGCCACTTCTTATTAACAGCGCAGGCTCTCGGTAGACATTCCTTCCAAAGGCCTCTTCAACCTCTCCACATTTGACTTTATTCAATGTTCGTTTTAGGTGAGCGTTCATCCAGAATGTTGATGCAATGAAGGCCTGTCTGTCGTCTATCGTACCTGATTCAATCAAAGGACTATCTGTAATACTGAAATTCCAAATAGTAAAATTGGTGGGATTTTATGTGCCCCCACCGCCACCCCAACCCCCGCCACCCCACGGCTCGTATGGCGATGGTGGAAGCGGTTTGCCATCGGCCTGGGGTGGGAACCTCTGGTCCCGCCACCGTCAGCGGGCTAACTCTCCTGCTGTCTTACCCTCATGGAAATGAGCGATCGGAATCCAATTTGGATTGGTAATTGACATCTGGGAGTTAATCCAGGAGTTGAGGGGGTTGGGTTACAAAGAGAGGTTGAGTAGACTGGGACTGTACGCGTTGGAATTTAGAACAATGCGGGGGGATCTTATAGAAACATATAAGATTATGAAGGGAATAGATAGGATAGATGCGGGCAGGTTGTTTCCACTGGCGGGTGAAAGCAGAACTAGGGGGCATAGCCTCAAAATAAGGGGAAGTAGATTTAGGACTGAGTTTAGGAGGAACTTCTTCTCCCAAAGGGTTGTGAATCTATGGAATTCCTTGCCCAGTGAAGCAGTAGAGGCTCCTTCATTAAATGTTTTCAAGATAAAGGTAGATAGTTTTTTGAAGAATAAAGGGATTAAGGGTTATGGTGTTCGGGCCGTAAAGTGGAGCTGAGTCCACAAAAGATCAGCCATGATCTCATTGAATGATGGAGCAGGCTCGAGGGGCCAGATGGCCGACTCCTGCTCCTAGTTCTTATGTTCTTACATTCTTATTAACTCACGCACCAAATCACAAGCTCCAAATGAGATTGCGTTTGGAGATAATCACCTTGGTCCAGTGATAGCAAGGCATTTCTTTTGTTATTCCAAAGATGTGAAGTGGCTCCTATCTCAACACCTTGGGAATTTTAAAAACATCTTTTGTTCTGAGTGGAGTATATATGACCGCGTTCCAACGGGAGAAGCACTGAGTGCGGTAGCGAGCGCGGCTTCTTGGGTGATTCCTGACAACCGAGCGGCCAGACCGCGACCCGTATCTAACATCAATCAGGGCCGGAAAAGATCCCCCACGGGTTTCATGGTGGAAATGGCTGTCCCCCCAGCTCATTCACCTGGACCGCGCCCATCAGGCATACGACGCCCCCAGGACGTTCCAGGGCGGCCACGAGCCAGGGACAGACCCGGAGCACCAGGCGGACGCCGCCCACATCTCGTGCGAGTATAGCGACGCCGGCGGGCTTGACCCAGTGATGAGGAGAGCAGCCACAGCAACAGACCCCGTCGCAGCCGACCCAGGACACTGACGCAGGTCACTGACACACAGGACACTGACGCACAGGACACTGACGCCCAGGACACTGACGCCCAGGACACTGACGCCCAGGACACTGACGCCCGGGACACTGACGCCCGGGACACTGACGCCCGGGACACTGACGCCCAGGGCACTGATGCCCAGCACATTTACACACAGGGCACTGATGCACAGGGCACTGACGCACAGGACACTGACGCACAGGACACTGACGCACAGGACACTGACGCACAGGACACTGACGCACAGGACACTGACGCCCAGGACACTGACGCCCAGGACACTGACGCCCAGGACACTGACGCCCAGGACACTGACGCCCAGGACACTGACGCCCAGGACACTGACGCCCAGGACACTGACGCACAGGACACTGACGCACAGGACACTGACGCACAGGACACTGACGCCCAGGACACTGACGCACAGGACACTGACGCACAGGACACCGACGCACAGGACACCGACGCACAGGACACCGACGCACAGGACACTGATGCCCGGGACACTGACGCCCAGGGCACTGACGCCCAGCACATTTACACACAGGGCACTGACACACAGGACACTGACGCACAGGACACTGACGCACAGGACACTGACGCACAGGACACCGACGCACAGGACACCGACGCACAGGACACTGACGCACAGGACACTGACGCACAGGACACTGACGCACAGGACACTGACGCACAGGACACTGACGCACAGGACACCGACGCACAGGACACCGACGCACAGGACACTGATGCCCAGGACACTGACGCCCAGGACACTGACGCCCAGCACATTTACACACAGGGCACTGACGCACAGGACACTGACGCACAGGACACTGACGCACAGGACACTGACGCACAGGACACTGACGCACAGGACACTGACGCCCAGGACACTGACGCCCAGGACACTGACGCCCAGGACACTGACGCCCAGGACACTGACGCCCAGGACACTGACGCCCAGGACAGTGACGCCCAGGACACTGACGCACAGGACACTGACGCACAGGACACTGACGCCCAGGACACTGGCGCCCAGGACACTGACGCCCAGGACACTGACGCACAGGACACTGACGCACAGGACACTGACACACAGGACACTGACACACAGGACACTGACGCCCAGGACACTGACGCCCAGGACACTGACGCCCAGGACACTGACGCCCAGGACACTGACGCCCAGGACACTGACGCCCAGGACTTTTACGCACAGGACACTGATGCACAGGACACTGACGCACAGGACACTGACGCACAGGACACTGACGCACAGGACACTGACGCACAGGACACTGACGCACAGGGCATTGACACACCGGGCACTGACGCCCAGGACACTGACGCCCAGGACACTGACGCACAGGACACTGACGCACAGGACACTGACGCACAGGACACTGACACATAGGACACTGACGCCCAGGACACTGACGCCCAGGACACCGACGCACAGGACATTGACGTATAGGACACTGACATACAGGACACTGACGCACAGGACACTGACACACAGGACACTGACGCCCAGGACACTGACGCCCAGGACACTGACGCACAGGACACTGACGCACAGGACACTGACGCACAGGACACTGACGCACAGGACACTGACGCACAGGGCCCTAACACACAGGGCCCTAACACACAGGGCCCTAACACACAGGGCCCTAACACACAGGGCCCTAACACACAGGGCCCTAACACACAGGGCCCTAACACACAGGGCCCTAACACACAGGACCCTAACACACAGGACCCTAACACACAGGACACCGATGCCCAGGACACTGACACACACGACATCCACACACAGGGGACATGTGGACAGGAATCACCACTCCAGGGGACCCCGGACTTCGGGTTGGATGAGGAGCATGCCATTACGCCACTGCTATCTCCTACACCCTCCACCATCGCAGAGACACTCACCTCGGTTGGGCACTTAAGCGATGAGGCATCTGGGACACTAACTGGTGCGCATAACACAGCTGTCCCGGTACAGCAGGGGGAGGTAGGAGCAGCCGAGGGGCCGGGCGGTCGGAGGGCAGCCCAGCCCATGCGAACATCTGCCGCCCAGATGGATCCCGGGTTCCTGGAGTTACCACACCCACCCATAGACCCGATGCAGTCACGGACCCAGGGCCGATCGAAGGGGGTGACGGCCGGTTTGCGGCAGCTGCAGACGAAGGTGGAGGAGTCCACCCGTGTGCAGGAGCAGGTAGTGGTGCCGGTCATGCGTGCCACCCAGGCTGACACCGCACAGGTGGCGTCCGCGATGGAGGCAATGGGGGGCGACGGTGTCAGACATGGGGAGCAGTATGCAAGGTGTTGGGCTTTCCGTGCAGGCGGCGTCCCTGGCCCAGGACATGGCTGCCCTCTCACAGGCAGCAGATCGCAGAGGCGCTCAACGCCGTGGCCCAGTCTCAGCAGGCCATCGCTGAGGACATCGGCGCCATTGCCCAGGTGCTGGCCGGCGTCACCCAGACACAGACAGGGATGGCCAACTCCCTGAGCTCCATGGCTGCAAACTTGTAGACCCTTGTTGATACCAGGGCGGGCCTCCAGGACTGGCAGCGCCAGGTGTCGGGGGGGGGGGGGGGGGGGCGTCGGGTGCTCGGTCCGTTTGCAATCCCGACCCATGTAGAGGCCCGGGGGCCATTGGGCACACCGAGGGAGGAGGAAGTGTTGGGACCCGTTCCGGGTACCGCTGTACGGGCGGTCCCGGAACACCGCGACACCTCGGACTCCCCCCCCCTTCCGTCCCAGGTGCATCTGGTGGGCAACGGGCAGGACAGGCTGGCAGCTCGCCATCCCAGTCGCCCGAGCCGCAGCCTGGCCCATCTAGGCCAGGACGCCCCAGGAAACGGCCATCAAAGGGGTCCCTAGTCACAGAGCAGGAATCACAGGAGCCCACCTCCAGTTCTGCTGTACCGGCAAAGGGCCCGTAAAGCCAAACAATTAGACCCTGAGTAAGTTGGCACGGGTGCAGGGCACAGATTAGGTTCTGGGGCTAGGGCACGTGTATGAACTGTTTGTTATTAAAATCACTTTCACACCTACAGCAGCTGCCTTTATGCTCTGTCCGATGCGTGCGGGGGTGGGGTGTGAGGGATGATAGAACGTCGGTCTCAGGTGAGTGTGCCCCCCCTCCCCGCGGGTCGTCCTCGCCATCCTCCCGGGCAGACGACGGGACCGTGCGCTGCAGTGTCACGGCCGCACGCAAGGACGGTCCGGGTAGAGGGTGGTACTGTGACCATGGGTCAGACATTGCCCAACGATGTAGGGCTGAGAGCTCATTGCAGAGCGGGTCGTCATCATCCTCCGTGGCCTGCAACAAACACGCTTCCACCGACGACCCCCTCCCCACCAGCTCCTCCCCCCAGCTTCTCCCCCCCAGCTCCCCCCCTCCCCCCAGCTCCTCCCCCCCTCCCCCCCAGCTGCCCCCTCCCCCCCAGCTCCCCCCTCCCCCCCAGCTCCGCCCCCTCCCCCCCAGCTCCCCCCCTCCCCCAGCTCCTCCCCCCTCCTCCCCAGCTCCACCCCCTCCCCCCCAGCTCACCCCCCCTCCCCCCCAGCTCCGCACCCTCCCCCCCAGCTCCTCCCCCCTCCTCCCCAGCTCCGCCCCCACCCCCCAGCTCCCCCAGCTCCCCCCTCCCCCCCAGCTCCCCCCCTCCCCACCAGCTCCTCTCCCCAGCTTCTCCCCCCTAACTCCTCCCCCCCTCCCCCCCAGCTCCCCCCCTCCCCCAGCTCCGCCCCCTCCCCCCCATCTCCCCCCCTCCCCCCAGCTCCTCTCCCCCCTCCTCCCCAGCTCCACCCCCTCCCCCCAGCTCACCCCCCCTCCCCCCCAGCTCTGCACCCTCCCCCCCAGCTCCTCCCCCCTCCTCCCCAGCTCCACCCCCTCCCCCCCAGCTCACCCCCCCTCCCCCCCAGCTCCGCACCCTCCCCCCCAGCTCCTCCCCCCTCCTCCCCAGCTCCGCCCCCTCCCCCCCCCCCCCAGCTCACCCCCCCTCCCCCCCAGCTCCGCACCCTCCCCCCCAGCTCCTCCCCCCTCCTCCCCAGCTCCGCCCCCTCCCCCCCAGCTCGCCCCCCCCTCCCCCCCAGCTCCTCCCCACTCCCAGCTCTTGTCCCCACAGCTCCTCAACCCCCCAGCTCCTCCCCCCCCCCCCCCCCGGCACGCACACTCCAACGACTCCTGCGACCCCCCCCCCGCCACCTGTGGCCGTGCCGTCACTTCTCCGGCGGCCGCATCACGCCAGCACGACTGGTTGGCGCCGTTAAATGGGTGGTTTGATTTACCCCGGCGTGACCCGTGGCGTGACTTCGGCCCACCCAGCCCAGATGGGGCGGCCCCGGGGCACGCTGCGTCGTGCCGGTCCTTGACATTCTCCGAGGCGCGCGGCGCGATTCACGTCGACGGGATTTGGGGGGGGGGCGGAGAATATCGCAGGGCGTCCGGGAGGGATTTACGCCGCCCCACCCCCCCCCCCCCCCCCCCCCCCCCCCAGCGATTCTCTGATCCGCCGGGTGGTCAGAGAATCCCGCCCCCTGTTCCCCCGAGGGGGTCGGAGGGTCAGCCACAGGTCAGCCAGGGCCGCCAGCTCGGAGCGTGTCACCGGGAGAATCCCAGTCCAGTGCTGTAAGAAGCTCTGTAGCCTCCACCATCCGCTCGGGTGAGTTAACGCCGGCCCCCCTGCTACCACCTGCCACCCCCAGACCTCCCCCGCCCCCCCCCCCCCCCCCCGCCCAACGGGTCGACGGCTGCCACCTCTCACCCCCCCCCCCCGTCAGCACAATACCGTGCCTGTGCCCCAGCACCACCCTCGCACCCACCAGCACAACCTGCCCATGTCCAGCAGCTGTGCCCACGCCTGTTGCTCGCCATAGAACCCACCCCCCTCCCCCGTGCATGAAGCGTGTGGCACGTGAGGTTGGCACACAATAGGTGGGAAAGATACCAGATGCGTGGCTGGTTCCGGACATCAGAGTCCTCACCCTCTACGAGGAACGTGCCCTGTAGATCGCGGGACTGGCCGAGGGCAGAGCGAACACTGGCAGCGAGGTTGGTCTGTGCCGCAGGGGCGAGGATCCATTTTCCCTCCATGCAGGTGGCCTGTCACAGGCGAGGGCTTCACGTCAGACAAAACGAGCCTTCCCTCTCTCTGACCATATGTCCATTCTCCCGCAAGATCTCCATCGGATGATACCTTCTCACCCGGGGCAGTCCCCCTCCACCTTCCAAGTGTGCGCCTCGGAGGAGAGCTCCAAGGATGTGACTATCGATGCCTCACAGCTATCACCCCCACCCTCAGCGCAGAGGCACACGCAACTCGGTGGGTGGCATTAGTGGGCAGGCATTTGGGGCACAATCTGGTGAGCACCAGACAGTTAGAACATAGAACATACAGTGCAGAAGGAGGCCATTCAGCCCATCAAGTCTGCACCGACCCACTTAAGCCGCTTCCACCCTATCCCCCGAACCCAATAACCCCTCCTAACCTTTTTGGTCACTAAGGGCAATTTAACATGGCCAATCCACCTAACCTGCACGTCTTTGCACTGCTACCCATCAAATGGAGGCAGGAACGTCCAGGAGAGTCAGCAGTCAGTGGTCTGCTGGATCCCAGGACTCAGCTGGGTGCCAGGAGGGGTTGTCAGCGACACTCCAGCAGGTCCGTAGCCGATTAGAGGTGTCCCAAAGGTTACGGGAGGTGGTGCCGGCAATAAGTGGCAATGAGGCTAAACACTGCTAGGGAGGCGGTCGGAAGCACGGGGTCAGCATTATGAGATCATGAGTGATGGTGTCCAAAGCAGGGCTCGGTCAGTGAGTGCCATGGCTGAGCGCCTCAACATGTCCCAGTCACTCGGCGATGTGTCCCATATGCATGGGGACCTTTCCGAGGCATTGCGGAGTATGTCCCAATCTCAGGTGGGCATTGTCGAGGCACTCCCGAGAGTGTCCCAGTCACTGAGGAACCTGGCCCAGGTGCAGATGGACATGGCCGAGGCACTCCAGAGCGTGGCCCAGTCACAGGGGAGCATCGCTGAGGAGGTTGACACCATGATGCAGACAATGGGGAGGGGCCAGGGCTGACAGAGCCAGCTGATGCAGGGGCCTCTGCAGCTTACTCCAGCTGCCTCTCTGTCCCAAGGTGACCACCAGAAACCCAGGGTCACCGTCTGTGAGGAGGGGGTGTCGCAAGCTGAGCCGGAGTCTTCTAACAGAGAGGCCACGGCAGTCTACAGCTCTCCCAAGTCACCCCTCCTGACAACAGTGTGTCTCAGGTCAGCGGGCAGAACAGGGTGTCACTGAGAGGCATGTGTAACCAATAAAACTGCCGTGGCCCCCTGACCACAGGCCCTCCAGTGGACACAGGCCAGGAGCATCAAAGGCCTGAGGCCACGGAAAGCAGCAGGCTGGCCACCACCTCCGATGTGCATTCTGGGGACACAACTAGACTCAGTGGCAGAGCACGGAGGGCTCAGCCATATTGAGGACCTCTGAGTGGGCACTGGTGGGAAGGAAGGGGAAGGGCAACATCAGTAGGTTGGGACAGTTAGAGCTTTGATTGTTCACAATTAAAACAGTTACACCTGAGAAGGTGTCAACACAGGCCCATCACCCCGGAGTGATGGGACACAGACCTTGGGAGGATGGGACAGGGTGATCGGGGCAGAATGTGTGGGGAGGGAATGGGAGGGGGAGGGAATGGGTGGGATGGGTGGGCTGGGGGGGGGTGGCGGGGGGGGGGAGCAAGGAGAGGGGGTAAGGTGACGGACAAAGCCCTGTCCAATGTGAAGCGGGTCAGCATGAAGGCCTCCCTGGTCCTCAGGGATGCCGGACACTCGCCATTGCCTCCTGTCCTCCATCCTCGGGCTGCTCCCGCGTGTACATCCCACACTCGTCCTCTAGCCCCTCCTCCCCGTCATCCTCGGGTGAGGCCGCATGCCCTTCCTCCTCCACCTCCAGCACGCCGCCCTGCTGCGGTGCCAGTTTGATCCGGCTTCTGCTGCTGTGCGAGGCCTGGCCCAGCGGGAAGTTTATATAATTTGATGCCAAGGCATACAGGGCATCGCACACGTGACTTCATGGGTTCACTGTGGGTTGTAGGTTGCAAAACTCTGCACAAGTCGCCACTCAAGCACTGGAATGTGGTGCCAAGTCCGCATGGACATGGCACAGATGTCACACTGTCCCCTTGCTGAGGCGGAGCCTCCTGCAGCCCACGCTGTCCGACATCTCCTCAATCGATCAACAATGCCTGTACATCGTGGCCCATTGCTGACCTCCCTCTCCGGGTCCCTCCCCAGCATGATGGGGACCAGGTCCTCGGAATGTGGGGCAGCCTCATCAACATGGGCTTCCTACTCGAGCCTGCGTCGGTGCTGCTGCCGCTTCCTTCTCCAGTGTCTGGTCACCTGGACCTCCAGCACCGCGAGGGAAGCTGCTGCCGGGTCCACAATACCACCCACAATATGATAGCCCCCCCCGCCCAACCGGTTCACACACTCACCCTCTGGTTACGGGGCTATCCCCAGTATTGAAGCCCAGCTCTAGGGTGTTTGATTGTTGGCTGCTGCCTCTGGGTAGTTGACGCCTCCGATGTTTCGGCAAAGTGTGCAGGCCTCACAGTTTGATTGCGATGTTGGGCAATAACAATCGCCTGCGTCATGGCATGTCTACCCATGGCATTCTACCCATGGCATGTCTACCCATGGCATTCTACCCATGGCATGTCTACCCATGGCATGTCTACCCATGGCATGTCTACCCATGGCATGTCTACCCATGGCATTCTACCCATGGCATGTCTACCCATGGCATGTCTACCCATGGCATGTCTACCCATGGCATTCTACTCGAGAATATTTTGTTTATTAAACAATCAACAGTACCTCTATGTAAAGAAATGAAAACTAACTACATAGCAGTCCATATATCGCATTCACCATTAATCAACAAGATAACGGCACCGTGCCATACATACACAAGTACCTCTTTGCTACAGAATAGTGCACTTGAGAATATTTTGTTTATTAAATGATCAACAATACCTTTCTACAAAAATATGAAAACAAATTACTTAACAGTCCACACATCACACCAACCATTAAGGACACAGTGTCATATACGCAGGAAACCTTGGGCTGTATCATACTGGTACAAACACAAAGATGGAGCAGTTCATATAAACAGTAAGTAGTCAACAGTACAATAGAGCCACCAGCAATCTGCAGAAGCATTTCTACATCACCTTCACCAAGTTGCCGATTTGGATCGAAAGAGAAAATGCTGGAAAATCTCAGCAGGTCTGGCAGCATCTGTAGGGAGAGAAAAGAGCTAATGTGTAGAGTCCGATGACTCTTTGTCAAAGCCCTGACTTTTCTGTTGCTACAGATGCTGCCAGACCTGCTGAGATTTTCCAGCATTTTCTCTTTCGTTTCAGATTCCAGCATCCGCAGTAATTTGCTTTTATGCCAATTTGGATCAACTTGCCGGCTCCCACAGCTCACAGCATGAGACTCTCAACGGTGGAATGTCGCTTGTGGGTCGCGTAACTAACATGACAATGTCACACCAATGCAGAGTCCAACAGAAAAGAGAAAGAGCTTTCCCTCCCCTTCTCCAGCACTGGCAGCAGGTCATCTTCCACCCTCCCTTTCCTTACTCCAGGCCTCAGAAGCAGAAGAGGTGGCAGCAAACAAACAGAAGGAGCAGGATTCTCCCAGCCCCGCGCCGAGTTGGGGAATCCCCGCAACTGCGCCACGCCGCCCCGGCGCCGGCACACGATTCTCCGCGCTCCATAGGCGCCGCCGCATTTGGTGCGGCGCCGGTCGCTCTACGCGGCCAGGCTGCCGATTCTCCGGCCCAGATGGGCCGAGCGGCCAATGCAAAAAGGCGGAGTCCCGCCGGCTCCATCCACAACTGGTCGCAGCCGGTGGGAACTCTGCGCGCAGGGTCAGGGGGGGAGCGGCCTGTGGGGAGGGGGGGGGCTCCGACCCCAGGGGAGGGGGGGCCTCCGATGGGGCCTGGCCCGCGATCGGGGCCCACTGATCGGCGGGCCAGCCTCTCGCTCCCCAGGCCTATTTTCTTATGTGCCGGCCCCTGAACTCCCGCGCCATGTTGCGTCGGGGCCGGCACGTTGAGGGAGGCCACCGCACATGCGCGGGTTGGCGCGACGCACAGTTCGTGCCGGGAAGGGAGGCTGGAGCGGCGTGAACCACTCCAGCGCCATGCTGGCCCCCTGTAGGGGCCAGAATCGATACCCCCCGTGGCCTGTTCATGCCATTGTGAAACACAGCGGCGTTTCCGACGGCGTGGACACTCTGCCGCCGAATGGGAGAATCCCGCCCAAGGCCTTCAGGCATTTGCATGGACCAGCAGGAGAAATCAGCAAACACAGCCTGCAGCACCACTCAAGCTCATATAACTAACATTGCCAATTCTCTATTAGCAACAGACCTTTAGCTCTGCAGCCAGAGGCTGCTCACGGTCAAAGGGAGTTAAAGTGACCGTCACCGTATTAACATGGACAGGTCTCTGCCCTGGGGGTGATCGGTGGGACGGATGGGCAGCAACTCAAGTTGCCTCTGCAATGGGTATACATAATCTGGTGGTCTTTAGAGAGCCGAGCCCCTCACCCTCCCAGCCCAGGGGTAACCCGCCATCGATGACCCCCAGTCCTCTGGCCAGGCCAGTCCCCCCCATCCCCTCCCTCCAAGCACGGGGGCAGCAGCCCCAGAGATCCTGGGCGGGATTCTCCCACAATCGGCAGGATCGCCCGATGTCGGCGCCAAGAACTGCACGAATCGCTCCGGCGTCGGGCCACCCGGACGTTGCGGAATCCTCTGGACTTCCGGGGGCTTGGCCGGCGGCGGAAGGGTTGGTGCCGCGCCAACCGGCGGCAAAGGGCTGGCGTGTTCTGGCACATGCGCAGTGAGGTGTCTTCTCTGCACCGGCCATGGCAGAGCCCTAGAGAGGCCGGCGCGGAAGTAAGGAGTGCCCCCATGGCACAGGCCCGCCCGCAGATCGGTGGGACCCGATAGCGGGCCAGGCCAATGTGGGGCCCCCCCCCCCTCCCCCAGGGCTGGACCCCCCTGCTCCCCCCGAGGACCGCACCAGCCGGTCTGCCAGCCAGGTCCTACCGTGTGGGACCATGTCCATTTCACACCGGCGGGGCTGGCCGATAACTGACTGTCGCTCAGACCATTGGGGCCCGGAGAATTGCCGGGTGGGCCGCTGCCAACGGCCCCCGACTAGCGTGGCGTGATCCCCGCCCCCGCCCAAAAGCCGGCGCCGGAGAATATGGCAGCCAGCGTCGGGGCGGCGGGTTTCACGCCCCCCCCCCGGGATTCTCCGACCCGGCAGGGGGGTCGGAGTATCCTGACCCCTGCGCTGAATACCTGATCTTGAAGATGGCTACTCATCTCCTCCGATCCCCTCAGCAGCCATTGCGCTCAGTTCGTGATCTCTAGCTGGGGAGCCGGTTAGATCTTGGGGGACCATTAGATCGGGCGCGCACCCCGTTAATGAAGTAGAGATTGTCCTCGGTTGGTGTTAATTGGTACCTTGCCACGTCTAGGTGGGATCTGGAACCCGCGAACAGGAGCAGGCCGGTTAGACTGGAAACTGATCGGCGCTCGGCACAGATTCTGATTTTGGCCTCTCCCGCGATCTAACTGGCTTGAACAGATCTGCTCCAGGTGCAACGCGACTGATCGGTTGCACACTATGTTTCAATCGTGCTGATATGACGAGTTAAAGATAGGATTAAATAGGATTAGATCGAAAGGTTCACCTTGCGCTCTCCCCATGCACTGTTGAACCTTCCCGCTACGGACAAAATGATGACGGGGGCAGTGAGTGGCCCTTAACTGGGGCCCTAAGCAGCTCCATTGACTCCAACCTTGAGATTCCCACAGGTGGTAATATTCCATGGCAGCAGGAAGACTTCTGGCTCCCCTAATTCCTGCTGGACATCCGAGTGTCTTCTTGGATTATGTGCTTGACTTTATGGAGTGGAACCGGAATTCACAAACACCTGACGCACAGCCAGGTAAGAATATTATCACTCCGCAAAGGCTGACAGGTATGGAGAATTTACAAACAGCACAGCAGGAGATCCTAGAAGTTAAATAAAAGTTAGAATAGAAAGATCACCATCACTGGTTTGATTTGAGGGTAATAATGCACGTGGTCTTGTATCAAGCTGCAATTGAGGAGCGGCAAATGGCTCAACCTGTGAACTCAGTCAAGCTATCAATCCTCAATTACAACCTAATGTAATCCTACTTGTCCAATATTGCTTAATTACAGGCTGGTAGTCACACAACAGTCAAAGATAGAGGTGAGCAGATTTTTAATATTAAACAATATTTGGACTGCTTCCAGTGTGTGATGTTTCCATGAATGGATTTGAGATTGCCTAAAATAATACTTAATATAAAAATCAATGAGTCAAGCACATAAGCATTTAATGAATGAATAGTTTAAATTTTTTCTCATTTCTCTTCCCGGCTCCTGAGGATATTGAGTCCACGCTGGTTTATGTTGTGATTGCTCTCAGCGAACCTCCAGGAAAGGAAGGGCTTACTTTTATATGATGTCTTTCACATCCACAGAATTCCCAAAGTACTTCGTAGTCGATCATTTACTTCGGAACAGCAATCACTGTTGTCACATGGCCAAACCTGGCAGCTAATTTATACACAGCAAGGTCCCGCGAACGGAGAACTGCCCTTGTTGCCTGTGAACTCAGGCACTTCAACATTGACGCTGCTGCCCTCCAAGAGACCCGAGGAGCAGGCGAAGGGAAGCTGAGGGAAGATGGCGGTGTCCACACTTTCTTCTGGAGAGGAAAACCTGAGGATCAGTCCAGGACACGTGGAATTGGTTTCGTTATCAAGAACTCTAGGAGCTCCTTCTCAGCATCAACGAGCGCCTCATGACTCTTCGTCTACCAATTGCCAAGGACCGGCAGGCAATGGTCGTGGGTGCCTCCCCCCCAACTCTTGATGGCAGTGATGAGTCCAAAGAAGGCTTCTATTCCACCCTGGACACCATACTCTCCAACATTCCTAAGGAAGATAGGATCTTCCTCCATGGAAACTTCAGTGTCAAGGTTGGAAAGGACTCAACTCTGGAAAGGAACCATCGGAAAGGAAGCAGTTTGGAATTGTAACTCCAACAGGGTTAGAATCATAGAATCCCTACAGTACAGAAGGATGCCATTCAGCCCATCGAGTCTGCATTGACCCTCTGAAAGAGTACCCAACCAGGCCCACATCCCTGCCTTATTCCCATAACCGCTTACTCCCACCTAACCTGCATATCTTTGGACACTAAGGGGCTGGTAATTTATCATGGCCAATCTACTTCACCAGCACATCTTTGGACTGTGGGAGGAAACCGGAGCACCCGGAGGAAACCCTCAAAGACACTGGGAGAAATTGCAAACTCCACACAGACTGTCTCCCGAGGCTGGAATTAAACCCAGGTCCCTGATGCTGTGAGACAGCAGTGCTAACCACTGAGCCACCATGCTGCCCATGCAAGGTTCTCTAACTCATCAAAAGCACGGAACACCAGTTTATCATCAATAACACATTGTTCTGGCAAAAAGACAAGCTCAGGACTTCCTGGGGACATCCACGATCAAAGCGCTGGCACATGATGAACTTTGTCATTATCTCGGGCAGCACGGTGGCGCAATGGTTAGCACTGCTGCCTCACAGCGCTGAGGTCCCAGGTTCGATCCCGGCTCTGGGTCACTGTCCGTGTGGAGTTTGCACATTCTCCCCGTGTCTGCGTGGGTTTCGCCCCCACAACCCAAAGATGTGCAGGGTAGGTGGATTGGCCACGCTAAATTGCCCCTTAATTGATAACAATTGATTGGAAAAAATTTGTATTCATCTGATCCCGAGACCAAAAGGATGCCCTCATCACCAAAGTGATGATCAGTGGAGATGACTGCTGGATAGACCGCTGTTTCAGCCGCTCCTCAATGTCCATCAAACTCCAGCAGAAGATGCAAAAACAACTCAGTAAAAAGATCAACATTCAGCAGCTTCAAGTACCGAGGATGCTAGTGAACGTCCAAAGTGCTCATTTGAATGGAATGGAGGAGAACTGGAGAGAACTGACGACAGCCATCATCTCAAACTGTGAAGAAACCATGGGCTACAGGACCAGGAAACAACAAGACTGGCTCGGCGAGAATGATCACATCATCCAAGACCTCATCGACAAGAAGAGGAAAACTGCCCGCGCCTGGCAAGCAATATAACCAGCATGACAAAGAGAAGAGCTCATTAATCAACCAAGGTGAAGGCACAAAGAAGAACTAGGGAAATGAAGAACCAATGGTGGACTGAGAAAGCCAATGGGCTGCAACTCCGCACTGTCTGACTCCTTCAGTGCCACTGAAGGGGGTGTCCAGCGATGAGACCTCTTAAAACTGAATAACTAGGATGCCACTAGAGTAGTTTCACATAAGTAAGGATTGAGATTAATATCAGAAAGTGTACTGGGTAATCGTTATTAACCATTAACCCTGTATTTTTGGCCATAGGCAGTGATAATCATGTAAACTCTAGCTACAAGCAGTGGCCATAATGCATGATGGGATTTAAGCTAGCTAACTTGCCCAGTGTGATCATTGAGTTGGATGATCGCCACGATTGTGCAGAGCAGGCTCGAAGGGCCAAAAGGCCTCCTCATACTCCTCTCTTCTATATGTATCTATGTGGCCTCCAACCAAACCGTGGAACAATGGACTTGATTTTCACTGCTCGGCAACTTCAAGGTAAATGCCAGGAGCAACATTAACCACTCTACATGGCCTTCATCGATGTGACAAAGGCTTTTGACTCAGTCAATCAGGAAGTGTTATGGGAGACCCTATCAAAGACCGGCTGTCCAGAAAAATTCATCACCATCCTCCGACTCCTCCATGACAAGATGTCGATGACTGTCCTCACCGACGGAAAAAAGACAGAACCTTTGACTGGAGTCAAGCAGGGATGTGTCATCGCCCCCACCCTTTTCTCCGTCAAGAACAAGCTTCCCAGTGGAGTGGACATCGTCTACAGGATGGAAGGAAAACTTTTCAACCTCAACTGGTTGAAAACCAAGAAGAAAATGACACTGACATCACTCCTGGAACCTTCAGTATGTGGATGACCATTTCCACTCTCTCAAAAGAGAACCTCAAAGTCATGCTTGCACCTATGCAGAAGCATATCATAGAATCGGTCTCTGCATCAACCTCAAGAAGACTCAAGTCCTTTAACAACCTGACCCTGGGCAAGATCCAAATTCTCCTTCCATCAAGATCAATGAAAAGTGGAACATTTCCCCTACCTGGGGAGCCACCTCTCATCTAAGGCTGACATCAAAGTGGAGATCCAATATCATATCCAATCCACAAGCACCTCTTTCGGACGCCTCGTGTACAAGGCAATCGGCCTCTCAATCTTCTATACGGTTCAGACATCACCTCAAGGCCCTGGAGAGACTCATCCTCCACATCAGCTGGGAGGACAGGCATACTAACATCTACATCCTTGAATGAGCCAACAGCATTGAGACCATGATCATCCAGAACCAATCCTGTAGCTCGTGGAAGGCTCCTAAATAAGAGGAGGATAACGGAAGCTCTTCAAAGACACCCTGACGAATGTCCTCAAGAACTGCAACATTGATGTCAATGCCTGGGAGACCCTTGCTCAGAGGAGACCTACTTGGACGAACTTCCTAATTGAAGGGACACAATTCTTCGAGGTCACCCGACGGCATGAGGAGGCTCGGGAAAGGATCCTGAGAAAGGAATACCAGCGATCCAGAGACCAAGGACTGATTCCCACCTCCCAGAAACACCTGCGGTCAAAGATGCAGCTCTAGGGTCAGGCTCATCAACCACGCAAAGACCGACAGGACCCATGACCAATAACACGGAGTTTCTTAGGTGGACAATCATACTTGTTAGCGAGTGATCGTCGCAGAAGTCAGTCAGTGAGCCTGCAGTGAAGAAAGGGCTTACTTTTAAATGGTGTCTTTCACATCCACAGGGGACTCGGCAGTCGAGGATTTACTTTGGAAATGGAATCATTGTTGTCATATAGCCAAACCTGTCAGCCAATTTATTTATAGCAAGGCCCCACAAACAGATATTAGGGAGAATGGCCAGTGATCTATTTCGGTTGCGATATACAGGTTGACAATAATGCTGTTCTGCTTCTCTTTGAATGTCAGAAAATATGCATATTCATCTCTTTAAGCAGAAGGGACTTTGGTTCAATGTCCCATCCAAAAGACAGCACCTCAGGCAATTCAATACTTGGCTCCGTGGTATAGGACTCTTGAAAGTAATGGTTTCAAGCTCAGCTCCGAGAATTTGCACTCATTATTTAGGCTGTCACTTTAGTGCAGTAATGAGGAAGTTCTGCACGAACAGAGGTGCCACTTATTTGAATAAGATATTAAATTGAGTCTGCTTTGGCTTGCTTGAGTGGATGTGGAGGGCAGAAGAGCATGGAATTCTCCCAGCATTCCACCCAGCATGTTTCTCTCAAACAACATTGCAAAAGCAGAATATTGACCAACTCTCGTAGTTCTTGTTTTGGGACAATGCTGTGTGTAACTTGGCTGCTGCGTTTCCCCACACAGCAATCCTCCGTGTACTTCACAAAATAGCTCTATGGGTGGGACTTTCTTGCCCCCACCCCTTCCTCCCCGTGGCGTGTTTCACGATGGTAGCCATTGGCCAGCGGCAGGATCACCTGATCCCAGCACTGTCAACGGGGTTTCCTGTTTGATGCATCCCCTTCCTCTGGGAAACCCAGGACAGGGGGTTCGCCATCAGCAAGATCCCGCCGGCGAGAACCATAGAATCATGGAATTTACAGTGCAGAAGGAGGCCTTTCGGCCCATCGAGTCTGCACCGGCTCTTTGAAAGAGCATGCTACCAAGCCCACACTTCCACCCTATCCCCATAACCCAGTAACCCCACCCAACACTAAGGGCAATTTAGCATGGCCAATCCACCTAACCTGCACATCTTTGGACTGTGGGAGGAAACCGGAGCACCCGGAGGAAACCCACACAGACACGGGGAGAACGTGCAGACTCCGCACAGACAGTGACCCAAGCCGGGAATCGAACCTGGGAACCTGGAGCTGTGAAGCAATTGTGCTAACCACTGTGCTGCCGTGCTGCCCTAACGGTCAGAACATTCCGGCCAATGTCTGTAAAGTACTTTGGAATGGAAAAGGCCGTGGGTGGGATTCTCCATCCCGCTGGCACGCCCCCGCAAGCAGCAGGATCATCCGTCCCGGCAGCCGGTCAATGGGGTTTCCCATTGGGGGAACCCCCACGCCGTCGGGAAATCCATGGGCGTGAGTGCGCTGCTGACTAAGTGGAGGATCCCGCCGACTGAATCCAGATACATATAAATCTTCAATTGTATTTAATTGGCTGTAATGTGCTTTGGAACATCTTGAGGTCATGAGAGGAGTTATATGAATGTTCTTTATAAATCCAAGTTATTTCTTTAGCTCCTGGAGTTGGCATCAGCCCCGCTGATTCGGGGTGAGAATCAGACTGAGAGTCAGCACTGCTTAATATTCCATTTTCTTTGTCTGAAGCTTCAAAATAGAATGTGTAAGTTTGTCCCTGGGATGTGGCTGTCACTGGCAGAGCCAACATTTGTTTCCCATCTCTAATTGCCCTTGGGAAGGTGGTGGTGAGCTGCCAAATTGAACCGCTGCAGGCCATGTGGTGTAGGTGCATCCACGTGCTGTTAGGGAGGGGGCTCCTGGATTTTAACTCAGTGACAGTGAAGGGACGGTGAGATAGTTCCAAGTCAGAATGGTGGGAGATTTGGAGGTGAACTTGCAGGTGGTGGTCTTCCCATGGGGTCTGCTGCCTTTGTCCTTTTAGATTCTAAAGGCCATGGGTTTCGAAGATGTTGTCGAAGGACACTTGGCAAATGGCCGTAATGCATCTAGATGCTGCGCACTGCTGGCACTGGGCGCCAATGGTGGAGGGACTGAATGCTGAAGGTGGGGAGTAGGATCTGTTTTGTCCTGGATGGTGTTGAGTTTCTCGAGTGTTGTTGGAGCTGCGCTCATCCGGGCAAGTGGAGAGTATTCCATCACACTCCTGACTTGTGCTTTGTAGATGATGGACAGGCTTTGGGGAGTTGGGATGGGAGTTCCACACAACAGAATTCCCGACCTCTGACTGTCCTTGTCGGCCATAGTATTAACCTGACTAAAGAACTCAAGGCCAAGGTTCTCCCATCCCCCCTGGAGGAGGGGGGGCTCTGTTGACGGAGGCGGCCCCACTGAAATCAGTGGCCGTTTGTGTTGCTCACCAGCTGTTCCACCGGGTAGCCCACCGTGGGGGTGGGGGTGGGGTGGGGTTGGTTACAGCCAAGAATGGGTTTTTCGCAAAAAGTAAACACTTTAAGTAACTTTTAAAATATATACACAACTATTTTCTAGTTAGATTGGGGCCCAATACTCAGTCCTCTAATAGATTTTTAAAAATAGACCCTTCTTTTTAAAAAAAAATGTTTTTATTAAGGCGTTTATATACATCAAACACACCACAATCAAAAAGAGAACAAACAGGAATTCACACAACAAATAAATAACTAACACTCCACCGCCCCACCCTCGCCAAAAAACTAGACCTTTCAAAGCCAAAAGGTTCAGTTTCAGTTTCGGAGTCTCTCCGAATTAGACGTGAAGGGAGTCTAATTAGTGGAATATCCAAAAGGTGATTAATTTACCTGGCGGCATGGTCAGTTTTGTGGACGGGATTGCTTCGGGCACAATATTATTAAACTAGTGCAGAACTTCACAGAAACGTGAATTGCCCCAAGTCCATTTCTGAGTTTAAGCAGTAAAGCTCTTGGTCCCAACCCGCTGTGGGAATCGTCACGGGCGGGTCGGAAAATTCGACAAACCCATCGAAAGGGTTGTTCTCGGGGAGGGCAGGACTGGAAAATCCCACTCTTAAAAGTCTGCAGTTGTTGGCACTGCCATTGGGGGAACTGAACTGTAAAAATCTGTGCAAATCCGGGGCCCACTCCAGGCTGTTTGACCATGCAGTACATCAACAGGTGAATCAAATCCAGTGTTCATTTCATGACCATCCTACCTCGCACTTTCCATTGGGGGATCATTTTGTTTTGGTCCTCTCCCAATTATTGGCGAGCTCAGACCAATCGTAGCACCCGGGCCAAGTTCACTAGCTCAGTATTGACTGGGCATCAAGCTTTGGCATATTGTTGCACTGTATGATTTAGCACAATGTAAGGGAGTAAATTGTATCCACTACACACTTAGTGAAGCTTACCAAAGGGTGTTTTTTAAATGGAAGTTCTGTACTCTAAGTGGAGCATTGTTGGGGTGATTTAAAGAAAAATGAAGTGTCTTTTTGCACTTTGTAATAAGTGTTGAAAATAATCAAACCCTTTTTGCTTGGAAGCGGTTTGAGGCAGGTGTTGCAATCAATACTCTCTCTTAGTTCTTTGTGTTCACTGTTTCCATTCTATACTTAATCTTGGAACTAGTGTCAATTATTCATTCCAGAATGACCAAGCACTTCAAGGGGAAACTTAACTTTGTAATGATAAGAGTTGTAACCGAGCTTACAAACAAAACCTTGATCCATTGTGCTTCCTCTAATGATACGAACTAAACCAGCAGTAGATTTTGTAAATCTCTCTCCTGAAGGTACAGAATTGTGTTCAAGGACAGTCCTGTAGACACCATCATATTTAAGGAAGGATATACTTGCGTTGAAGGTGGTACAACGAACATACACAGGAAGAGGGGGTTGTCCTCTGATGAGAGGCTGAGTACATTGGGTCTATATTCTCCGGGGTTTAGAAGAATGAGAGGTGATCTCACTGAAACATTCAAAATTGTGAAGGGACCTTGATGCGGAGTGGTTGTTACCCCTGGGGAATGTAGAACAAGCGGGCACCCTGTTTGAGGATATGGGGCTGCTAATTTAGGATTGGGACGAGGAGAACTTTCTTCACCCGAATGGTTGTGAATCTTTGGGATTCTCTACCCCAGAGGATTGCGGATGATCGATCATTGAACACATTCTCACCCGAGAGAGACAGATTTGTGGATTCCTCGGGAATCATGGGATATGGCGAGTGAGCAGAAAAGTGGAGTTGAAGCCAAAAGTCAGATATTGAATGGCGGAGCAGCTTGGTGAGACTATGGCCTCCTGATCCTCTTTCTTATGCTCTGATGATCATCGTCCTCATCAAAATGGCTTGTCTTTGTGTATGGGCTGGCAGCAGAGTGTCGAACATGGAGGGCAATATTGTGCACCTGCTCGTGCTCCCAAACTAGACATCCAAACACGAACACTAGATAACAGTCAGAAAAGGGGATCCCTGATTATCTTTCTCCCTTTCCTAATTGGGGGTTCTGAGCCCAATAGCAATGATTCAATTATAGCCTGTGCTGTGAGTGAATGTATTGACCCTCTCCGCCATCGGGGGATATCTGAGCCAGAGGGTGGAATTTTCCCATATTTTTTCAAAGTGTCCGTTCCATTGAGAAAACTGTGGAGAATCCCACGTGTGCCAATGGGAAAACGCACCACATATCATAAAATCATGGAATTTACAGTACTGAAGGAGGCCATTCGGCCCGTCGAGTCTGCACCGGCCCTTGGAAAGAGCAGCCCACCAGGCACACACCTCCTCCACCCCATCCCCTTAACGCAGTAACGCCAATTAATCGTTTTGGACACTAAGGGCAATTTTGGACACTATGGGCAATTTAGCATGGCCAATCCACCTAACCCGCACATCTTTGGACTGTGGGAGGAAACCAGAGCACCCGGAGGAAACCCACGCAGACACGGGGAGGATGTGCAGACTCCGCACAGACAGTGACCCAAGCCGGAATCGAACCTGGGACCCTGGAGCTGCGAAGCAATTGTGCTAACCACTATGCTACCGTGCTGCCCCCTCTTTAACCAGCCTCTTTAACAAAATATTATTTCTCCATGTGGTGCTTGTGGAGGCTTGCCTCTGATAGGTTGGCCCCGGGGAAACTCATTCTCTGGAGTCAGTGGGACGCTCATTTTTTTTTTTTATAAATTAGATTACCCAATTAATTTTTTCCAATTAAGGGGTAATTTAGCATGGCCAATCCACCTAGCCTGCACATCTTTGGGTTGTGGGGGTGAAATCCACGCAAACACGGGGAGAATGTGCAAACTCCACACAGACAGTGACCCAGAGCCGGGATCGAACCTGGGACCTCGGCGCCGTGAGGCAGCAGTGCTAACCACTGCACCACCGTGCTGCCCAAGGGACGCTCCTTGTAAATGCCTCCCCAGCACATGTTCCAAATTCAGTCGAGGGAATGACTACCATAAAGACTGCACCACAATTTACAGAGGGAGCCCTCAGCAAACTTCTCAATGGAGTCGAGTAGAGGCGGGAAACCTTCTCCACACCATTGTGGCAGCCACTGTCAGCGTCAGTTCAATCCAAAAGAGGGTGGGGCTGCAGTGGCGTACGATGAATGACCATCATCCTGCAGCCAGGGTCAGTCGGACTCCTCATGTCTCCCTTAGCACCCGGGAACACAGCCCTCACACCTCCACAGCGATCGCACTCCCGCCACCTCGCGGGGTCACAGCACTTGTCAGGCACGACCCCCCACCACCAGACTTCATCCCCATCTGACGTTGGGCCTCTGCCCCTCGGTGGTGGAACTGGGTGCGCTCCACGAGCCTCACGGGGAAATTAATCGGGTCATTCCCATGACTCACATGAGAGGTATAACACCGCTGATACTCATTACCCGGGCACTCAGCTAATCGTCACCACTTTGGCAAGTCCTGTGCAAATTGGAAAAAAGCAATGACCTGAATCCCAAGAAATCTTTTGTGCCAAAAGTGACACTTTTTATTGGCCAGCTGAAGATTTGAGCGACGCAAAAGCCCATCCTCAGCGCAATTTATTTTGTTTGCTTATTTATTTCAAACTCTGAAGGTAATTCACAAAAACTATTAAAAGCTGCAAGGGATTTTTAACATCTACCTGAGCGGGAAAACATAATCCTAGTTAAATGTGCCACCTCGAGAACAGCATTTCAAACAAAATCACACACCTTCTGACTGAATTGGGCAGCGATGTTGATTAAACTGCTCAGACATGAGCTCAAGGTCAGAACCATTCAATCACAAGGTTAGAATATGGGCAACAGACCAAACTGGCTAAATGTCGGTGAATTTATGACTATTTTTATCTGTGTCGGAACTCCTTTCACTGATTACTATATCAGCATATCTTATATATATCTACAGAGAGAGAGAGAACATTTTATTTAGTTTAAAATATACATCGCAGGAAAACGCAAACCACACACACCTTTAAATTTAGATAAAAAGAGAACCACGCAGAGATTTATCGAGCATCTTTACAGAAGCAGAATTTTGAAAGCTGTGACTTTACTTAACCAGTGGAAGTACATGTAGATACCTCGACTGTACAGCTTGTCCCTGGAGGCTTTTAGTAACACCTCCGTAGCATTTCCATAGAAACATCTTTGTCTCTACATCTCACACTAGTACCGTTCTCCCTCTCAGCAGCATTTCCTGAGGGCATCTCGAAGAACAAACAAAGAACAAAGAAAAGTACAGCACAGGAACAGGCCCTTCGGCCCTCCAAGCCCGTGCCGACCATGCTGCCCGACTAAATTACAATCGTCTACACTTCCTGGGTCCGTATCCCTCTATTCCCATCCTATTCATATATTTGTCAAGATGCCCCTTAAATGTCCCTATCGTCCCTGCTTCCACCACCTCCTCCGGTAGCGAGTTCCAGGCACCCACTACCCTCTGCGTAAAAAACTTGCCTCGTACATCTACTCTAAACCTTGCCCCTCTCACCTTAAACCTATGCCCCCTAGTAATTGACCCCTCTACCCTGGGGAAAAGCCTCTGACTATCCACTCTGTCTATGCCCCTCATAATTTTGTATACCTCTATCAGGTCTCCCCTCAACCTCCTTCGTTCCAGTGAGAACAAACCGAGTTTATTCAACCGCTCCTCATAGCTAATGCATAATCTCTAAGTATCTTGCCAATGTTTGTGTGGAAAGATATTCTACTCCTTTTGCACATTCCCAGTTCTTTCCCCTTTCCCTTCAGAAGGCAAACAGTCCTTTTCTGTGGTAGCAGTTCGCAAGCATGGGGAGCTCTTTCAATGTAGTTCTGCCTTGGCGTGTATCACTCTGGAACCTGATACTCATCCAATATCCGCGTTAGCCAGGAGCACAGGTAACAGTCACCACTTTGGCAAGGGCTACGGCACAAAATTAACCTGCAACTAGCAAAAAAAGCAGTGACCTAAATCCCAAGAAGTCTTTTATGCCAAAATTGACACCTTTTATTGGCCAGCTGATGATTTGAGATGGGCAAAGACCCATCCCACAGTTCCTCAGCTGTTTCTTTCTCCTTCCCTCACCTCAGACAATTGGAACACCAAAGCTCACAGTCCCGTGGCTGCAATTGGCCATTCCGCCAAAAACCCAGTGCTGCACCTGCAACTCTACTCCCTGAATGCGCTTGCTCAACTATTACAGAAGTTGCAGTTCTATAGTTGCGTCCAAACTCCCCTCCGCACACACAGGATCCTCACCTGTTCCATCTTCGAAAAGGGCAAGTTATACATTCAGAAGAAGATCGATTGATTACATTTCCAAAGTAATGGAATGGCTGCCTTTGACAATCGACGGGCGCGCTCCAACGGCTACGCTGCTCCCGAAACACAGCTCGCCACGGCCAATAGAAGCCAGGAGAACCCACTCCCGGAATATACCTGGCTCGCACCACCTCAAGAGATCGCGTTATATGTTGCGATGTGAATTGAGGAATTAGCAAATCTGAATATTAAAGCTAAACAGCTAGTCTCACTTTAATCTGCAGATTCCTGAGGTAACCAAGGCATTGGTATCTATCCCCTTCGACTCAGAGACCTCGGGCGAGTGCCTTTCAGCTCTGGTCTCCACAAATGAGGACTACACAGAACAGCATTTGTGGGGGTCTCCCAGGAGATCTGAGGCCCCCAGCTGCATGCCCTTTGGGCAGGGTGGTGCCCTGGCACTGCTGGTGCCACCTGGATACCCTGGCACTATCAGCCTGGCATTGCCAATGTGCCTGGCTGGCATTGTCAGCTGGCAGGGGCACTGCCAGATTGGCACTGCCAAGCTGCCAAGCTGGCATTTTTCGGGTGTGATTGGGCCCGGGTGGCCCACACGGGTGTTGGGGGGGCTGAAGGGGGGACCGAGGACCCTTCCATTGTGCACTGGGGCTTGTGGGGGAGGTCGAGGGCCGCTTCGGTGGCCTCGGAGTTCAGGACACCATTTTTAAATGCCGTCTTGATCTCTCGCTACTTTGAGGAGTTCCGGCAAATGGAGCCACAAAACGGGGCTATGTGTGGCCTCCGCCACATGTTCCCCATTGAGGCCCCTTATCAAACGCGAGTTGTGTTGTATAGCCTTGTGTTTCTCGGCCGCGCTCGGGCTGGGAAACACACGACTGAACATGCTCGCTATGGGATTTTATTTTCAAGGGGAATCAGGAAATCGCAGCTGGAATTCTGTCCCAAATGTACCGATCAAACTGTGCCTGCAATTTGGGACATGGAATTCAGCAGCTCTGCCAATCCGAGGAGAGAGAAAAGCAGAGTTAATGTTTTAAGATCAATATGACCCTTTTTGAAGAAGGATGGTATTGGACTCAAAATGTTTCCCGCTCCCTCGATGCTGTCAGACCTGCTGCATTTTTCCAGCACTTCCTGTTTTTATTTCTGATCTTCAGCATCTGCAACATCTTGTTATTGGCCTGATGGGTTCACTTTGCTCCCGCAACTCAGCACTTCCACAAGGCAGCACAATTCCATTGATCCTGTGGACAGGCAGGAAAAATAAAGAAACAGGCGGCATATTTGGGGGGGGGGGGGGATGCGGAGTGGGGTAAATGATTCACCCCTCCCCCTGATGTAGTGTCGGCATAGAGCCAGCCGACCCCACACCAGCCAGCTGTGCAGCCATGACAGGCTGTCAGTGGGACACCCACCCCAGATTGGGGAGGAGGTCCTGCCCTCAGGACCTGCAGTCCCAGCGGTGCCACAAGTGCATTAGTGAGCACTGCTGGGATTGCTAGCAGGCCCAAGGCAGTGGTCCATGGATCCCAGAGCAGGATAGTTCTGGGGTCTTGGGCAGGGAATGTTTGGGCAGTTTGGGGACAGGGCAAGGGGATGGGTGTTTTATAAAGCAGGCAGGTGGGAGGAAAGGAGGGATACTATCTGAGAGGGGTTGCCCCCCACCCCTCCGCAATGCTCAAAGGACACTCCTTGAAGACAGTGACCTCCTTCCTTCTTGCCCTTTTACAAAGATGGCCTCTGTATTCCCACCCGACTCTCCATGCCAACTGTGCCAAGGCGTGGGCAATGTATTATCCAGCCCAATTGGCTTGTTAACAAGCTCACTTGCACCTTGATTATTTTGGTGCCCACCCTGCCCACATATTATGGTTATGCGCCCAGGGTGGATGGTAAGATGAAGGGGTTGGCACCCATACCATTTAATGTGCCCTCCCGCCAGAAAACATGCACGGCATGGAAATGTAAAATCCAGCCCAACCTCTGTGACCTTCCCTCGCTCACTGTTCACGCTAACAATAAAATGTACGGTATGGCTCTGAGCGCTCAGGCTGAGGAAGATCCCAGCATCGGTCACTCATCTATGCTGTCACTCGATCTCAGCCGGATCGGCTGCGGGAATGATACAATTGGTGTCTCCTAGCTCGGCCTGGAATGAGAAGTGAAGACAAGTGGGTGGGAATCAGGCGCGGTTCTCAATCTGGATCACTGAGACCAGAACTCATTATGAAAAGTTGAAAAGCAGAGTAGAATCCCCAAAGCAGTCTGGGAATTACATGTCATAAATATGGAATTTGACTTAATCAGTCGCTGTAACCTCGTGGTCCTGTTTACCGGGAGCAGCAAGCCCTTTTGTATATTCGAGGCAAGGTCATTAGTTTTCTGTTTTCACGAAGAAACAGATGGAATTGCGGAATGTAATCACCAAAACATTGGCAGGAAGCCCGTATAATAAAAACAGGATTTGCCTTTTATAGACTCCAGTGTGGCCCGCTGAACACGACCCAGTGAAGCCTGCTGGACGTCTATGTGTATGGGCGCTAGGTGAGGCCAGAATTGGACATAAGCTGCAAAACTCTCCGTGATTGAGTGAACCGCCATTCGTGATCATCCAGACACACGTCTCTAAAATGGCCACAAGCAACAACACGGCCACCACCAGCAGCGGATCGATTAAGATCAGGGATGAGGAAGGGACCCCATTAGAGGAGCACAGACATATCACAGAGCTATAAGGCTGGTGGAGATTACAGGGATAGGGAGGTGTGAGGCCATGGAGGGACTTGTGAACAAGGGTGTAAATTTTAAAATTGAGGCATTGCTTGACCAGGAGCCAATGTAGGTGAGTGAGCAGAGAAGTGAGGGGTGAATGGGACTTGAAACGTGTTAGGACGGGAATATCAGGATTTTGGATGACCTCAAGCATGGTAAAATGTGTGGTACCGGGAAGGAATGCATTGGGATAGTCAAACCAGGAGGTGTTAAAGGCATTAATGAGAGCTTGAGTTGCAGGACAGTTGAGGCAAGGGTGAAGTCAGGTGATGTTATGGAGGCGGAAATAGGTGGTCTTAGTTACGGCACAGCTATGTTGGCTGAAAGCTCGTTTTGGAGTTTGATTTGACACTGAGGTTGCAACAGGCTCAGGCACTTGTCACAGAGAAGTGTGGAGTCATTGAGAATGGAGTGGGGTTTGTGGTGAGGACTGAAGACAATGGCTTCAGCCTTCCGAACATTTAATTGGATGAATTTTCTGGTGTATCAGACAAACTCTCTTCCAATTTTAAAGGCAGCGGGATGTTGAGAGAGATAGCAGTCAGTGTACACGTGGAAACGGATGTATTTTCAGATGACATCACTGGGGGCAGGGGGGGAGCAGGCTGATGTGAAATGGCGGTGGGTGCAAGCATGGAACCCCGGGGGACATTGGAGGCAACAGTATGGGATTGGGAAGAGAAGCCATTGATGACAGTTTTCGAGCTTCAATGAGAGAGATAAGAATGGAAGCGGGCCAGTGCAATCTCACACAGCTGGACAATAATGGAGAGGTATTGGAGGAGGAGGATATGATCAATCGCATTAAAGGCTGCAGATAGGTTCAATACAATGAGGAGGGATAATTTACCGTAGTCACAGTCACACGGCAGTCACTAGCTAATCCGCACTGCAGTGGGGGGTGGGGGGAACCCGATCATATGGATTCAAAGATGGAGTTCCTGGAAGGATGAGCAATACTTTCTAAGCCAACAATACGTTCCAGGACTTTGGGGAAGAAAAGGGAGGTTGGAGATGGAGCGGTAGTTTGTGAGGATGGATTAGTTTAGGGTTGTTTTTTTAGGAAGAGGGTTAGTGGAGACACATCTGAAGGACAGAGGGACAGAATTTGAGGAGAGAGAACTGCTCACTAAATTGGCATGACATGGGAGCAGGAAAGTAAGTTGGGTGGTCAGCGGTTTAGTGAGAATAGGGCCGAGGGAACGGAGTCTCATGGACAAGCTGAGCTCTGAGAGAGGGCATGAGGGGAGATAGGAGAGAAATGGGAGACCGCACAATTTCAGGGCTAGAACGGGAGTGGAGGGGGGGCAGTTTTGGAGGAAGTTCAGCCTTGTGGGCTGGGAGAAGGGAGGCAGGTGGCAGAGGAAGCTGATTGGATTGTTTCAACCCTGGTGACACAGAAATCCGAGGGTTTATTGTACATTTGAACTAATGCCACAGTAACCGAGGGCAGCGGGGAATTGTCTCAGCTCAAGTCGGTGACTTCAGCCCAAGCAGCAAAAGTTAATTCAATTGGTGTGGTCATCATTGGCTGGGCAAACAGCTATTGCCCTGGAACTGAATGGTTTGCCAGATCACATGACAGCCAGACCGGGTAAGGGCAGCAGAGTTCTTTCCCTAAAAGACATTAGTGAACCAGAATGGTTTTTATAACAATTGACAATGGTTTCCCAGTCACCTTTAGACATCTAGGGGGCGATCCTCCAATATTGAGGGCAAGTGTTCGCGCCATCGTGAACGGCGTCACGTTTCACGACACACAAACAGGGCCCGGGCCCCCATAGGGGGCCAGCACGGCGCTGGAGTGGTTCACACCGCTCCAGCGTCCTTACGCGCCGCCAAATGGGCACCGCGCCAACCCGCGCATGAGCAGTTGGGGCAACCCAATCCTGCGCATGTGCGGGGAACGTCTTACGCATGCCGGCCCCTCACCAACATGGAGCCGGTGTTCTGGGGCCGCGCGGGGATGGAAGTAGGCCCGGGGGGGGGGGGGGCGGAGAGGCCGGCCCGCCGATCGGTGGGCCCCGATCGTGAGCCAGACCCCATCGGAGGCCACCCCGGTGAAGGAGCCCCCCTCCCCCCCCCCAACAGGCCGCCCCCCCCCCCCCCCCAGTGTTACCGCAGAGTTCCCGCTGGCAGCCACCAGGAGTGGACGGCGGCGGGGGGAACCTATCGAGTCGTAGCGGCCGCTCAGCCCATCCGGCCGGAGAATCGCCGCTCGCCGGTTCTCCGAGTGGCCCGGTGCGAATCGCGCGCTGCTGGTTTCCGGGGGGCGGGAGAATCACGTGCGGGGGTCAGGGCGGCGTGGCGTGATTTGCGCGGCGCCCCGACGATTCTCCCACCCGGCGTGGGGGGGGGGGGGGGGGGGGGGAATAGCGCCCCTAATTCCAGATTTCTACGGAATTCAAATTTCACCATCTGCTGTGGAGGGATTTGAACCCAGGACATCAGAGCGTTACTCTGGGTGTCCGGACATCAGAGCGTTACTCTGGGTGTCCAGACATCAGAGCGTTACTCTGGGTGTCCGGACATCTGAGCGTTACTCTGGGTGTCCGGACATCTGAGCGTTACTCTGGGTGTCCAGACATCAGAGCGTTACTCTGGGTGTCCGGACATCTGAGCGTTACTCTGGGTGTCCGGACATCAGAGCGTTACTCTGGGTGTCCGGACATCTGAGCGTTACTCTGGGTGTCCGGACATCAGAGCGTTACTCTGGGTGTCCGGACATCAGAGCGTTACTCTGGGTGTCCGGACATCTGAGCGTTACTCTGGGTGTCCGGACATCAGAGCGTTACTCTGGGTGTCCGGACATCAGAGCGTTACTCTGGGTGTCCGGACATCTGAGCGTTACTCTGGGTGTCCGGACATCAGAGCGTTACTCTGGGTGTCCAGACATCAGAGCGTTACTCTGGGTGTCCGGACATCTGAGCGTTACTCTGGGTGTCCAGACATCAGAGCGTTACTCTGGGTGTCCGGACATCAGAGCATTACTCTGGGTGTCCGGACATCAGAGCGTTACTCTGGGTGTCCGGACATCAGAGCGTTACTCTGGGTGTCCGGACATCTGAGCATTACTCTGGGTGTCCGGACATCTGAGCATTACTCTGGGTGTCCGGACATCTGAGCGTTACTCTGGGTGTCCGGACATCAGAGCGTTACTCTGGGTGTCCAGACATCAGAGCGTTACTCTGGGTGTCCGGACATCAGAGCGTTACTCTGGGTGTCCGGACATCTGAGCATTACTCTGGGTGTCCGGACATCAGAGCGTTACTCTGGGTGTCCAGACATCAGAGCGTTACTCTGGGTGTCCGGACATCTGAGCATTACTCTGGGTGTCCGGACATCTGAGCATTACTCTGGGTGTCCGGACATCTGAGCGTTACTCTGGGTGTCCAGATTACTAGTCCACCTGGAGCCATATTGCTTTAATAATGGTATTACAATTGGAGTTTCCTAGTCTCTGATTGGACAAACTGCCCTTACTAATATGCGACAGAGCCAGGTTCGATCATGGACATATTTATTATTGTCAAAAGTAGGTTCACATTAACACTGCAATGAAGTTACTGTGAAAATCCCCTAGTCGCCACACTCCGGCGCCTGTTCGGGTACACAGAGGGAGAATTCAGAATGTCCAGATTACCGAACAAGCACGACTTTCGGGACTTGTGGGAGGAAACCCACGCAGACGGGGGGAGAATGTGTAGGCTCCGCACAGACAGGGACCCAAGCCGGTATTCAAACCCGGGTCACTGGAGCTGTGAAGCGACAGTGCTAACCACTGTGCTACCGTGCCACCCTATAGTTGGCATCACTCCAAGAGGTGCTTTTAGAACATTTAAACTGGTCTAGGCCTGAATGGATTTAGATTATGATAAACAAATCACTATGCCACCCTTTGAACATTACTGGGTGCAGACTGCAGTTGGACCAGCCAACCAGGGAAAGAGTTCAGAGGCAGCAACAGGGGCTGCTGGGTTCAGAGGCAGCCATAGGGGCTGTATAAAAGACCAGCCGAGGGTGTTGTGGAACCTCCTGGGATGAAGGGATTATTATTTTATAAGGAAAAGTTGGACAGGTTGGGCTGGTTTAGAAGAATCTTCTAATTCAGAATAATGACAGATGATCTTATTAAAACATGCAAGTTCCTGAGGGAGCTTAACAGAATGGATGCGAGGGTGGCACAGTGGTTAGCTCTGCAGCCTCACGGCGCCAAGGTCCCAGGTTCCATCCCGGCCCCGGGTCACTGCCCGTGCGGAGCCTGCACATTCTCCCCGTGTCTGCGTGGGTCTCGCCTCCACAACCCAAAGGTGAGGAAGGTGGATTGGCCACGCTAAATTGCCCCTTAATTGGAAACATTTTTTAAAAACCAGAGTGGATGCTGAAGGATGCTTCCCCTTGTGGGAGAGATCGGAACTGTTTACGTCAGAGATGAGGAGAAGTTTTCTCTCTCAAACGATCATAAGTGGATGGAACTCTCTTACCCAGAGAATGGCAGAGGCAGGATTACTAAATATTTTTAAGGCAGATTAACAAGGGTATGAAAGGGTAATGGGGGTCGGCAGGGTAGTGACATTGAGCCTGCAGTCAGATCAGCCATGATCTTAATGAATTCTTTAAAAAAAAATTAGAACCCCCCCCCCCCCCCGCCTCAGGGAGCCGTCACCTGCACATGGCTGTGCCCTGATCTCTGATAGGTCTGTCCTTCTGGTGAGACAGGATTTTTCAGGCAAGTTCAATCCCATACCTAACCATCACGCAATTGCATCTTTTATTTATACAAGTTGTGACAAAAAAAAAATCAAATAATGACATTTTGAAAAGTAATAAAAGGTGAATAATGGCGGCTGAAAAATATTTTTGAATAATTCAAAACAATTTGCTACTGGAGCAATCCAAGAGCTTTCAAAGCATCCTGTATCAAAGCCAAAGAAGAAACATCCATGAAGTGTATTTCGTGCATTTTAAAAATGCAATCTTTTTATTAATGTGCAAACTGCTATTCTTCTCCCCCCCTCCTCGCTCCTCCCCACAGTAGGTGGGAGAAAACCATCTCTGTGGTTGCTGATCAATGCTAGTTTGTACTGATTGTAAAATTCAAACTTTGAGGGAAAGGAAAGGTATCTGCAGAATTCCTCTTTACCCACCTCTTTGTCTGTCCTGCTTCACGGTCCAGAATAGTTACATATACACCCTCCTGTTCATTGCTCCCTGTAAAGATGGCCACCATGCATAGTCCCTGCTGCACATTGCCTCTAATAATGATGGTGGCCATATACTACAGTTTAATAATCATTATATTTATTAGTGTCACAAGTAGGCTTACAGTAACACTGCAATGAAGTTACTGTGAGAGTCCCCTAGTCGCCACATTCCGGCGCCTGTTCGGGTACACAGAGGGAGAATTCAGAATGTCCAATTCACCTAACAAGCACGTCTTTTGGGAAGAAACTGGAGCATCCGGAGGAAAACCATGCAGACACAGGGAGAATGTGCAGACTCCGCGCAGACAGTGACCCAAGCCGGGAAACGAACCCAGGTCCCTGCCGCTGTTCGATTCCCAGCTTGGGTCACTGCCTGTTCTGGACATGTTCATTGGATGTTTCTCAAATAGAAGCGAAATTCTCCAAATCATATTGTTTCTGTTAATCTTCTCCGTTACCCACCTCTCTTTGATGTGTTGTATTTTACTCAAGTACAATTACTTTTTAAATTAGCATTTTGTTTTCTTGACACTGTACCTGTTTGTTTGACCATTGTTTCGCTGATTATATTGGGACACAGGAGCCTTTGATGTATTCCGGCAGTGTAACATTACATTGGGCAGTCTATAGGATCAGTTTTAATCATTACTGATCACTGGTGTATTTTCTCACGGTGATTAACTAATCCTATATAACAGACCGGTTACCTACATTTTTTTTTATATCGCGACAGCCGCAAACTGAGGGTCAGTGGGCTATTTGACTGTGTGAGGCATCATATCGAGCCTGATCTCATCCTTGTCAGCTGTCTGCACACACACACACACACACACACACACTCACTCACTCACACACACACACACACACACACACACACACACACACACACACACACTCACTCACACACACACACACACACTCACTCACACACACACACACACACACACACACACACACACTCACTCACACACACACACACACACACACACACTCACTCACTCACACACACACACACACACACACACACACACACTCACTCACACACACACACACACACACACACACACTCACTCACACACACACACACACACACACACACACTCACTCACTCACTCACTCACTCACTCACTCACTCACTCACTCACTCACTCACTCACTCACTCACTCACTCACTCACTCACTCACTCACTCACTCACTCACTCACTCACTCACTCACTCACTCACTCACTCACTCACTCACTCACTCACTCACTCACTCACTCACTCACTCACTCACTCATGTTCTAACAAAATCTCTGGATGATGGTCAGAAGAGAAATGTTTACCCTCCCTTAACAAATCGGATTGCTGTTCTCACCCCAGCAGAGTTGGCTCCAATACCTGCCCAGTGAATGTAGTTGTATAACTCTCACAACTGTACACTCTGTTACTCTGACCTGAGCAAGTCTAATTATGGAAATTATAATGGGGGAATTGCAGATTTTTCCACTGAGAATGACATTGTGTTGCCAGCACTGAATCAGACCCGTCAGTCCAACTGATCTGTGCCAGTCTTATTAATCCCCACAAGCTTCCTTCAACCTTATTTTGTTTTACACTATCAGCGTATCTATCCATTCCTTCTCCCTCATACACTTATCCCATCTCCCCGATTAAATATACCTATGTTATACCCCACTGTCTGAGTAAATACGTATCTCCTGAATTCCCTGTTGGACTTGATAATGACTATCTTATAATCATGTCCTGCAGTATAAACCTCTCCACAAGTGGAATCTCTGCATCTCCTCTATCGAACTCTTTCATTATTTCAGAGATATTGGCCGGGATTCAACGATATCGCAGCCAAGTGTTGACGCCAGCGTAAAAACCAGCGCGAGCGACGCCGGCGTCAACGGACCTCCAGGCCCAGTCATTCTCCTCTTCCTCAGGGGCTAGAGCCGGTGCCGGAGTGCTGTGCACTGCTCCGGCGCCAAAAGCCGGCCGGCGCGGGTCCGTGCATGCGCGCCACAACCGTGTCCGCGCTGGCGCATGCTTGTGGTCGCCATCTCTCTGCCGGCTGCCGGCCCCCAGGCAACATGGCGGAGCCCTACAGGGGCCTGGCATGGAGGTACATAGCCCCCCCCCCCCCCCCGCCGAATCGGTAGCATTCGGCCCGTTGAGCACGGATAATCGCCGCAGGGGCCGCCCCGCCGTGATTGGTGCCGATTCTCCGGTCGGCGGCCCGGCATCGGAGCAGCGTGGCGGGATTCTCGCGCTCCTCTGGTGATTCTCCGACCCGGCGCGGGCTCGGAGAAAACCGGCCATTATCGCATCAGGCCACCTCTCAGGTTTGTGCCTTCTCGGGGGGGTGAAGGTGATGAAACAATTAAGATTCTCAATTAATCTGCACCAGAAGTGAGGCAAAATGGCAGCCCTGAGCTCCCTGTCAATGAAAACAGAGTGCAACATCCGAGTATTGACTGCTGGGCTTTGAAGGGCGCTGTATCTTGTACCCTGGCTGAGGACTGTGCAGTAGTAAAGAGGCTGGATACCAATCGTGACAGGTGATTTAAAATCAAGCTCCCTTGATTTGAACGCAATGTTGTGTGACTACGTCCTCATCCACAGGATGATTGCTTCTAAGTTTTAAATTAGCAAAGGCATTTGCTTTCTTAATGCTGTACTTGCTCATTTCAGAGTCATCGGTTTCTGGGCAGGTGCTGAGATTGAGTGGCCCTTGTAGCATTCCTGACAGTGCAGAGTTACGTGGGACAGTGCATATAGATAGTTGGCTCGGTTTAGAAATTACTAATCACTTGTGTAATGTCAGCGCATTTTGTAACACTGATTTACTATTTCTATGCAGGGGGCATTGAACTGAAGATTAAAGTTGACATGCATTTTTGTTTTTGCCGGTGCTGGAAAGACACAGTCAATAAACTTCAGCGCACAAGCTGGGCCGAGCAGCAAGTTACAAATTCCAGATAGAAGACACATTTTGAGGCATTAATTGCCAAGACCTCGTACCCCACGCACAATTTCATACATCGTAATTTCCCAGGCTAATACCTTATGTTCTGTGAGTCTATCAGGATGCTTTGAGAACGTAGTGTTAACAAAGAACATCAAGCTGAGTTATTGAACAAAGCTGATTTATTTACACTACTAAATTAAAGATTCTAACCAGTCAACAAAGAATAAGATTAAATAAACTATATGCTATCTCTTCCAACAGAACTCTATGCTATACACCTAATCTATCTCATGCTGAACAACCTTCTCCCAGAATCCCAGTAGTCACATGATATTTATACGACCGCTCCGTATTTCCATCTGGTGGCGCAAAGTATTATAATATTATTGTTAACTCTTTGTATTCCTTACAAGACACATATTGTTACAGAGGCCAAATGTAACAGTCTGATCTAAACATGGTGAGGAGGCATTAAGACACCCTCCTCCTCCCTTTCCTTGGGAGAGCTCTCACCTCGTGCCTCCATTCTCTGAGTGCCACCTGTGTGGGATATACAACTTTGCTACATGCGATTCCAGGGAGAAGAATTTGACGTGATTTTCTTTCATCCATAGGGGAGTGGGGGCCTGGAATTCACTGCCTGAAAGGGTGAAATCCTGATCAATTCTCAGTAACAGATGGTTGGACTCGCACTGAAGCAGCTACAGGGTATTGAACAAGAGCTGGAAAATGGGCTGAATGGCCTTCTTCAGTGCCATAGCTGCACCATAGACTCTCAATGTATCTATGTTTCTATGGTTGGGAACATTCCCAGTGATGCAGGTAGCTCCTTGATGCTGTATGTTCACGTCTGTGGACCTAATTCCATCACGTCTGTCCATGGCATCCAAAACCGGAGGACAAGCGAACCTTAAAAGAAAATGGCAGTAATTAGACAAGCACAACATCGAAGACACAATCCAGCAAAGCTCTTGAAGAACAGTCGGAAAGAAGCAATAGGCTCAGCTGATAAAACGTTCAGTGTCCAAGAAAGTCCGGAAGACCACGGTGGTCCGACAATAACTGACATCGCAGCTTTTACACATAAATAAATGTCTGAGTTTAATCCTCGCTCCGTGCTGATCTCAATCGGTGTGGCAACAAAAGGACACTTAGATTAGCTTCAGACATTTGAGTTTGGGATGGAGAGTAATCAGTCAGCATTCTGACTCTTGATTTTTATCTAGTGAACCATCCACAGCATAAATTGGTATCTTTAGAAGAGATGATTAAACATTTGCAGAAGAGGTAAGAGAAAATCAAAAGTAAGCAAAGCAGCAGCAATCATATAGATTACAAACCAAACCCCTCTCCCCACCCCACCACCATCCCAAATAAACACACCCAGATATATGCACACAAATCACTATAAGTTCCTGAATAGATCATTTATGGTAAGACGTTTTACAACACCAGGTTAAAACCCAACAGGTTTGTTTCGATGTCACTAGCTTTCGGAGCGCTGCTTACTGTGCTCACCCCAGTCCAATGCCGGCATCTACACATCATGGCTAAGATCATTTATGGGCAGCAGGGTAGCACAGTGGTTAGCACTGTTGCTTCACAGCTCCAGGGCCCCAGGTTCGATTCCCGGCTCGGGTCACTGTCTGTGCGGAGTCTGCACGTTCTCCCCGTGTCAGCACGGGTTTCCTCCGGGTGCTCCGGTTTCCTCCCACAAGTCCCGAAAGACATGGGCCGGGATTCTCCCCTACCCGGCGGGGCGGGGGATCCCGGCGGGATGGAATGGCGGGAACCACTCTGGCGTCGAGCCGCCCCAAAGGTGCGGATTTCTCTGCACCTTTAGGGGCCAAGCCCTCACCTTGAGGGGCTAGGCCCGCGCCGGAGTGGTTGGTGCGCCGCCGACCGGCAGGCTAGGCCATTGGCACCATGCCAGCCAGGGCCGAAACAACTTCGCCGGCCAGCGGACGTCCGCGCATGCGCGGGAGCGTCAACGGCTGGTGACGTCATCCCCGCGCATGTGCATGGGGGGGTGTCTCTTCCGCGTCGGCCATGGTGAAGACTGTGGCTGAGGCGGAGGGAAAAGAGTGCCCCCACGGCACAGGCCCGCCCGCGGATCAGTGGGCCCCGATCGCCGGCCAGGCCACCGTGGGGGCACCCCCGGGGCCAGATCGCCCCGCGCCCCCCCCCCCCCAGGACCCCGGAGCCCGCCCGCGCCGCCTGGTCCCGCCGGTAAGAGAGGTGGTTTGATTCTCGTCGGCGGGACAGGCATTCCAGCAGCGGGACTTCGGCCCATCGCGGGCTGGAGAATCGCCGGGGGGGGGCCCGCCGACCGGAGTGGCGCGATTCCCGCTCCCGCCAAATATCCGGTGCCGGAGAATTCGGCAACCGGCGGGGGCGGGATTCACGCCAGCCCCTGCCGATTCTCCGACCCGGCGGGGGGTCGGCGAATCCCGCCCATGCTTTAAGGTAATTTGGACTTTCTGAATTCTCCCTCTGTCTATCCGAACAGGTGCCGGAATGTGGCGACTAGGGGTATTTCACAGTAACTTCATTGCAGGGTTAATGTAAGCCTACTTGTGAGAATAAAGATGACTTTACTTTAACATTATCACCAAAGCCTGTCCACCATGTACAAACGACAAGCCAGGAGAGTGATGGAATACTCCCCACTTGTCTGGATTGCTGCAGGTCCGACAACTCTCAAGAAACTTGACACCATCCAGGACAAAGCAGCCGCATGATTGGCATCCCATCCACAAACATCCACTCCCTCCACCGTCAGTGCACAGTCAAAGCTGTGTACCATCTACAAGATGCACTGCAGGCTCCTTAGATGGCACCTTCCCACACATGACATTTACCATCTATAAGGACAAGGTCAGCAGACACCTGATAACACCACCACCTGGAAGTTCTCCTCCAGGTCACTCACCATCCTGACTTGCAAATATATCACCGTTTATCACTGTCGCTGGGTCAAAAATGTGGAACTCCCTCCCTAACAGCACTGTGGGTGTACCTACACCACATGGACTGCAGCGGTACAAGAAGGCAGCTCACCACCACCTTCTCAAAGGCAATTAGGGATGGACAACAAATGCTGGCCTGGCCAATGACGTCCACATCCCGTAAATGAATAATAGATATTACATAGAATGTGTCGCAGAGAAACAGACCCTCCCCTGCTACATGAAGCTGTACCTGCATTATCAACAATTCCTTTTTCCCTCATATGTCTCTCTAGCTTCCCTTTTCATGCATCAATAAGATAGTGTTAAATCAGTGCTCCTACCCTCTTTCCGAGTGGGGCTCCCCACGGGGAGAATCATTTCAAGGTTAACACCAATTTCCAAACTTGAGTCTGCAGGAACAGGAATAGAAACAGGAACGAGCCTAGTCCATTAGAAGATAATGGCCTGGAGGCACTGGCCCCGCAGTGACAGCGAAGGAGGAGTGCTCTATCTGGAACAGTGGGTAATCTTCTATCAGGGGCAGGTATAAAATGCCTGAATAGAGGTAGCAGAGAGAGCTAACCCAGTTCCAGCATATCCATTGGTCACAGGGCCAAATGAGTCGAAGAAATTCAGAACTCTGGGGAAATCTCCCTGGTAGAACTGACCCAGTTTGTCTCTTCTCAAAAGAAAGAAAAAAAAGAAAAAAGAAATCACTTATTGTCACAAGTAGGCTTCAAATGAAGTTACTGTGAAAAGCCCCTAGTCGCCACATTCCTGTTCGGGGAGGCTGGTACGGGAATTGAACCGTGCTGCTGGCCTACCTTGGTCTGCTTTCAAAGTCAGTGATTTAGCCCTGTGCTAAACCAGCCCCAACGTACGGCATTCAGCTGCACGGCTCAAACCGTTTTACTGTCAATTCAGTCACATCTCAATGAGGCCGTATGTAAAACACTCAAAAAACATTTCAACTCTTCCACACACGTGTCCGTTTTGCTGCAAAGGAGAATTTGCCGCTTTCAATTAAATATTCGTCTTAATGACAAAGAGTCATCCAGACTGGAAACGTCAGCTCTCTTCTCTCTCCACAGATGCTGTCAGATCTGTTGAGATTGTTCCGTATTTTCTGGTTTTGTTGTTGATGAAACTGAATGTCCTTCCAAATCCAAATCCCAATACCTGTACATTTTGTGATTACTCACAGCAAAGGCCACACACAATTACTATTGCTTGAAAAGACCAGTTATTAAAGGTCACTGACAGATCTGCCCCCACCCTGGAACATCATTGAAGTGTTTGATCAAGGAGACAGCTTCACTATGGGTGGACTTTTCCTTTTGTTTTGGAGTGTGGCAGCGGGTGGGAAAAGCGGCGTCAAAACCATTGGCCCCAAAGACAGGTCCCTCCGTCGTATTGCTCGGGATAGGTAAAAATATTATTGAAGAGGCGAGTCCCACGATGTCACGCTGAGCTGAGCTCGTCAGTACAGGAAATGAAGCTAAGTGTGGCCTAGGTAGGGCGTTCCTCGTCAAGGCCAGGGAAAAAAAAGAGTCCAGTTGGATAGCGGAATCATTCTCAGCTTTGCAGGTGCCAAGAAACACCCCACTGCACAGTAGCACAGTGGTTAGCGCTGTTGCTTCACAGCACCAAGGACCCAGGTTCGATTCCCGGCTTGGGTCACTGTCTGTGCGGAGTCTGTACGTTCTCCCCGTGTCTGCGTGGATTTCCTCCGGGTGCTCCGGTTTCCTCCCACAAGTCCCGAAAGACGTGCTTGTTAGGTGAATTGGACATTCTGAATTCTCCCTCAGTGTACCCGAACAGGTGCCGGAGTGTGGCAACTAGGGGCTTTTCACAGTAACTTCATTGCAGTGTTAATGTAAGCCTACTTGTGACACTCATAAAGATAATATAAAAAGATTATTAAAGCGTGCCCAAAATGGGACTCTGTTTCTTCTTATTAAATCGTGCCCCTTGTGAATTGTGAATGGGAAGCCTTGAATGGGATGACACTCTGCTCCCTGCTGTATGATGGGCAGCACATTGAATTCTGCATTCAGTGAAGAAGAAAACAACGTCCAGGACCCACTCTGAGACTCCATAACTCTCTTGTTTGATTGGGTGAGGCAGGAGGTTGTTTGATATTTGGCAGTGCTAACCAGCATGCCTGTGCGAAGAAATCGGACTCATGTATACTGGACACTTGCTGCACTGAACGACAGCATGGAGTTTCGAAGAGTGAGGGGCGATTTGATTGAAGCGAACAAGATCTTGAATGGTCTTGACAAGGTGGACGTGGAAAGGATGTTTCCTATTGTGGGTGAGCCCAGAACTACATCGCACGGTTCCAAATTTAGGGATCACCCTTTTAGGGCAGAGATGAGGAGACTGTTTTTCTCTGAGAGGGTTGCGCAACTTTGGAACTCCCTGCCTCAGAAGGCAGTGGAAGCGGGAATCGCTGTATATTTTTTAAGGTGGAGGTAAATGGATTCTTGTTGGGCAATGGAATCGAAGGATATCAGGGGTAGATGGGGAATGTGGAACTCAACGCAAAGAAGTCAACCATGTTCTTATTGAATTGCACAGCAGGCTCGAGGGATCAAAGGGCCTACTTCTGCTTCTATTTCGTGTGGTCATATTTGAAAGGGTTTATAGGTAAATAACCTCCCAATACTGCAATGAAGCTAAATCTGCCATGATTCAACTTTGTTAAGATGAGGAAGACGATTTCCACAGCGAAAAGCATGATTATCGCAAAGTGCAATGATGTGTAACTTGGTCTGTTAAGCAACAATGCAGAATGATGGAACGCTGGACCTGGATTATCCAATTGAACTGCACGGCCTGATCCAAAAATGTGCAGTTGAAGAGCTTTTACGCAGGGTGCTCATCTGCATTAGCTCGATGTGTGCCCTTAGTTCATTTAACAGACAGTGTCTTGTAGACTGATTACGCTTCATTCCACTGGTAGATACCCAGCACAGTGAAATGTTCCTAGTGAGCTTCATATACCTCTGGGGAGAGAGAAACTTTGCAAATCAACTGTGATGATATTAGTTACAACAGCAAAAGCAGATTAAAGTAAAAAAATGAATTGAAGGAGCCTCATCTGGGGCTGCAGAAAGTATGTTGGCCCACATTCTGTGGACAGCAGTACTTGCCATTCACCTTGAGGAAAGCTGTCCGTGTAGTGTTAGCCAGCTCGAGAGGGAGGCGAGAGTATACTTCTTCTTTTCTGGTATGAACTTGAAATTGGTGCAAACCACAGGGTCTCCAGCACCTGGAAGCAAGGCATACAGTGGGGAGGCTGATCCACCAATCCTATTGAAGAATTCTTCCAGACAGCTAAGCAGGAATTAAAATGTTTTGTACATTTCAATCACTGTACAGAAAACAAAATACAGATCAGGATACACACATGAGACAAAGGAAAAAGTGACACAAAGGGACAGATATAAATGTCAAAAAACAAACTTACAAAGAATATGGGGCGGGATTCTCCCATCGGGCGGCTAGGTGCCGACGCCGGCGTAAAAACGGGAGTGTTTTACTCCGGCGTCGATGCCCGTTCCGAGACCCGATTCTCCGGGCCATAGTGGGGTAGCACGGCGCTGGAGCGGCCCACACCGCTCCAGCTGGCGATCCCGGCGTGAACCCGGCGCCGCGGGATCTGCGCATGCGCAGTTGCCTTCTTCGTCACGCCGGCCCTGACGCCAAATTGCGCAGGGCTACAGGAGCCGGCACGAAGGAAAGGAGGCCACCCGACAGAGAGGCCGGCCTGCCGATCGGTGGGCCCTGATCGCGGGCCAGGCCACTACGGAGGCCACCCCCCCCCCTCCCCCCAGGTGGGATTCCCCCCCCCCACAGGCCGCCCCCGGGTACTTCAACGCCAAGGTCCCGCCGGCTCAGAGGATGTTTGAAGAGCTCCGGAGGGACTTGGCTTTTTGGAGACGGCCGCTCAGCCCATCCGGGATGGATAATCGGCGCATCGGCTCGTGCCGGAGAGTCGGCGCATCCCCCGACCGGCGCCGCGCTGCTGACCACGCTGGGCTCAGTGGCGCCGATTCTCCACGTCCTGGCATCGGGGCGACGTGGCGCAATTCGCGCAGCCCGCCGGTGATTCTCCGACCCGGCGGGGGTCGGAGAATTCCGCCCATGCTTTCAAAATGTGATATATTTTGATTTTCAAGTGAGGGAATGCTACTCTACACTTGATAATTACTTTTCAGAAACAGGGGGCGTCATTCTCCGACCCCCCGCCGGGTTGGAGAATCGCCGGGGGCTGCTGTGAATCCCGCCCCCGCCGGTTGCCGAAGTCTCCGGCACCGGATATTCGGCTGGGGCGGGAATCGGGCTGCACCGGGCCCCACCGCTCGATTCTCTGGGCCGGATGGGCCGAAGTCCCGCCGATAAATTGCCTGTCCCGCCGGCGTGGATTAAACCACCTTTTGAACGGCGGGACAGGGCGGCGTGAGCGGGCTCCGGGGTCCTGGGAGGGGCGCGGGGCAATCTGGCCCCGGGGGGTGCCCCCACGGTGGCCTGGCCCGCGATCGGGGCCCACTGATGAAGGAGATGATTCCTGCAATTCATGGAGAGAGAGAGAGAGAGAGGCAAAGAGAGGCAGAGAGAGAGAGAGAGAGAAGAGAAGGAGAGAAGGCAGAGAGAGAGAGAGGCAGAGAGAGAGAGAGAAGGCAGAGAGAGAGACGAGAAGGAGAGAAGGCAGAGAGAGAGAGAAGGCAGAGAGAGAGAGAGAGAGGCAGAGAGAGAGAGAGGCAGAGAGAGAGAGAGAATGCAGAGAGAGAGAGAAGAGAAGGAGAGAAGGCAGAGAGAGAGAGAAGCCAGCGAGAGAGCAGAGAGAGAGAATGGACAGAGAGAGAGACAGAGAGAGAGAAGGCAGAGAGAGAGAAGAGGAGAGAAGGCAGATGTCATGATATACATCAGCATATCATGGTGCAATCACACACACACTGACACACTGATGGACATACAGTAGGACCAACCAGCATACACAACATCGCAGCCAATCACCAGTGAGAGCACACGCACTATAAAGACAGGGGACAGGAGAGTTCCCGCTCATTCTAGCAGCAGCCAGCTCAGAGCACAGAGCTCACAGCCTGCAACACAGACATTCACCATGTGCTGAGTGCATCACCTAGATAGTGATAGGACAGGGTCCACAGATAAGCTGGTAATGCACGTACCCAAGCTTACAGTATGTTATTACAGTTGAGTTGTTAATAAAATAGAGTTACACCATCTCCAGCCGTGTTGACCTGTTTGTAGACCAGAACACCCAACACAACAGCAGAGAGAGAGGGAAGGCAGAAAGAGAGAAGAGGAGAGAAGGCAGAGAGCGAGGGAAGGCGGAGAGAGAAGACAGAGAGGGAAGGCAGGGAAAGAGAGAAGGCTGAGAGAGAGAGAAGCCAGAGAGAGACAGCAGAGAGGGAAGGCAGAGAGAGTGAGAGAAGAGAAAGAAAGAAGGCAGAGAGAGCGAGAGCAGAGAGGGAGAGAGAGTGGGCAGAGAGAGAGGCAGAGAGAGAGAAGGCAGAGAGAACGAGAGAGAAGTCAGAGCGAGAGTGAGAGAGGCAGAGAGTGAGAGAGGAGGCAGAGAGTAAAAGAATATTCCAAAAGTATTGTGTAGAAAAAAGGCACAAAAATTCAATCGTGTTTTTAGACTTAGAAAGTAATGCCATTGACCAGAGCTGGGAATAAGACTGGAATTTACAAATGTTCGGCATTTTGTATGCTTTATTACACACCCAATGGACTTGTATACCTCACAGCATTTTATTTTCTGTACTGCACTGGTGCAAGAACTCATTAGGTATAGCTACAAACTTTACATAGCATGAAACACCTCAAAGAGAACACAACACTAATCGACATGGACAAGGTCCACTGGCATCAAACCTAATGTAGGGATTGAATGTCCCATCCAAAAGCTGCTTTCTCTGTGGCTCAGCATCCTAATATATTCTTGCAAGACTGATATCTGACACAAAATACGGTTTTTTAACCACCTCCACCCCTTTCAGAATTTATTTTCCCCTAACTCAAGACTACCAACAAGTCCATTCTTGTGAAGGGACTGAAGGCAGACGTGGTCATGCTCCAGGAGACACATCTGAAGGTGGCAGTTCAGGTTAGGCTGAGAAAGGGATGGGTAGGGCAGGTCTTTCATTCAGGGCTGGATGCGAAGAACAGAGGGGTTGCAATACTGGTGGGGAAGCGGGTGTCGTTCGAGGCGCTGAATATTGTAGCGGATAATGGAGGTCGATATGTGATGGTGAGTGGTAGGTTGCAGGGGGTGCGGATGGTACTGGTGAACGTATATGCCCCGAATTGGGATGATGCCGGATTTATGAAACGCATGCTGGGTCGGATTCCGGATCTGGAGGTAGGAAGCTTGATAATGGGGGGGGGGGGACTTCAACACGGTGCTGGACCCAGCACTGGACCGTATGCCGATGACCTGTTGATGTATGTTGCGGACCCAGTGGAGGGGATGGCGGAGGTCATGCAGATCCTTAGGGAGTTTGGGGACTTTTCGGGGTATAAACTCAACGTAGGGAAGAGTGAGCTCTTTGTGGTGCATTCAGGGGACCAGGGAAGGAGGATAGATGAGCTACCGCTGAAGAGGGCGGAAAGGAGCTTTTGGTACCTGGGGATCCAAGTAGCTAGGAGTTGGGGGGCCCTGCACTAGCTCAATTTGACGCAGTTGGTGGAGCAGATGGAGGAGGATTTTAAAAGATGGGATATGCTGCCACTCTCACTAGCGGGTAGGGTGCAGTTGATCAAAATGACGGTCCTTCCGAGGTTTCTCTTTGTGTTCCAGTGCCTTCCCATTTTGATCCCCAAGGCCTTATTCAAACGGGTAACCAGGAGCATCATGGGATTTGTGTGGGCGAATAAGACCCCAAGGGTGAAGAGGGTGTTTCTGGAGCGTAGCAGGGACAGGGGGGGGGCTGGCGCTGCCGAATATATGTGGCTATTATTGGGCAGCCAATGTGGCGATGATCCGTAGGTGGGTAATGGAGGGAGAGGGGGCGGCGTGGAAGAGGTTAGAGATGGCGTCCTGTGTGGGCACGAGCCTGAGGGCGCTGGTGACGGCAACGCTGCCGCTCTCGCCGGCAAGGTACACCACGAGTCCGGTGGTGGCGGCTGAAGATCTGGGGGCAGTGGAGGTGACACAGGGGCGAGGTGGGAGCCTCAGTTTGGTCCCCGATTCGGGAGAATCATCGGTTCGTCCCGGGAAGGATGGATGGGGGGTTTCGGAGCTGGCATCAGGCATGGATTAGAAGAATGGGGGACCTGTTCATCGATGGGACGTTTGCGAGCCTAGGGGTGCTGGAGGAGAAGTTTGGGCTACCCCCAGGAAACGCTTTCAGGTACATGCAAGTGAGGGCGTCCGTGAGGTGGCAGGTGAGGGAATTCCCGCTGCTTCCAGCACGCAGGATTCAGGACAGGGTGATCTCGGGAGTATGGGTTGGAGAAGGCAAGGTTTTGGCAATTTACCAGGAGCTGCAGGAAGAGGAGGAGGCCTCGGTGGAGGAGTTAAAGGGCAAGTGGGAGGAGGAGCTTGGGGAGGAGATAGATGGGGGTCTGTGGGCTGATGCCCTGAGTAGGGTTAATTCTTCCTCCTCATGCGCCAGGCTCAGCCTAATACAGTTTAAAGTTATTAACAGAGCGCATATGACAGGGGTGAGGTTGAGTAGGTTCTTTGGGGTGGAGGACAGATGTGGGAGGTGCTCGGGGAGCCCAGCAAATCACGCCCATATGTTCTGGTCGTGCCCGGCGCTGGATGGGTTTTGGAGGGGTTTTGCGAGGACTATGTCCAAGGTGGTGAACGCCCGGGTCAAGCCGAGCTGGGGGTTAGCATTATTTGGGGTATTGGACGAGCCGGGAGTGCAGGAGGCGAAAGAGGCCAGTATTCTGGCCTTTGCGTCCCTGGTAGCCCGGCGGAGGATTTTGTTATTGTGGAAAGATGTGAAGCCCCCTAGTGTGGAAGCTTGGATCAATGACATGGCAGGGTTCATTAAGCTGGAGAGGATAAAGTTTGCCTTGAGAGGGTCTGTGCAGGGGTTCCTCAGGCGGTGGCAACCGTTCCTAGACTATCTCGCGGAGCGTTAGGAGGAGGTCAGCAGCAGCAGCAGCCCGGGGGGGGGGAGGGGGGGGTTCTTTTGGGGTGGCGTCTGGGTTAGGGTGGGGGGGGTTTCCCTATTTGTGTTTTCTACTGTTAATGGGGGCTTTTGTATTTGGGAGAAATCCAATGTATAATTTCTGCTTGTTGTGTTTTTGTTTCTTTTTCTTGTTGGGGGGGGGGGTTTTGTTGAAAATTTGTTGAAAAATTTGAATAAATATATTTTCAAAACAAAAAGTCCATTCTTGTGTGTAAGCCTGTCACAAAGCGTGTATTCTTCACATTCAATATTCATCAATACACACACTTTTCAACAGAGTCACCGAATAGCACTCCAAACAACAACCAAAGCTTATTTTTCTATTGTGTGTGTCTCAGTGATGGGACCATTATTTGAATGTTGTATCTCTGGGATCGGCCAGCTCAACACAGCAAGGGAATCAAGCCAGAAACCATGTGGGTTACGTGACCTAACATGCTGCCAATCAAGTGCCGGTATTTTTTTGGAAAACTATTGAGCATAACATCTGGACATGGGAAATCCATCTCTTCCCAGTTATTTCTGACCAGCCTCATGAAACATTCTTGCATGCTCTAATGGAGAATCCCTGTTTTAGACAACATTGCAAATACCAACTAATGGCAACCATTAGAATTATAGAATTTACAGTGCAGAAGGAGGCCATTCGGCCCATTGAGTCTGCACAGGCCCTTGGAAAAAGCACCCGACTTAAGCTCATGCCTCCCGTAACCCAGTAACCCCACCTAACCTTTTTGGACACTAAGGGCAATTTAGCATGGCCAATCCACCTAACCTGCACATCTTTGGACTGTGGGAGGAAACCGGAGCACCCGGAGGAAACCCACGCAGACACGGGGAGAACGTGCAGACTCCGCACAGACAGTGACCCAAGCCGGGAATCGAACCTGGGACCCTGGAGCTGTGAAGCAACCGTGCTAACCACTGTGCTACCGTGCTGCCCATCTGAATTGTCACTAATTTCATAAAGGTCCCTTTAATCTGTTGTTTTCACATCCGCACATCCAGACATAGGAATAGCTTCTTCCCCACAGTTACTAGACTCCTCAATGACTCTCTCTTGGACTGATCTCTTCCCTGTAAGAACCCTATTCACGACGCCCTATGCTGCTCTTGTTTGGCCTTGTTCTGCACTGTAATCAATCACTATTTGTTGATGCACCACTGTCAATATACTCTGTCTATTATTCTTTTGTCTACTATGTACGTACTGTGTACGTTCCCTTGGCCGCAGAAAAATACTTTTCACTGTACTTCAGTACATGTGACAATAAATATCAATCAATCTATCAATCAATCAATTCTCACGAGTTATAGGGATGTGATGTTCTTGTTTGTTGTTTTACAAATGTGAGGTTCTGTAAGATGCTTATGTTTTAAACTGTCTTCTGTAATTCAAAGTAAAATTCATTTGCACAGAGGAGCGTGCGATCCCCTATTAGTTCTGCCCAGTGATAGACCTGGGTGCCTTCTTTCCATGGAGAGAGGGGCCCAGGTCATAACCTGTTCAAACTCAAGTGTCAGATTTAACACCTAAACACAAAAGGGGAGGCAACTGTTCTTGAGTTTTGCAGACTTACTGACTCAGAGACTCTAGCCAAATAGAGAGAGGGACTCCCAGAAAAAGAGACAGGGGAGCAACAGCTGCTGTGAAAAACAGAGGAAAAGGCTTCTTTCTATTAGTCAATGGGCACGATGCCAGTCAGGGTTAATTTAGTGGTTGAAGAGATGGGACTTGTGGAGAATTAAGGACACTAGGATAATTTCCCCGATATGGCTAAAAGTAATCTGCTGGGAGTCAGTTAGGGGATTTTTTAGAAGACTGAGGGAAATGACGTGTTAAGAGAAATTAAGGGGGATTGTTTTCTGCAGTTTAGCATATTAGCTACCTACAAAGTCATGTTTAATCAACATTACTTTTAGTTTGCTTGTTAAAGTCTTAAAACTTGAAATCTTGACATATGATGCTTTGAGCGAGCCACTGGGAATTCAAATCCCTTTAACACGTTATCAGGCTGTTTGAGGATGGTAAAAATGTATGGAGGCGAATCAATGGGAAAAAGTTGAAGTGCTGTTTTGGACACGTTTGGCAGGGTATTTCTTGGCGCCTGCAGTACCGAGAATAACTCCGCTATTCAACACCACTTTGCCTTTTCTTTTGCCCTCAGGGTGTTTCTTCCCCATTGAGGCTTTACTTAGGCAGCAGCCCTTCACAGGCAACCGGCTCTTCGCAGATTGGGGTGCCATTTTGGAAGGCTGCCCCAATCTCTAGACCCCCCCCCTTTTCGGCCTCCCCCCATAGGCTTTCAGGGACCCCCCTTCACCCCCCCCAAACATATGGGGCCCTCGAACTCTGCATCCTCCCCGCTCTTATGGGAAAGGCCCTCAAGGCCTGACCCCTGGCACTGCCAAGCTGGCACCTGGGCACCTTTTCACTGGAAGCTTGGCATCCTGGCATGTCCCTTCCCAGGCTGGCAGTGACAAGGTGGTAGGCTGGCAGAGCCTGTGGGTCCGAGTGCCAGGGGAATAACAAGAGCCACCCTGCCCTGCCCCCGATCACCTGTGAGGCCCCCTGAGGTGCCATCACAGCTGGTTCTTGTTTGTGTGACCCAGTCCTGAAAGGCGCCCAGTTGAGGCCTTACAGGCACGGCCATTGAATGCTGGGCACCGGGTGAATCCGGTCAACGCATATTTAGATAAGAATAATGGCGGCAGGCCTCGCGTGTCCGGTAACTCTGGCGAGCTTTTTCTCCCGGCATGAAGGCCGACTTTAATCTCTCCAGGGATTCAACCATTTCCTCCCAACTCCAAGTCAGGCGCGACAAGGTCGTTGAATCATGAATGTGGCCGAAATAACTTTTAAAGATAATAATCTTTATTAGTATCACAAGTAGGCTTACATTAACACTGCAGTGAAGTTAGATCAATAGGAGTAAGATTGTAAATGGAGAAAAAAATGAAATACGAAGGGAAGATGTGGGAAGTGCACAGCACTACAAAGAGAACAATAAATTAACATTTCAGGCTTTGAGGATAACCTTTTCACTTGCCCATGAAGGATAAGGGGAACACAAAAATACCACTTAAAGTTGCCTAGAGGGTCCTTTAATCATTGAAATGTCTTCACAGTGAGATTTTCTTACTCAATAGTTAACCAAAAAACATAAGAAGTGTCGCACGAAAGGTTAACACGAGTTACTTTCATTAAGGCAGCGGTGATATCCGATTTCTTTTTATAATTACTTATATAAATCACATATTCTCTGTTTTTCCAACTAGATTTTGTCAGTTGTATTGATCTAGGGAGGTGACGTTCAGTCTGCAGTATCATGCCTCTAGAGATCCATTTCCCCATGCTCTGTTTCTCTCTTTCTCCGATTTATTATGAACCCATTAGCCTTTTACTAGGGCATGGTCAGGTCACGGGGTCCTTCACAGGGTCTCTGCTGTGCTTATTCCACCTTAAACTTGGTAGATGACATTTTGGGGGACTTCCAGCCACATGTACATCTTCAACAGTTCAAACCGAATAAATGGGCGAGTGAAGTCCTGAACAGCGTTCTTGGAAGCCTGCCTGTGATTTTCGATACGACGTCTGGCAAGGTTTCTGGCTGTCAGCTCATGCTCAGATGGCTTTCCCTGTTATAATACATTTTCTACAGCAGCTCAGTAGTAGCTACTGTTGCAAGAATGTGTTTTCTTTTCCAAAGTAAAAGATGTATTTAATGCCTTTTTTTCCTGACTGGAATTTCATCCCATTAAGACAATGGAAATGCTGGCAGCCAGCTGAGAAGACAACTCGAATTCCACCCCCAAGTGGGATGAAAATGAACAGACTCTCAAACCGACGCCTCCCCGCACCCCTGAACCCCCCCCCCCCCCCCCCCCCCCCACCCCCCACAAGCCTGAGGAACGTGAAAGGCTCCATCTCCTGTTGGCCATACACTATTATCCTTCAAAGGTTTCTGAGACGAGACATCAAAAATGTAATTACCTGCTCTATAACACACTGATTACAGCAGACATAATAATCTACCTCCTCTGGAATATATAGCCAACAAAACTTTTTAAGAACATTTCATCAAGTCAGGCAGAAATCAGAAAGATATACTGAAAGGCTGCAAGAGTTATTTGTGCGTCTCTCTCCCTCGGAAGTATTGTGCACGGATGTTGCAGAGTAATCATTCTAAGGAGGAAAATCTACTGCAAACAAAGATAAAATGTGGACATCTGCTCCATGATGTGACACCCGGGAAGACAACTGAACAAAATGGCAGCAATGTGAAATCGCCGCATTGAGACCAGGCAAAGAACAGTGAACCATATATTTCTTTGATTGTTTAATTTCTCCATGAAATGAAAGTAAATCTTTAAGTTTGCCCTTGTATTTGTGTTGGTATGCATGCTGGGGGGTCCAGGGAATGTGGGTGACTGATGAATGAGGCTTAGTATTTAACCAGTCTGTTAAAAATTCAGGTTGTCGTGTCAATAAACTGATTAATTCTTTAATTTGAACACAGGAAACCTGTCTAGTTAATTATTTATAATCTGGAAGTGTACATAATGAGAAACCTACAATACAGGCAGAACAGATTCTTCGGAAATTCATAAAAACCATGTTGCAGCAAGACCTCGAATGGGAAATTAAGAGAACATGCCACGAGCAGCACGAGGCACACCAGAAATTCAGGTGTCAGCCTGGTGAAGCTACAACACAGGACTACTTACATGCCAAACAACATAAGCAGCAAGCGATGGACAGAGCTAAGCGATCCCACAACCAACAGATCAGATCGAATCTCTGCAGTCCTGCCACATCCAGTTGTGAATGGTGGTGGACAATTAAACAACTCACTGGAGGAGGAGGCTCCACAAATATCCCCATCCTCAACGATGGAGGAGCCCAGCACATCTGTGCAAAAGACAAGGCTGAGGCATTCGCAATGATCTTCACCCAAAGTGGTGAGTGGACGATCCATTTTAGCCTCCTCCAGAGATCCCCAACATTACAGATGCCAGGTTTCAGCCAATTCAATTCACCCCACGTGATATCACTAAACAGCTGAGGGAACTGGATACTGCAAAGTCTATGGGCCCTGACAATATTCCAGCAATAGTGCTGAAGGCTTGTGCTCCAGAACTTGCCTTGACCCTAGTCAAACTGTTCCAGTACAGCTACAACACTGACATCTACCCAGCAATGTGGAAAATCGCCCATGTGTGTCCTGTACACAAGAAACAGGAAAGATCCAACCCAGCCAATTACCGCCTTGGCAGTCTACTCCCCATCATCAGCAAAGTGATGGAAGGAATCATCATCAGTGCTATCAAGCAGCACTTATTTGCTCATTGATGTTCAATTTGGGTTCTGCCAGGGTCACTCAGCTCTTGACTTCATTACAGCCTTGGTTCAAACATGGACAAAAGAGCCGAACTCCAGAGGTGAGGTGAGAGTGATTGCCCTTGACATCAAGGCAGCACTTGACCGAGTGAGGCATAAAGGAGCCCTAGTGTGGCGCTTAGAACTGTACACGATATTCCAGCATTTTTCGGAATGCCTAGTGCTACTCCTGGGCTGTCCTCCGTTGAACCAGGGTAAACCCCCTGGCTTGGTGGTAATGGTAGAGTGGGGTATGCCGGGTCATGAGGTTAAATACAATTCTGCTGCTGTTGATGGCCCACAGTGCCTCACAGAGGGCGTCTTGAGTTGCTAGATCGGTTCAAAGTCTATCCCATTTAGCACTGTGGAGGTGCTACACAACATGATGGATGGCATCCTCAAAGTGAATATGGGACTTCGTCTCCACAAGGATTGTGTGGAGATCACTCCTACCGAGTATTGTTTCCCATCCCTAATTGCCCTTGAACCTCTGAGGCCAATTCAGAGGGGTCATTTAAGAATCAATCAGTATACTATGGAACCAAAGATAAAATGCTGGAAAATCTCAGCAGGTCTGGCAGCATCTGTAGGGAGAGTTTCAAGTCCAGATGACCCTTTGTCAAAGCTATGCTATGGATCTCAAGTCAAACCAGGTAAGGATGGCAGATTTCCTTCAATCAATCACAGTTTAATTTAATTCCGGAATTTTGAAGAATAAAAATTTTACCATCTGCTGCGGTGGGATTTGAATCCAGGCCATTCCGCAGGACTTTCATTGAGTAAAGGTGCAAAGCAGCCGCCGGGTTTCAGGCATTCGGTCCGGTGGACAGCCTGAGGCAAAAGTGAGGTCGTCAACCCAACCTCGGGGCGTCAGCCTGCGAAGCCTTCAGCCAGGCGGGGAGGAGCAGCCAGGTGACTCTCTACGTGCAGGCCAGGTCTGAGGTGGGCGGGCAACCAACCAAAAACAATGTGGCCAGGTAGCCAGCGTCCAGGTAGCCAGCCAGCCAGGAGCAAACACGGTCGTCAAGGCTTGAGGCCCGCCCACAAGAGATGAGCAGAGCAGCAGTCGGGAGGTATGAAGAAGGCTGGGCAAGTGCTGGACCAGAACATTACACAGGACCTATGCTCCAGTGACAATACCATTGTACCACTACCTCCCCCTGTAGATATAAGCAGTCCTGTAGTGTCTGAAGAGTTTATCATGTTATCGAGCATATAACAATGCACATGGATCACTAGCCTGTGGGGATGTCATTATTAGAACTACTTTGCAATTTTTGATGGCTCTTCTCTGAGCAAGTAATAAAACACTGTGCTAACCCTGTGCTATTATATTGCTTCACTAAAATAAATTTATCGGTGATTTTCAATCAATAGATCTTCAACATGCCAAGAGGTTTTGATCATGTCATAAAATTTTAGAGTGAAATCAAGTGACTGACAATGCCATGTCAGCTTGGAAAAATTTTACAGCCTACTATTCGCCATTATATTGTCTCTTTTGTTTGTGTTTGAGCATATAATGGGAAGGATTTGAACTTAAAAAGAAATAATGTTCCTGCGATAGCTCAGAAGATAAACCCATTGTTCCCACTTTAATCCCTGGTTGTTGTTGGACCATCTATTCCGAGCTGCTGGGGTGACGACAGTTGAATCCAGTAGACTGCTGACACCAGCTGGGCTCAAATGTGGAGAATGGTCTCTTGGGCGAAGTTTGCATCCATTGGAGTTGGATATCCCGGCAGGAGTCAGGGCCTTGAGAAGCAAATGGAAAAGTGGAATTAAAAAATAAATAAACATGGTAGAATTTCTGTAGGATACCATCACTTGCCGTAACACCTGTGTGAGATTGACAAGCTGAAGAAAGCAGAACAGATCACTCATAATCTTTACCTGGGGGCTTTCACCAATTGCTAAAGCTACTCCCTACTCGACTTCAAAATTACTTAATTAACTGTAAAGCATCTGTGGGGCATTTTAAGGTCATGAAAGGTGATATAGAACCACCAGTCTTTCTTCTTTCTTTTATTTTGGAAAAATAGAAAATCTCTGCAGAAATTCCAGGAAAATAAATGAAATCTGATCAGAGGTGGACTTTCAATGAATCACACAGCACTGCAGCGTGGAGCCCAGCCAATGGGGGGGTACCATACGCAGAGGTGACTGTGGTGGTGGGAACACCATGGTAACACCAATCAGAGACTTGGTAGCTCTAAATTTGCTGATAGGCTCATTTGAATTTCTTCAACCTATCATCAGACAATACAGAAAGAACAACTTTGGGCTCTGATTGGTGGACTCCCCTTTAGAGCGGAAAAACAGTTTAGAAGGTGTTGAGAGTTGACTTAGAGCAGTTGAGTCACGGATCTCCTGAACTGGTGTGAAGTAGCTGAACTTTCATTGAGTAAAGGTGCAAAGCAGCCGCCGGGTTTCAGGCATTCGGTCCGGTGGACAGCCTGAGGCAAAAGTAAGGTCGTCAACCCAACATCCGGGGCATCAGCCTGCGAAGCCTTCAGCCAGGTGAGGAGGAGCAGCCAGGTGACTCTATACGGGCAGGCCAGGTCTGAGGTGGGCAAGCAACCAACCAAAAACAATGTGGCCAGGTAGCCAGCGTCCAGGTAGCCAGCCAGCCAGGAGCAAACACGGTCGTCAAGGCTTGAGGCCCGCCCACAAGAGATGGGCAGAGCAGCAGTCGGGAGGTATGAAGAAGGCTGGGCAAGTGCTGGCGTTGTCTCTTGGGGAACAGTGGGCCAATGGGAGTGGGATGACACAACCAAGGCCAGAGGCCAGCCAGGCAGAGCTGTGACTCAGAGAGCCGGACAACAACCAACACCTTCTTTCTTTTTCATGTTGAATTTACTGCCTTTTTGGTGTCAGTCGTTTCTCTCCCTTGCCCTTTTATGGTACCCGGCTCGCCTTGACCATCCATTGGCATCACAGCTTTCCCAAAAATTATTGCCAGCAGCCAGTTCCGCCGGTAGGTTTTTTGCAGCGAACTCCGGCTCAACCTCACACCAATTCTTTTCAAAATTTCCCAAGACTACTCCCCGACCAACTCCTGAGCTTTGTTTAATTCGTTGCTGTTTTCGCTGAAGGAAACTTCACTCGACAGGAGATCCTGAAGACACTATTCATGAATCATTGAAATCAGGATGGATCATCCCCTGTCAGTATGAAGAGACACAATTAATCTGACAGCCAAAAACGCAGGAAGTTGAAGGTGAGGCAACAGGACAGTTTGACACTTTACTTTAAAAGGTTTGATGTTTGGAGCAGTGCCCAAACTGCACATTCATCCCCAACAACAACAACCAAAAATGTTTTGGTGAATTGCCTGTTGACTTTGACCTGCCGATTTCCGGAGACAACAAATCTCCTGAAAAACTTGGACAGGATGTGGACTCTGAAATGGGACGGGAACCACAAAATGCTGCTCGAGCTCATTGTTCCTCTGCTGCTGAAGTGAGGGAAGAAACCTACCCTGAAAGCATTGCCTTATGGCCAAAATCTGTTCCACTGTGCACGATTGAATATTCTGTCATAAATAGACCCGAGAACATGGGTAACACGGAAAATTGGAGAAGAGTTTGAGGTTTGATGCCAAAAGCAGTTTAGAAACTTCATGAGCCCAGTTTTCAAATGATGAAGAGAAATGGGATGTTGAAAATTAGAAATTGGTTGACTATTTCAGAAAGCTCTAAGGCAGTCGACTGTTTGTTATGTTTGCAAATTATTCCCTGACCCTAGTGAAGGAAAACAATCATTTGTCGATGGGTACTTTTAGCAACTTGAGGGAGCCAGCAGTAAGAGAACAATACAGTCCTTACTGAGAGAACCAACCACACCAGACCCTGCTTTAGGCCGGCTTTATGTTTGTTTGTAACAAACCCTAGCTGGGTGGCGTCCACCTCCTGTCTGGGGAGCTTGTAATCCACGAGGAGATGAAAATGGTTTGCCCGTGTCCTCATGGGGGTTATGACAGCACTCTAACTGGAGAAATGTTGGAAGAGATATTGCTGATCATGAAGCTTTCAGAAGTCATATTAAGGCTGTGTGTGCATTCATTCAAATATGTAAATTATCTGCAAGAATTGATTCTGTGCTATCAGCTTCATCTTCAGCTGCTTCATCAACGACCTCCCTTCCCTCATAAGATCAGAAGTGGGAATGTTTGCGGATGACTGCACAATGTTCAGCACCTTTCACGACTCATCAGATAATGAAGCAGTCCATGTCCAAATGCAGCAAGACCTGGACAATATCCAGGCTTGGGCTGACAAGCGACAAGTCATATTCGCGTCACACAAGTGCCAGACAATTACCATCTTCTATAAGAGAGGATCTAACCACCACCCCTTGACATTCAATGGCATTACCATCGCTGAATCCCCACTGTCAACATTTGGGGTTACTATTGATCAGAAACTGAACTGGACTAGCCACATTAATACTGTGGCTACCAGGGCAGGTCAAAGGCTAGGAATCATAAGGCAAGCAACTCACCATCTAACCCCCCAAAACCTGTCCACCATCTACAAGGCACAAGTCAGGAGTGTAATGGAATACTCTCCACTTGCCTGGATGAGTGCAGCTCCAACAACACTCAAGAAGCTCAACACCATCCAGGACAAAGCAGCCTGCTGATTGCTCCTCGTTCCACAAACATTCAAACCCTCCAGCAACAACGAACAGCAGCAGTCCGTGTGTACCAGCTACAAGAGGCACTGCAGTAACTCACCAAGGTTTCTTAGGCAGCACCTTCTAAACCTATGACCACAACCATCTCGAAGGACAGACCAGCAGATATCTGGGAACCCCACCATCTGGAGGTCCCTTTCCAAGTCACTGACCACCCCTACTTGGAAATATATCGCCGTTCCTTCACTGTCACTGGGGCAACAAGCTGGAACTTCCTCTCTAACAGCACAGTGGGTATACCTACACCTCAAGGACTGCAGAGGTTCAAGAAGGCAGCTCACCACCACCTTCTGAAGGGCAACTAGGGATGGGCAATAAATGCTGGTCTAACCAGCGACGCCCACATCCCATAAATGAATAAAATAAAAGCTCAGTTTGAAAAGGAGTTTTCTTCTTGGAGTAAAGTACTCCAATAAGTAAACACCGCCCCCCGGTGATTCTTCGACCCCCCGCCGGGTCGGAGAATCGCCGGGGGGTGGCGTGAATCCGCCCCCGCCGGCCGTCCAATTCTTCGGCACCGAAAATTCGGCGGGGACGGGAATCGCGCCGTGCCGGTTGGCGGGCCCCCCCCGGCGATTCTCCGGCCCGCGATGGGCCGAAGTCCCGCTGCTGTCATGCCAGTCCCGCCGGCGTGAATCAAACCACCTACCTTACCGGCGGGACTGGCGGCACGGGCGGGCTCCAGGGTCCTGGGGGGGGGGGGGGGGGATCTGGCCCCGGGGGGGTGCCCCCACGGTGGCCTGGCCGGCGATCGGGGCCCACCGATCCGCAGGCGGGCCTGTGCCGTGGGGACACTCTTTTCCTTCTGCCTCGGCCATAGCCTCCGCGATGGCTGATGCGGAAGTGACCCCCCCCTGCGCATGCACGGACTTCCGCCGGCCGGCGGAGTCCCTTCGTCCCCAGCTGGCGTGGCGCCAAAGGCCTTTCCCGCCGGCCGGCGGCGCACCAATCACTCCGGCGCGGGCCCAGCCCCTCAAGGTGAGTGCTTGGCCCCTAAAGGTGCGGAGAAATCCGCATCTTTGGGGCGGCCTGATGCCGGGGTGGTTCTGGCCACACCATCCCACCGGGACCCCCCGCCCTGCCGGGTAGGGGAGAATCCCGGCCATGATGTTGTCACAGTCAAAGTGCTGTCTTCCTTGGATCTACCTCTAAGAGTACATGAAGAGTCTCAGTGTCAAATTGAAGAGGTAATATTTTAGTCTGCCATGAATATCTCAGTGAATTTGATGAGTTTCTCAAAGAGCATTTGAAAAGTTATCAATATTGTAACTCAGGGAAGACCAACTTAGTGACACACCGAACCTATGATGACTTCATTACTCCAATGGCAGAGCGACCTAGAAACCAATTCACTAATGAAGTCAAAGATACCAAATATTGTTCCATAATAGTTAATTCAACAACAGATGTGAGGCATGTGGACTAGTTAACATTAATTTTAAGATATGTGACCAGTGATGGTGAAGTTGTTGAGCGATTTCTCTGTTTTGCCCAGCTACAATCCCACACTTCTGAGTGCCTGGAGACAACTGTTTGGGAAATAATTTCAAATGGACGTTTGGATATTAAAATTTGTCATGGGCAGAGCTTCGATAATTCTGAAAATATAGCAAGAAAATATTCAGGTCTACAAGCAGGACTGAACAATACAAGCCCCTGTGCTCATCCCATAATCCAGTCACTTCTTGAATTTAATCTTCAATGCTGCAGCTGAATCATGTGAGGCAGTCGGACATTTCTTGGGCTTAGTTCAAAACTTGATTGCCTCTTTTTCGGTTTCCACACATTGGTAGAATGTGTTGCAATCATGCTTGGAGTCGGCACAAGGAAAACTTTTGCTGGTAAAATAATTTGTGACACCAGGTGGTCCGCACATGCAGATGCTGTTCTGGCTTTGAGACTGAACTTTGTCGATATAAAGAAATGCTGATCAGCCAGAGCCACAGCAAAATCACCGAAACCATGTGTGAAAGTTGGAGCAAACCCTTAACAGAGACGTTTATGAAATTGCAGTCTTACTGTTATGTGGAACCTTTTATTTTAAAGTTATTATTATTTATTATAATTTAATGCTGTCAGCAAATGGCTGCAAAATGTTGATACAACTTAATTCAATGCTTCACAATTATTAGCCTCAGTTCGAAGTTTTGTCATGGAAGTTGTCATGAAAGAGGCACTGAAATTAACAAAGAACTCACGTCCCTCTGATGATGCAAACAATCTATAATAATAATAATAGGGAGTTATCTTTTGATGAAACCAGGAACAATTCAACCAGTTTAAAAGGGAAAGAGAAGGAAGGTCGTCATTGAGACTGTCAGTGTTATTTGTGACATAGTCATGGTGTAATTTCAGAGTTGAAGTGAATCTTGGAAGAAGACTGTTGAAATATTTTGTGCGCTATTCAACAAAGGTTTGCACTAGAATGATAATAACCGCGTCAGTAAAAGGTTAATTGGAGGGGGACATAGACACAAGTGAAACAATTCATTAATTTCATCAATAACGATTCTGTTCTTCAAGAGAGAACATTTGCTGGTCTGATACAATGGCTGGTGGTCACATGCGGGCAGTTATAACCGCTGAATAACCTCCATCCCCATTGCTCTTAACTAAACTTCAAAAACTCTCTTCTCTTCTGGACAAAGAAAGGAATCCTGCCAGACAGACACCATCAAAGCCATCGATATTAGACTTGGACTGGACACTCTGCTTCATTTGCTCTTGCACTGGACTTATTCTGGCCCATTCTGTCCTGCACTGTGCTGTAGTCATATTATCAGCTGATTTAACCATCCCATTGTCCATCAGCCAGTTTATGTTTGTTCACCTCAAGACACAGAGATTGCAATATTAACATTCTCTACCGTCAGGCTGACAGCAGATTGCAGACGATCAATTATTACAGGCTTTTTGTTTTCAGAAGTTAAAGAGCAATACAGCAGTCTGTCAATCAGTGATTTGGGGTTCCTGCGCCTTGCATTGTGGCAGCTGGGGGTGGGCGGGGTCATAGGGCATTGATGTCATTGGGGTGGGGCTCTCCGTCATTGGGGACGGGTCACCACGTCACCAGAGGGCGGCGCATGGCGTGGGGCTCCCCCAAATAGGGGGACGCAGGGCCCCCGAAACTGTAAGTCCGCCTGTGAACCCAACCAAAACACAAGTTGATGTCAGTGTGGAGACAATTATCTTTCATAATCTGGTGACTCATTAAGAGATAGGATGCTACTTATCTCATAATAGAGCATTACATACTTTTGTTTTAAAGCTTGATGCTTGTGGAGCTTGTATATATTATCTCTTACTATCTGCAGTTCAGATGGCACCTGAGAGAAAATATTCACAGTTTTTGCAACACTGTTTTGATGAGCAAGTGATTGGTACTCTAACTGACAGATTTGTTTTTCAAAAATGATTCATATTTTCATTCAGCAATTTTAATCACTTCCCGAATATATTCCGAGTGTGATTCACGTTTCTTCCAGGATTTTCTTTTAAAATAGAGCACTATCTCCACATTGATATGACCAAATACATCAGGTTTCTGATGAGATTGTTGAAAGATAACTTTGGAGTGGTCCTGTGCTTTCCTGCCCAGCTGGGCCCCAGTTCCCTTGGGTTTGGTTGATTGAGGAGGTGACTAAACTGTTTGATATGTCAACATGATTTCATGCGATCAATATCATTTCCTCTAATGGGGTCATCGAAAACTCAGCTAACCCTGTCTTAAGTCACACCAGGTCTCGCTCCCCTATTGCCCCAGTGCTCACTGAGCACGGAGGCACTGTGGTTAGCACTGCTGCCTCACAGTGACACTCGGAAGGACTGATGAAGGCCAGACCGCTGTTGAATCCAAATCTAATGACGACCATCTGGAATCGACCCTCAGAGAGATTTTTGAAGCTTCAGTGCCGGGGAGGGTTGTTAGACTTCCATCACCAGATTAGATTGGAGGATGGACGAGTTAATCCAGATTGTTCTGAACACATCAAGGTCACCATTGGAAGGTGCGGACTCGATGGGCCAAATGGCCTCCTTCTGCATTGTAGGGATTCTACGATTGACACCAAAGTAATACTTGTCCTGTGTGTGACCCCACTTGTTAGTAAACCCTGCAGTGAATGTTTGCTTCCAGACTAATGTTGGGACTAAGCATCTCGAAATATTATAAAAAGGTAGAAATTTACAAATTCTTAAATGTGTAAGCACATTGTTAGTTTGTATATTAGTGTGCTTTTGTGCCTTGTGCCCCTGCGTTCCGTGGGGCGAGGGTGGGTGTGGTCGGGAAAGTCATGACATCGGGGGGGGGGTAGGGGGGCGGAGCCAAGAATGAAGGTGAGTGTGAGGCTCCGTGAAGTGTACATGCACCTCTGGAAATGCAGGTGTGCAAAGTATATACAGTGACTGAACACCCGTGCACTATTTCGCTTTCCCTATTTCTTAATTATCCTTACACTACCGTTATTTTTAGGTGCATCCCCGATATCCACAGCAGAGGTGGACTCAGCTGCTGTCTGCTATGCCCTGTTGTCTGCGTTGACCTTGGTAGGTGTCCCCTGGATACTTTGGGTCTCCTGCTGTGGGATAGTTACATCTTCCTCGGCCTGAGCCACTGGAGTTGTTGGGGTCAAAGGCAGAGGGGACTTGGAGTTGCTGGACAGCCTTGGAGTGCCCTGGGTGAATTGCCCTGGGGTGCTTGGCTGATGCTTCCCCTTCATGTAGGTTCCCAAGGGGCCCTGCCTGACTCCTTGAAGGAAGGGGCTCCTGGAGGGAGATTGAAGTGTTCCATCCTCCTCTCGTCCAGCCACTGGAGGATGCCGCTCATGGCTGGAACTATCGTGCAGGTCCAAACGCATACCTGGCACCAACTACTGGACCAGGATCTCTGTGGTGGACATTATGTGATGTGAGAGGCGTGTGTCTATCCTCATGATCTAGGTCTATTACATGGGAAGATGATGGGTTGTCCCTAAAGGTCTGGCTAGCATCACTTGACAGAATCGCTGAGCCAGCTTTCTGAAGACCAATTGACATGGTGTTCTGATCATGACGGTGCCATCAATGCCCCGGACTTCCTCCTGTGTATCTTAAACTGCTGCAATGAAAATGTGGAGGCATCAAATTGAATCAGAGTGGAGCTCCAGTATGTCTAACACGTGCTCTTTATTATCAATGAAATTACTTAGTAATGCTTAAATGTGATGCCTCGATTGATTGGGCCACCTCACTCCCAGATGCCAAGGCAATGCTGGACGGGAACATGGGAAACTCCAGACAAAGGAAGGGTTATGAGAGGAAGTTGATGATCAGACGATGGCCCTGCTGAATCTTTCTCTGTGGAAGCAGAGATGACCTTACTCTCAGGCTCACATCCATGATTGGGACTGACACTCACAGTGTGCTAAAGAACGGCCTCAGAATGAAGATGGCCTGTGGAGAGAGATGCTGCAGTTAGGATTCAGATCAGTCCTCAGACAGTCAAGTGAGAACCAGTGATTGATGATTGTCCTCCTTCAGGCACCTTGCGATGCTGCAGGCTTACTGTACTTGGAGGTTTGCTGTGTCGTTCCTGGCTATTGAAGACTGCCGTAGACAGTAAGCTGTTGATGATTGAATGGACGGCACTATAGCTACTTGCTTCACGGTGAGCGCTGATGGAGTTCATACCTCATTATATAACAGCCACATAGGCTGCCTAGCCTTCCAAGGATGAAGCCACTGTCATGCAAGGTTGTGACTATTCAATCTGAGATTGATATCCTTCATTGCATCATTAAGGATAACGAGGAAGGTGTTAATCTTGAGTTTGCATCTGGGATCAGGTGAAATGGGTTAGTGTGAACTAGTCATCTCCCTCACTGTTAGGATATTGGACCAGACCCCAATGTTTGTTCAAATACTGGACGAGAACTCCAAACAATTTTTCCATTTGAAAAGCTGTGAAGAGGATACCTCACCCCAGCAGTGATGACCCTGACCAACAGGTATCTTTCATGTTAAGCCAAACTTAAATTTAAACACAGAATTAACCACATTAACATAAAGAATTAACTTTACAATTATCAGTTAAACAGTTCTTAAATGAAAGGAAAATCTTGGATTCACTATCTAAACCTGCCACTAATTCCAATTAAACATCGCAATACAGTTCAAATGCCACTTATAAATAAAGTTAACAAAACAGGTTACCTGCTTAACTGTGTGGAGATTTTTGGAGAAAGCTCCTTTCAAGAGCAGATCCGGTATACCTCTACTCAACCTAACAGCATTTGGCAAAAACTTGCTATTCAACCTGTTCCTATAATAGACTGCAGAACTACAGACAGACCTGGCTCCTCCCATTAATACCATCATTGTATCCCACGAAGTTCCATGGCCTGCCTAGCTAGGACTAAACACCACTCCCTCTTAAATCATCTCCCGTAATCAAAACAATGTTCCATTAATAATTTGCACACCTTTTATGACTCCTTAATTACAGCTTTAGTAGACATACTGCCTGTGTGTATTTTAAATCAGGGTTTTTTAATAACATTACTGCCGCAAATATAAATCATAATATATATCAATTTCTAAATGTATCACTCTCACCTTAGAACCTTGTCATTCTAAGGGTTTCAAGGGCGCATTTGCGATGGGGTACTGTTCAATGTGTTGGGATTATCTGATACTGGGAGTATTCTATGTATTGATATTATTCAATACTGGGGTATTGTTCTCTGTCCAAATAACCTTAGCAAACAACAGGTAAGTAATGTTGCCATAGTCCCAGATGACCATAGGCTGCTTTCTTCTTTGAGGGGGGAGAGCTGACTGGTGGTGATTTAACCTGAGGGTCACCACACCTCAGACGAGGAGCAAGGTTGAGAAGGTAGGGCCTTCGTGAATAATAACCTCAGCCGGTACGTGAATTGAGCCCGCGCTGCTGGCCTTGTTCTGCATCACAAACCAGCTGTCCAGCCCACTGAGCAAAGTTAATTATTACATGAAAGTGGGGTATCTCATAGTCTGCAATGCATTTCATCTCAACCTAAAACTGCAGCTTTGAAATGTGCAGGCACTCTTAATGACATTTTACATCAGTTGCCTCAGATCAGACCCCTTGCATACTCTATTTGGAGTCAAAATGCTGTGTGAGAAAGATAAGGCACATGTGCGGGGACGCAGATGATCAAAACAGCAGTCTCTGATGGTATGTACCATTGCACTGCTTTGTTTGCGTTGAAAAGCAATCTTCCAGACGAGATAAAGCAGAAGTGTTTGGAAGAAAGAGGTCATCCCTGTTGCTCGCTGTGAGAGAGCCGGCTGTCGTCGGCACTTTCAAGCAAAGGCCTGGGTCGGGTAATCAGTATCTCGGCTCACAGCTGAATAAGCAATGGGACTGGAGCCAGCAAAAAAAAATAAACCCCAGCTTTCCAATGACCGAGACAAGTTAGACACGATGAGTATCTTAAGAAAATATCAAATATGATTACATGAAGGGATATCATTTTGAATACAAATAGTCGAAGGTTCTTTGTTTGTTTGTTCTTTGTTCTGATTTTGATGAAGTGCAAACTCACATAGCACAGTAGTACAGTCATTTCCTATTAAGCGTATAAGCGATTTGTTATGGAACGGTAAAAGGTATTCTGATTCAGAGCAGCTTGCGACGAAACTATTAGCAAGATTCTTGGCAATAGAATCTTCAAAGTTTTGCTTTGTGACACTGGTTTCGGGAATCATTCAGTTTAACCTCTTGGATTCCAATTTTAAGGTAATGGTTATTTTCTACACAAGGCGTAAAACAACTTCCCATGCTAATAAAACATTTTAAAAAATAATTTGACTGTTTGACCAGGGATAGTTCCAGCTTCTGTCTTGTCCGCAGAGTCATACTTTCACATCGGTCGATGGCTCTAATTGGAACTTAATGTAGCGAGGGAAGTGAAACTGCATTCGTGTAAGAACACTGCGAGGTCGTGAAAGGGTGTGGTTTTCAATTATCCAAACTTCTGCAGACTTTCATCGATGTTGAAATTATGTTGGCACAATCTGCTTGGTCTCACGATTGGCTGAATAGTAGCAAAGGTGTATCAGAGTGTGAAGGTTTAGGTCAGTGTCTTTCAAACTTTTTGCCCGGGACCCGTTTTTACCAATCAGCCATCCTTCGGGACCCATGCCAACCCAACTTTGCGACACACCATTTTTGCTTCCCTTTAATGTGACAGGTGAGCCTGCTTGGTCCCCACGATCTCACTTGCTTTGTTATTCAATGTTACATTTCTGATAATGACTTCAGCCGATGATTTAAGAGCTCGCTGCATCCGTTGAAGAAAATCAAGAGGTTTGTCCTCGAATTTGCTACGCTTAGTTTTTAAATGCCTTGGAAGTTTTAAGGGTTTTAATCCTAACTTTGCCAGTACTTCCCTGCATATAACACACATGGGGTTGGATTCTCCGATTCTGGGGCTATGTCCCCATGCCGCCGTGGGAACGGTGGCGTTTTACACCAGGAAAACTGGCGTAAACCAGCCACCGATTCCCTGTTTTGCTGAGGGCTAGCAGGACGGCAGCATAGAGCACCCGGCTCTAGCTGTCGATTCGCACGGAGAATTGCCAGGTCTGTGGCCGCACATTGCACAGCGGCGGCCTGATGCAGCCGCGCCGTGCTTCATGGTAGAGGCCGCTCGCGGACCCAGTCCACAAAATAGTCTTCTCCTCCAGCCCCGAATAATGTCCCCCCCACTGCCCGTGGATTGGACCTCCCCCGACTGTGGTGGCGTGGACTGAGTCAGCAGCCGCCACACTGAGCTCCCAACGGAGGAGACCACACGTGTCCCACGCCATCGGGAACTCGGCCAGTTGGGGACGAACATCGGGGGGCGGGCCTCAGGCAATGGCCTGAGGCTGTCGATACATCGCGCGGCGTGCTTTGGAGGGGGCAGAGCATCACGACAGCGAAGCCGCCCCCAATTCGGTCGGGAAATGTGATTCTCTGGCCATTCCCTGAACATGATTTCGACGCCGGCGACCGGAGAATCCAGCCCATGAACTTTGGATCCTGATTTGCATTGGCACAATTAATAAACCCATACCTGACGTAATTATCCTTCTGCAGTTTTGTTCCTGTTTTCAGCTTCTTCTTCATGGGTTGTTCACCAGATGCCCTCGAGCTCACATCAGCACTGCTGGCAGCTACAAATTGGAGGGATCTCTCTCACGCCCAGAACACATGACGTCAGTGTCCGGGGTGCATGGCCTGCTCCCTGCCACCACTTCTGGCTGGAAGACTCCATCTGTACCTGGGTCAGCGGGCTGACGTCAGGAGGAGGCGCTCTGCCTCGCTGGGCTCCAGGTCTGCGCATTGCTGAGGGGGAACACATGCGCGGGACAGCCGGAAATCTGAAAGCCGGTTGCGGCCATTGGGCACGTCTTCCCGCGATCAGGAACAACGCAGCCGATGACCCCGCGACTCTCCCGACACACGCCCGGTCTTGGCCCTAACCTTGAAAATGACTAGTTTAGGTTCTCAATCCCACCTCAAAAAGCTGAACACATTATGCAGATTGACACTTCAGTACAATAATGCGAGGGTATCTGGCACTGTCAGACGTGTTGTCTCCTGGGATGATATGTAATCTGCCCTCTCAGATAGATAGAAAAGATCCCGTGGATGTAATTGAACAAGATCAGGGAAATTCTATTGATGTTTTATTCCTCGATCAAATCCTAAAGCAGGCGATTTGGTCATAGGTTTCATTGGCCCCACTATTGGTGGGACCTTGTTGTTTGCAAGGCAGTTGTCCTTTTATAAGCAAGGCAGTTGTCATGATTCCTACATTGCAACAGTGACTCTTTTGTTCTTTATCTTTATTGTTGTCACAAGTAGACTTACATTAACATTGCAATGAAGTTACTGTGAAAATCCCCCAGTCGCCACACTCCGGGTACACTGAGGGAGAATTCAGAATGTCCAATTCACCTAATGTTATAACCTGCCTACTTACCATTGGCTGGGGACTAATGACAATCCCACAATCCTGTGGGAGTATGAGCTTCCCCAATGAGGGGGGCGGAGAAACCATTAGTAAACTCCATGTATAAATAAAGCTGGCCAGTTTAGGAACCAGCAGGAAGGAGTGTGCAGCAAGGGAAGTTGCTGCTGCTGTTATATATATGTTATTGTAAATAAATGTTATTACTTTGTATCCTTAAAACTCGTGCTGGATTCTTTGTGACCCTCACAAAACTGGCGACAAAGGTTAAAGTGAATAGCTGTCTACACTGCTGAAGCCACCTCCCTGGATTTTTGTTGGATACAGGTTGGAAGTTGTTTTCTATTATACCATGCCTCTGTACGGACGTTTGGATGTTTTTGATGCTGCGCTGGAAAGCTGGAACCAGTACACACAACGGATGCGTTACTATTTCCGGGCAAACAATATCACCGAAAACGAGCGCCAGGTGGTCATATTGCTCACCTCCTGCGGCCCGCATACGTTTGGGGTGATTAGGAGCCTTACATACCCAGCTGCGCCGGACACCAAAACATTTGATGAACTTTTGAATATAATGCGGCAACATTTTAACCCAACCCCATCCACGATAGTCCAGCGTTACCGGTTTAATACCGCTGAGAGGACCCCTGGAGAATCCCTTGCCGATTTTCTATCCAGGCTACGCAGGATTGGTGAGTACTGTGATTATGGTGAGACCTTGTCAGAAATGTTACGCGACCATTTGGTTTGCGGTATTAACAATGCGGCCACCCAGAGAAAGTTGTTAGCTGAGCCAACATTGACTTTTCAACAGGCCATTCAAATAGTATTGTCCCGAGAGAGCGCAGAACGAGGAGTGCAGGAGCTACAGGGAATGGAAGTGCATGCCTTGGGGTGCAACCCCTTCCGTCCGAAAACGTCCCCCCGCACTCCTGAGGTACCTTGGGCGAGGCAACATCCGGACCGGCGCCAGTGGCCGTCGGACATTCCTCCCCGAAGGGAGCCTTCTCCAGAGCCAATGGATGAGGAGCCATGTCCATGTCAGACTTGCAGGCGCCGACCCCATCGCGGACGGCGGTCCTGGGGGCGCCAGAGGCGCCGTCGTTCCGACCAAAACTGGGACCAGCCCAGGGGCCGTAACTGGGACCAGCCCAGGGGCCGTACCTTCCATGTAGATGAACCTGCGGCAACTACTCCTGAGGACGTGGAGACGGAGGACGACTGCCTGCAGCTGCATTGTGTAGCAGCTTCCCATGTGGCCCCCATTAAGGTGACAGTACGGGTCAATGGCCACCCGCTTGAGATGGAGTTGGACACTGGCGCAGCGGTCTCCGTGATCACCCAGACGACATTCGACCGCATCAAGCAGGGTATACAGACCTTTACATTAACCGACTCACAGGCCAGGTTGGCCACCTACATGGGGGAACCACTGGACATTGCAGGAACTACAATGACCCCTGTTGTTTATGGACGCCAGGAGGGGCGTTTCCCACTTATCGTGGTGCGCGGCCATGGGCCCAGCCTGTTGGGTCGGGACTGGTTGCGCCATTTGCGGTTGCAATGGCAGCACATCCTCCAAACAGTTTCTGGAGGGTTGACTGAGGTGCTAGGACGATACCCAGATGTATTCCAGCCTGGTTTGGGGAAAATAAAAGGGGCCGTAGCCCGTATCTAAGTCGAACCAGGAGCCACGCCGCGCTATTTCCGGGTGCACCCGGTGCCTTACGCCTTGCTCGAGAAGGTAGAAGCGGAGCTCACTCGTTTGGAGAGTTTGGGTATTATCAGGCCCGTCCGTTTTGCTGACTGGGCAGCACCAATTGCACCTGTAATGAAGCCAGATGCCACAGTTCGCTTGTGTGGCGACTATAAACTTACAGTGAATACGGCTTCCTGACTCGATCGATATCCAATGCCTCGCATAGAGGATCTCTACGCGAAGCTTGCAGATGGACTCTCGTTCACAAAATTAGATTTGAGTCACGCCTACCTGCAGTTGGAGCTGGACCCTGCCTCCCGACCATATGTAACGATTAATACACACCGGGGCCTGTATGAATATACACGGTTGCCCTTTGGAGTATCCTCTGCCTGCGCAATTTTTCAACGTGTTATGGAGGGCATTTTGAGAGGTTTACCACGTGTTGCTGTCTACTTAGATGACGTTTTGATTACAGGGATGTCGGAGCAGGAACATTTGGAAAATCTGGAGGCTGTCCTTAGATGCCTTTCGGAGGCTGGAGTCCGTTTACGTCGCACAAAGTGCGTATTTCAGGCAAAGGAAGTAGTCTACCTAGGTTATCGGGTGGACCGCGAAGGTTTGCACCCCGTCGCAAAGAAGGTGCGTGCAATTCAACAGGCCCCCGCCCCGACTGACACTTCGCATCTTCGTTCTTTTCTCGGTCTCGTAAACTGTTACGGGAAGTTCCTCCCCAATCTGGCAACTACGCTGGCCCCTTTGCACCTTCTGCTAAAGAAAAATCACACCTGGGTTTGGGGTCAGCTGCAAGAAACCGCTTTCCGGCGGGTGAAGCAACAATTGTCGTCGTCTGGGTTACTAAACCACTATGATCCTGGAAAGCCTTTGCTCGTCACATGTGATGCATCCCCGTATGGTATTGGGGCCGTCCTGTCCCACAAGATGGAGAACGGGGCCGAGCAACCGATAGCTTTTGCCTCCCGCACATTGACTGCAGCGGAGAAAAAGTACGCGCAGATCGAGAAGGAGGGCCTGGCAGTGGTTTTTGCGGTGAAACGCTTCCATCAGTACGTGTATGGCCGCCATTTCACTATCGTGACTGATCATAAGCCTCTGCTGGGACTTTTCAGAGAGGATAAGCCAATACCGCCCATTGCTTCCGCACGGATCCAGCGCTGGGCTTTGTTGCTTACTGCATATGAGTATTCTCTGGAGCACAAACCAGGTACGCAGATAGCAAATGCCGACGCACTGAGCCGATTGCCTTTATCGACCGACCCCATGTCGACCCCCACGACCGGTGAGGTGGTTGCAACCGTAAATTTTATGGACACCTTGCCTGTCACGACATCACAGATCCGTGAGTGGACCCAGACGGAGCCAGTCCTGTCAAAGGTTCGGCACATAGTCCTGTATGGTGGGCAGCATAGACAGCTCCCAGGCGAGTTGCGGGCGTTTTCCTCCAAGCTGTCAGAATTCAGCGTGGAAGACGGCATCCTCTTGTGGGGGACGCGTGTGATTGTCCCGGAAAAAGGCCAGGAGCTGATACTAACAGACTTGCACGATGGGCATTCAGGTGTGACCAAAATGAAAATGTTGGCCCGGAGTTATGTCTGGTGGCCAGGCCTCGACACCGACATTGAGAAGGTGGCTCAAAACTGCTCCATTTGCCAGGAGCATCAGAAGCTTCCGCCGGTCGCGCCCCTACATCACTGGGAATGGCCAGGGCGGCCTTGGGCACGCTTGCATGCAGATTTCGCAGGTCCTTTTCAAGGATCCATGTTCCTTCTATTAATTGACCCCCAGTCTAAATGGCTAGAGGTGCATAAGATGCAGGGGACAACGTCCTGCGCAACAATTGAAAAGATGCGTTTATCGTTTAGTACGTATGGCCTCCCTGAGGTGCTGGTCACGGATAACGGCACTCCATTCACGAGTGAGGAGTTTGCGAGGTTCACGAAGATGAACGGCGTACGCCATATCCGCACTGCCCCTACCACCCGGCTTCAAATGGGTTGGCAGAGCGCGCAGTGCAGACATTCAAAAGAGACCTAAAGAAGCAGTCTCCCGGATCAATGGACACGAGACTGGCTCGCTTTTTGTTTACGTATAGGACCACTCCCCATGCGGTGACAGGGGTAGCTCCCGCCGAACTCCTAATGGGCTGGAGACTTCGCACCCACCTTAGTATGGTTTTCCCGGACATTGGCGCAAAAGTATGCCGCACAAAAGAACGTCAGGGACAGGGATTTTCTCGGCATCGGCCGATTCGGCAGTGCGCCCGGTGACCCAGAGTTCGTTCGGAATTTTGCTGGTGGTGCCCAGTGGGTTCCTGGTGTAATCTTTCGCCAAACGGGCCCTATATCTTACCAGGTGCAAGCCCAGGGTCGTCTCCAGTGCAAACATGTAGACCACGTTCGGTCCAGAAGACTATACCCTCAAAAGATTCCCCGCCCCCGGAGCTCATTTCTACAGCCGCAGAGACCAGAGACAAGGGAAGGTAGTCCTCACAATCTTCCACTGGTGCCTCACTCAAAGCCTGCGCAGGTCGTTACAAAACCGAATGGAGATAGAGACGCTGACATGACGGAGGCAGCAGACTCTGACTCCGAGATGGAGACACAGGATGCATCAGAGGGGGAATCCTCGGGTCCAAGGGCCGTGGATGTACAACCGTTGCGCCGTTCATCACGGAAGCGCTGGTCTCCGTCTCGTTACACGCCGCCTGATCCAGCGCCGCGTGCAAATGGTGTCCGGCCTGCGGCAAAACGAGTCCGACGCCCTCCTTCGCCAGGGTCTTCGGTGGATTCCTTGGACTTTGGGGGGGGGGTAGGGATGTTATAACCTGCCTACCTACCATTGGCTGGGGACTAATGACAATCCCACAATCCTGTGGGAGTATGAGCTTCCCCAATGAGGGGGGCAGAGAAACCATTAGTAAACTCCTAGTATAAATAAAGCTGGCCAGTTTAGGAACCAGCAGGAAGATGTGTGCAGCAAGGGAAGTTGCTGCTGCTGTTATATATATATATGTTATTGTAAATAAATGTTATTACTTTGTATCCTTAAAACTCGTGCTGGATTCTTTGTGGCCCTCACAAAACCTAACCTGCACATCTTTGGACTGTGGAGGAAACCGGAGCACCCGGAGGAAACCCACGCACACACGGGAAGACTCTGCACGGACAGTGACCCAAGTTGGGAATTGAGTCTGGGACCCTGGCGCTGTGAAGCAACAGTGCTAACCACTGTGCTACCGCCTCTGCTTTCCAATGAACTGCTGAGAACACCCCCACCTGCAAGTTCCCCTCCAAGCCACACACCATCCTGACTTGGAACTAAATCACTGTTCCTTCATTGTCGCTGGGTCATAATCCTGGAACTCCCTTCCTAACAGCACCATGGATGTACCTACACTACAACTGTTCAAGAAGGCAACAAATCGCCACCTTGTCAAGGGCAATTAGGGATGGGCAATAAATGCTGGCCTAGCCAGTAACGCCTACATCCCCTGAATGAATAAAAATAAGACTTAATTGGCTGTGAAGTGCTTTGGGGTGTTTTACGGTCATTAAAGGTGCCATATAGATGCAAATCATTCCTTCTTTCATGTTCATGCATTGGTGACTTACTCAGTGTGTTGGCAGGGCAGTACATACTTGAGTGGCATTATGCAGGGGAGACCGTGATGTGTTCACAGAGTGTGGCTTCACATGCTGAGCTGTCTGACAACCCCCACCAACCTCATTGAATGGTCGAGCTGTGTGCCACTGCAGTCTGTTGCCATTCAGGCTTTGTTACTTGTTAATGTGGACACTTAAAAGTCAGCCTGGACTGAAGCAAGTTGCTGGTTGCCAGGTTTTTGCTATGCGCCTTTGTGTTTGTGCCTCTGGATGCTCCAATTCCAAATATGGCCTTTGATACAACAGGACTATTTCTATTGATGTTCTCGGCCTCAGGCTATTTTGTTTGTGCTATCTGTTACATCATTACCTATCAGCGACCTATAGCCACGGAACAAGAATTTCTGAATGAGTCAATATCAGTAATGACCTCATCCCATAAGATAAAGCAGACATGTCATCTTCTTTCAATGCAGCAAACTGCTCGATATTGTTGTCAGCCATCAGAAAGCTTCCTTTGATTTTTAAAAAATGTGCAGTTGAATCCTGATAGATGAAAAATTGTGTTTGCCAACAAGTGTTGTACTTGGCTCAGGATCCAAAAGACTGCTGGGATAAAAATTCTGATTTGTCATTTTTGTGCTTCAGCCCAGTATTTTGCAATAAATTGTTGGTGTGCAAATGACTTGGATGGGCTGGACAGCCACTAAAATATTAAGTGCATTAAGCAATGGATTTACAAACAATTTTAAGAAAGACTAATTGTTGGACTCGGATCCTGATGCAAAATATTTTGCTTGGGTAGCGAATCACAGTCTCGGAATTGTTGGAGAGATCACAGAGTCTGTTGCAGAGGAGATAGAACATTCTGCTCAACTTGGCTAATCTATCCAATATGGAGCGGGATTCTCCGACCCCCCCGCCGGGTCGGAGAATCCCGGGGACGCCGCAAATCCCGCCCCGACGCCTGCTGCCATATTCTCCGGTGCTGGTTTTCGGGTGGTGTTCACGCCACGCCGGTTGGGGGCGGTTGGCAGCAGCCCCCCTGGCAATTCCCCAGGCCCCGATGGGCTGAACAACCATCGGTTTCCAGCCAGTCCCGCCCGTGTGGATTAGACATGGTCCCACACAGCGGGACCTGGCAGGTGAGTCGGCTGGTGCGGACCTCGGGGGGGCGGGAGGATCTGAGCCCGGGGGGGGGAGGACCCCTACGGTGGTCTTGCCGCGATCGGGGCCCACCGATCTGCGGGCGGGTCTGTGCCATGGGGGCACTTCTTCATTCCGTGCCGGCTTCTGTCGGGCTCTGCCATGGCCAGCACGGAGAAGTCACCCTCCCTGCGCTTTCACCAGAATACGCCGGCAATTCCGCATATGCGGCGGGATCACACGGGCCCTTCGGCGCCGGCTGGCGCAGTGCCAACCCCTCCGGCGTCCACCTATCTCCCGAAAGTGCAGAGAATTCCGCTACTTCCGGTCTGCCCGACGCCGGAGTGGTTTGCGCAGTTTTTGACGCTGGCGTCAGGGCATCGCAACGATTGCGGAGAATCCCACTCATTGTCTCCACATGCACAGTGGTTAGCACCATTGCTTCACAGCTCCAGGGTCCCAGGTTCGATTCCCGGCTTGGGTCACTGTCTGTGCGGAGTCTGCACGTTCTCCCCGTCTCTGCGTGGGTTTCCTCCGGGTGCTCCGGTTTCCTCCCACAAGTCCCGAAAGACGTGCTTGTTAGTTCATTTGGACATTCTGAATTCTCCCTCTGTGTACCCGAACAGGTGCCATAATGCGGTGACTAGGGTTTCTCCACAGTAACTTCATTGCAGTGTTAATGTAAGCCTACTTGTGACAATAATGATTATTATTATTATTGCATTCCTTTGTTATTATATCCAATGGTTCATTGCTTGTGAAGATCACAATTTGTGCTAAGAATGTCTCTTTCTCCTGTTGCAATTTACCTTGAAGAAATATCCCAGATTTACCTTGTCCAAAAAAGTAACCATACCGCTTAGATGTCAGCTTCCAAGCTGAAAAAAATCAAGTTTCCCCACTCTTACCATCAGATCTCTGACTCTACAACCAGTATTGTGCCTCTTCTTTGCACATGCCTCTGGCACTTGAATGTCTCGATGATCAGAACTCAAGGAGTGGTCTGATCAGAGCACTATTTCATTTCGAAATGACTGGGTTAACAAGCCTGTTAAAAAAAATAGCAGAGGAATGGCATACAGATGCGTTCATTAAAGTGTGAGTCAGAGGCTTAGTGGTGGCCTGAGTCAGAAAACTGTGATTTCAAGCTCCATTCAGGAATTGAATTACTTAATCTTGGCCATAAATTCCGTACTAAAGAAATGCTGCATTGGTGGAGAACTCATCTTCTGAGTAAGATCATCACAGCACCCTTGGTTAGCTAGGTATAAAATGTCCCATGGCCTCTTTCTGAGAGTAGGGAACTCTTCCAGCTTCCTGGCCAACATTCTTTCATTAACTATAGTAAATGCCGCGAAAAGTGATTATAATTTAAATCTTTGGTTCAATAATGTTACTTAATAAGGGGCGATAGAATTTCAGCACTCCTATTATCTGCTCTTATTTGGGAATGCAATGCTGGAGTCAGCAATCGTATAGATTTTGCAATGGAATTGTTGACATGAAAGATAGCCAGATGAGGGATTTCATTCAATCTCTGCTTTTTCCCAAATCCACACTGCTGCTTTCCTCGAGCAGGTTATTGCCAATCTCTGTTCGAACGGCATGTGCAGAGGCAATGGAAGGCACAATTTTACCCGGACTGCAAAACACCTCTGGGGATACTGTTAAGCCACAATGAGCTCTCCTGATCAGGAAGTCATTTTTCCAACTGAGAAGTGAAGGCATTTCCATTGCTACTAAGTAGTATTTAAGTCATTCTTTAAAGAACTTGACGGCATTCTCTTAATTCCTTGATGCACGTTAAAAAATTATTATTCATGTCATATTTACTTAACATTGCAATTGTGGCATTCATTTAACAATAATGAACTAAATACCCCCTTTATAACAACAGATGAATCGTTGGAGAAACATTGCCAGATAGCACCTTTCCAGGTATTCTCTCAAACATTGACCATTACAAAGAACAAAGAACAAAGAAATGTACAGCACAGGAACAGGCCCTTCGGCCCTCCAAGCCCGTGCCGACCATGCTGCCCGACTAAACTACAATCTTCTACACTTCCTGGGTCCGTATCCCTCTATTCCCATCCTATTCATGTATTTGTCAAGATGCCCCTTAAATGTCACTATCGTCCCTGCTTCCACCACCTCCTCCGGTAGCGAGTTCCAGGCACCCACTACCCTCTGCGTAAAAAACTTGCCTCGTACATCTACTCTAAACCTTGCCCCTCTCACCTTAAACCTATGCCCCCTAGTAATTACATAGAAACATACATAGAAAATAGAAGCAGGAGGAGGCCATTCGGCCCTTCGAGCCTGCTCCGCCATTCATTATGATCATGGCTGATCACCAAGTTCAATACCCTGATTCCACCTTACCCCCATATCCCTCGATCCCTTTAGCCCCAAGAGCTAGATCTAATTCCTTCTTGAAATTACACAACGTTTTGGCCTCAACTACTTTCTGTGGGAGCGAATTCCACAGATTCACCGCTCTCTGGGTGAAGAAATTTCTCCTCACCTCAGTCATAAAAGGTTTACCCCTTATCCTCAACTATGACCCCTAGTTCTGGACTCCCCCACCATCGGGAACATTCTTTCTGAATCTATCCTGTCTAATCCTGTTAGAATTTTGTAAGTTTCTATGAGACCTCCCCCTCACTCTTCTAAACTCCAATGAATATAAATCCTCCTAATTAAACAATTAGGAAGCAAAGAAAATGTTACACCCGCCAATAATCAGACAAATAATTGCTACTCCTCCACACTGACATCGCTGGAAGCCAACATCTGGATTATTTCTCTCAGGCAACTCTGATTGGTCAATTAGCTGAACGTCTACCTCTCTGAGTGCTTGTCCTGTTCTCTACTCCATCACGTAGGAGGTCAATATGACTGTTCATCAAAAAAAGGTTTGGACAAACTCTGACAGAGAACTGTACCAAAATGAAGCATGCAAAGTAGGATTCCAGTTCCAATGGCTCCTCGAAAAATCGCATCAGAATAAAATTAACTTAGTCCTTGAACATAGAACATAGAACATAGAACATTACAGCGCAGTACAGGCCCTTCGGCCCTCGATGTTGCGCCGACCTGTGAAACCACCCTAAAGCCCATCTACACTATTCCCTTATCATCCATATGTCTATCCAATGACCATTTAAATGCCCTTAGTGTTGGCGAGTCCACTACTGTTGCAGGCAGGGCATTCCACGCCCTTACTACTCTCTGGATAAAGAACCTACCTCTCACATCTGTCCTATATCTATCTCCCCTCAGTTTAAAGCTATGTCCCCTCGTGCTAGACATCACCATCTGAGGAAAAAGGCTCTCACTGTCCACCCTATCCAATCCACTGATCATCTTGTATGCCTCAATTAAGTCACCTCTTAACCTTCTTCTCTCTAACGAAAACAGCCTCAAGTCCCTCAGCCTTTCCTCATAAGATCTTTCCTCCATACCAGGCAACATTCTGGTAAATCTCCTCTGCACCCTTTCCAATGCTTCCACATCCTTCCTATAATGCGGCGACCAGAATTGCACGCAATACTCCAAATGTGGCTGCACCAGAGATTTGTGACCTCATGGCTCCAAAACTCAATCCCTCTACCAATAAAAGCTAACACACCATACGCCTTCTTAACAACCCTCTCAACCTGGGTGGCAACTTTCAGGGATCTATGTACATGGACCATCCACACGGCCAAGAATCTTACCATTAGCCCAGTACTCTGTCTTCCTGTTATTCCTTCCAAAATGAATCACCTCATACTTTTCTGCATTAAACTCCATTTGCTACCTCTCAGCCCAGCGCTGCAGCTTATCCATGTCCCTCTGTAACTTGTAACATCCTTCCGCACTGTCCACAACTCCACCGACTTTAGTGTCATCTGCAAATTTACTCACCCATCCTTCTACGCCCTCCTTCAGGTCATTTATAAAAATGACAAACAGCAGTGGCCCCAAAACAGATCCTTGTGGTACACTACTAGTAACTGGACTCCAGTCTGAACATTTCCCATCAACCACCACCCTTTGTCTTCTTCCAGCTGGCCAATTTCTGATCCAAACTGCTAAATCACCCTGAATCCCATGCCTCCGTATTTTCTGCAGTAGCCTACCGTGGGGATCCTTATCAAACGCTTTACTGAAATCCATATACACCACACCAACTGCTTTACCCTCATCCACCTGTTTGGTCACCTTCTCAAAGAACTCAATAAGGTTTGTGAGGCACGACCTACCCTTCACAAAACCGTGTTGACTATCTCTAATTAAATTATTCCTTTCCAGATGATTATACATCCTATCTCTTATAAACCTTTCCAAGATTTTGCCCACAACAGAAGTAAGGCTCACTGGTCTATAGTTACCGGGGTTGTCTCTACTTCCCTTCTTGAACAAGGGGACAACATGTGCTCGCCTCCAGTCTTCTGGCACTATTCCTGTAGACAAAGATGACTTAAAGATCAAAGCCAAAGGCTCAGCAATCTCACCCCTAGCTTCCCAGAGAATCCTAGGATAAATTCCATCCGGCCCAGGGGACTTATCTATTTTCACACTTTCCAGAATTGATAAAACCTCCTCCTTATGAACATCAAGCCCTTCTAGTCTAGTAGCCTGAATCTCAGTATTCTCCTCGACAACACTATCTTTTTCCTGTGTGAATACTGATGAAAAATATTCATTTAGCACCTCTCCTATCTCCTCGGACTCCACGCACAACTTCCCGCTACTGTCCTTGACTGGCCCTACTCTTACCCTAGTCATTCTTTTAGTCCTGACATATCTATTGAAAGCTTTAGGGTTATCCTTGATCCTACCTGCCAAAGACTTCTCATGTCCCCTCCTGGCTCTTCTTAGCTCTCTCTTTAGGTCCTTCCTAGCTAACTTGTAACTCTCGAGCGCCCTAACTGAACCTTCATGTCTCATCTTTACAAAAGCCTCCTTCTTCCTCTTGACAAGTGTTTCGACTGCTTTAGTAAACCACGGTTCCCTTGCTCGAGCACTTCCTCCCTGCCTGACAGGTACATACTTATCAAGGACACGCAGTAGCTGTTCCTTGAACAAGCTCCACATTTCCATTGTGCCCATCCCCTGCAGTTTTCCTCTCCATCCGATGCATCCTAAGTCTTGCCTCATCGCATCATAATTGCCTATCCCCGAGATATAACTCTTGCCCTGTGGTATACACCTATCCCTTTCCATCACTAAAGTAAACGTAATCGAATTGTGGTCACTAATACCTGTCCTGGTTCATTACCCAGTACCAAATCCAATATGGCCTCGCCTCTCGTTGACCTATCTACATACTGTGTCAGGAAACCCTCCTGCACACATTGGACAAAAACAGACCCATTTAAAGTACTCGAACTATAGCGTTTCCAGTCAATATTTGGAAAGTTAAAGTCCCCCATAACAACTACCCTGTTGCTTTCGCTCCTATCCAGAATCATCTTTGCAATCCTTTCCCCTACATCTCTGGAACTTTTAGGAGGCCTATAGAAAACCCCTAACAGGGTGACCTCTCCTTTCCTGTTTCTAACCTCAGCTCATACTATGGTTATGTAAAAAATCTGAGGCACGATCTAGAGACCGCAATAGTAATATAAAGCTTCACAGCCCCTTCAGTGGCTTAAATGCATCAAAAAGGAGAAGATAAAATATGTGTACGAGAGAAATGTCAGGAATGGCTGCCTGTCCAGTAAAAACCCCGCAGCCATGATGAGCCTAGGGCAGATACAGATATTTAAGCTGCTTTATTCCTCAGATAGTGAGTGATCAAGAAGAGTGACAGTCAAAACAAATCTCACTTGCTTTGTTCAAAGTTATTTCTCTTTGAGAAAGCAGGGGCAGTGCGGGGTGGGGGAGTGTGGGGTGGGGGGTGAAATCATAACCTATCTGTTCCTGTCAGGATAGGCAGGTGGCAGTGTGAAGGTCATTCTTCCCTTTCGCAGAAGGAATGCAAAAGTTATTTCCCCCTGTCTCCAGCCACACCTCTGTCAGTTAAAAGTGTTCAAAGGCTTTCCTAATGCAGGAGCTTTGGATTCAGTCACATTTCTCAGAGAAAAGTGCTGGTGGTATGTGACGGGTAATGAGCTGTGAAGACTCGCGTGCAGATGTTCCAAGGCAACAATTGCCAGGAATCTACTTGCACCTGTCTGTTACTCATTCTTTGTCTTAAAAAGACCTCTCTCTTGGCAAGTGACAACATGGCTTACAAAATCTGCAAAATGCAAAGCACAGGGAGATCCCATTCTGAACAAGCTGTAAATCAGCACCTCCCACGAACGTGTGCTCTCTTCTCAGTATTAGTCACGGAAACAAATGATAATTAATCATTCTCCCCATGTTTTCAAGCCCCTTCATTGTCATTAAAGAAAACCTCAAAGAAAACGTTAAAGAAAATGCTTAGTACTGCATAAGATGTATATTTGTATCGGTCTGTGTGTTTTCTAAAATAAAGGAATTGTGTACTTTCCTTTCCAAATCATCTCCCTATCCCTCAGAAAGACATTGGGCAGGAATCTCCGTCTCAGAAACTAAGGGCTGGGTTCTCCATCGTCGGGAAATCTCCGTTTTGCCGGCAGCCCGAGCGTTTCCCGACGGCGTGGGGCTGCCCCACAATGGGAAACCCCATCGACCAGCCGGCAAAACGGAGACTCCCAGCGGCGTGCCGCACCAGATTAAGGGACGGAGAAACACGCCCTGAGTGTTGATGCCGGGACTGAATCGGTAGACTTCTACGACAGCTAAATTGGTGCCGGTCTCGGAGCAATTCATGATCCAATAATGGGCTAGCACCGACTCCACGTGGAACTCAATCGATTCCAATGAATCGCGTATCGGATTTCTGACATCGCCGGACGGAGAATCCCACCCATTAACACCCAGTGCCACACTGTTTTTGAGCTCTTCAAGCAGGTGGCCTTTCTCCAGTGAGCTTAGGGAGTAGTTAGGCTGTTCGATTACAGGTGGCATTACAGCTAGGCCTGATCCTGCCCATAGGACACCAGGAAAAACTGCTCTTCTTTGAGAAAATGCAACTGTGATGTTTCATGCCCCCCTGAGAGAGCAGATACAGTCTTTGTTTAACATCTCATCTCATTAGCAGCATCTCTGACATGCAGATTCAGGGGGAAGGACGTATCCTCCAGGAGTTAGAAACAGAGGTTGAGACTGTTTTGGGGGACCTGAACCCATCCCTGGGGTGAAACAGTCACTCATTCTGATTTTCACGGGGGCATTTCCGCAATAGGCCTGGAGATGGGCTTGTTGTCCAATCAAGAATGGTGTGCAGGCTTTCAATGCTGGCGGGGCAATCAATTTCCAACTTGGAAGGAGCAGCAGACTGCCATGGACGTAAGAGAGAGGATATTTCAAAATGGAGACGCTCTCTTCCCAAGTTAAAAATAATCGAACTTAAAAAATTGCTTCTGAAGACAGTCTATCATCATGAGGGAGATTCCACTGTACACAGTGGCATGTGGCTGCTTTTGAATCCAGGCAGCCAGGCAGGGCCTCGAGGCCTACCTGTATCCCAGACCTTCAGGTCTGCTACAGAGAGACCTCCTCCAGGGACTGAAACTGGCCCCCACTAATTGGGGGAACCTGGAGACCAATTGGAAAATCCCTTTAATCGACATGAAGTAGCTCAATGAGCCATTTGACCACTTGGCGCCTGCGGGCAGGTGGTCGTGCTGACCTCACCCGATTCTGACTCCCGAGAATTAGCCCAGGGACTGGATAGAGTTGGGGGACCAGCCTGCAGCCTGGCGGGTCTATCTCTAGCTCCTGCTCCATCTCTGATCCTGGTTCCGATGGGGACTAAAAACCAGCCCGGAGTTAAACACAATCAGCTCAAAAGGAAGGTCATGCCAGATGTGGCACAGTAGTTAGCACTGCTGCCTCACAGCGCCAGGGACCCAGGTTCAATTCCAACCTTGGGTGACTGTCTGTGCAGAGTCTGCCCGTGTCTGCGTGCGTTTCCTCCGGGTGCTCCGGTTTCCTCCCACAGTCCAAAGATGTGCAGGTTAGGTGGATTGGCCGTGATAAATTGCCCCTTATTTTCCAAAAAAGGTTAGGTGGGGTTACGATGATAGGGTGGGGGAGTGGGCCGAGGTAGGGAGCTCTTTCAGAGGGTCGGTGCAGACTCGATGGGCCGAATGGCCTCCTTCTGCACTGTGGGGATTCTATGGGCGTCCAAGACTTTTAGCAGCAGAAAAAGGGCTAAAGCATTTTTTTGGACACTGTTGTTAATCTGCTGAGTGATCTGACAAATTTCTATGAACAACATCTTGCAAAACACATCGGCCATGAGTGAAAGTGTTGGAGCAAAAGGCTTTTCAGATTGTGGTTTAGAGCCAAGAGGAGTCAGTGGCAGGAGCACCCTACAAGCACAATTCAAAAGAAATCCTTGCCCTGTGGGTCACCGGCAGCTGATCGCTGAATTAATTACTTTGAAGCTTGCTACAGAGCCTAATCCTTTCTGCAAGGTGTAGGTAGAATGTTTCTTTTCTTCCGGTGTAACTTGGGCTGGTATCGTCAAGGAGATGTTTTGAAAACTAAACGCCACGGGCTACAGGATCCATCCGCTCTGCCTGGCCCTGTTGTCTCATTTAAACCTATCAAAGTTTCAGCCGTCCTGACGTCTCTTCCTGATGGATTGGGTGCCTGTTGAAGCCTGTCCGCTCGGATGAGGCAGTGCAGATGAAACAAAGAGCATCAATCATCTAATTGCAAACATTAAACTGAATCCATGGTATTGATTCAAAACATTGTGAGCTTCGATCACTGGCAATATCTTGGTTTTTATCCAAGGACTAAAGGCAAATGCCCCGTTAATTGTGCAGTTGCATCGGATTTTTAACAAATTGCTCTAGATTTCATGTTAGTCCTCTGGATTTCCCAATTCCAACACAGGAAGGTCAGGAAGAGATTTCAAAAGGCCGTCTAGCCTTAAACCAACGTAAACGCTGAAACGCAGCGCCGTCTAATGTGGCAGTGCCATCGTACTGGAAGAAGAGGGACCCAAACGAAGGGTCCTGAAGATTAAAACGTCACATTTTCATTTTAAGCCTTGGATTGGAATGAAAGCTAAAACAGTCAGCGGATGATCCCCGAGGAGAGGGAGCAGTGACCATTAATGAGCCTTCTGCAGTCTCAGCTTTGACTGCTGTGGTACAGCAGTCCCGCCAGCATGCGGTCAGGTTCCACTCCAGTGACACAAGCGCATAATCTAGGCTGATAGTTCAGTGCAATACTGCGACAGTGCAGCTGGTTAAATACCAGCAGTGGTGGAATGAGGCAATGAATCGTCCACTAAAATGCCTTCATTAGCATTGGGGCAGGAAGGCCAACCATGAGCCTCCTCACCCCAGATGTAAATGGGGCAGAGGTGCAGCCCCCACCCAACCTCCCATTTGATTAAATGCACAAGCCCTCCACCCCGGACTCCACACCACCTTGAGGAATGGCGCTGAATTCCACCCCCAGGTTTATACTTGAACCCACAACCTTTTGATTCAGAGTACTGTGAACTGAGTCATTGCAGATACTTTCAGATATTAGGGGCGAGATTCTCCGACCTGGCCCGCCCGCCCCCGCTGGTTGCCGAATTCTCCGGCACCGGAGATTTGGCGGGGGCGGGAATCGCGCCGCGCCGGTTGGCGGGCCTCCCCCCCTGCGATTCTCCGGCCCGGGTGGGCTGAAGTCCCGCTGCTAGGATGACTGTCCTGCTGGTGTGGATTAAACCACCTCTCTTACCGACGGGACAAGGCGGCGCGGGTGGGCTCCGGGGTCCTGGGGGGGCGCGGGGCGATCTGGCCCCGGGGGGGGTGCCCCCACGGTGGCCTGGCCCGCAATCGGGGCCCACCGATCCGCGGGCAGGCTTGTGCCGTGGGGGCACCCTTGTCCTTCTGCCTTCGCCATGGTCTCCACCACGACGGAGGCGGAAGAGACTCCCTCCACAGCGCATGCGCGGGGATGCCGTGAGCGGCCGCTAACGCCCCCGCGCATGCGCCGTCCGGCAATGTCATTTCCGCGCCAGCTGGCGGGGCGGAAATCAGTCCGGCTCGGGCCTAGCCCCTCAAGGTTAGGGCTCGGCCGATTAAGGGGCGGAGGATTCCGCACCTTTGGGGTGGCGCGATGCCGGACTGATTTGCGCCATTTTTGGCGCCGGTCGGCGGACATCGCGCCGATACCGGAGAAATTCGCCCTAGATTCTGGTAAGGTGTTTAAAATGCCACTTCAAGGTAATAGCTGAAATTAATTAATTATGTGGTTAAATTAAATGCAACCTTTGCAGCAATGTATGTATGCTTTACAGAGTTACTTTATTTCATACAATTATGGGAGAATGACCAAATGATTTTGTAACAATAATTCTCTGACTGCTTTAGTCCAATCGAGCCTGCAGCAGTTGCAAGTTCATAGTGTTGACTACTTGGCACGGAATGAGGGTAACTGGCTATCATTGGAGAGATAAGGTTGATTGCTCAGCAGATGATTGTAGGCTTGGCTATACCTGCCTGGAGCAAAGTTTTGTTAGTGGATAAAATAATTCAGTTTTATCAGCTGAGGTAAAATGTGTCTTCCCTCAGGCACCCTGAACAGCCAGAGACATCTCCCGCAGAACAGACTTTCTGACTAATGATGTGACAAGTCTTCACATGAACGTAATAAACTGGACATCCTGAGTCATGAGGAAGGCAATCAGCAGCTCGCTGAGTGTTCACAGAGCAGAAAAGGTCACAGGTTCAATCACTGGATTGTGCTGAGTGTGTTGGGATGTGGCAAATGATTTCCACATCTCAAGATTGGAAGATAATATCAGTTGGTAACCACAAGGTGATTGGAATGTCTTCAAAAGTTATGCCAAACCTGTACAGAACTTTGATCAGATGCTATCTGCCATTTTGGATTCAGCTCGGGCATCGGACTTTGGTAAAGAGGGAATGGGCCAGGATTCTCCGGTCTCTCAGCCGCATTGTTCTCGGCTGCCTGCCATTTGCTGGCGGTGGGATTCCCTGCTCCTGCAGTTTTCCAATGGGATTTTCCATTGCAGCCGCCCCATACTGCCGGGAAACCCAGGGGCGGGGATGCGCTGCTGGCGGGAAAAGCAAATCCCACCGGCCGGAGAATTCTGGCCAATGTTCTGGAAGGGTACAACACAGATTGTGATTCTCAGGCTGAATTGGTTAAATTGTAAGGCGACGTTATATTAACTTTGTTTGCATTCCCTTGAGTCACCTTAAGGGTGGATCTCATTGCAGTGTTTTAGGTGACTAAGGGGTTGGGTAGGATTTTCAGAGGCATTGCAGAACATGATAGCACAGTCTTAAACTTAGCACTAGGTGATGTTGAAGCTCTGAAATCAGGAAACACCTGAAGGGGCTGGTTTAGCACCAGGCTAACGAGCTGGCTTTTAAAGCAGACCAAGGCAGGCCAGCAGCACGGTTCAATTCCCGTACCAGCCTCCCCGAACAGGCGCCGGAATGTGGCGACTAGGGGCTTTTCACAGTCACTTCATTTGAAGCCTACTTGCGACAATAAGCGATTTTCATTTCATTTCTCATTTTCACCTGGGGCGGGATGCTCCGCTGGCTGACACCGAAATCGGGAAACGCGATTGGGCAGAGAATAGGTTCCAATGCCAAAATCGCGGCTGGTGCTGATTTGACCCCCAGGTCACCTTGACAGCTGCGCCAATGCATTCTGGAATGCATGTACAATAAACGCCATTGGCATGTCATTAGCGGGCCTGACCCAGTATTCTCCGGGGCCTCCACGACACTCCGCCTCCAGTGGGCCGAATTCCCGAGAGCACGGTTCTCTGGTGCTTTAAAAAGCATGAAACCGGCGTGGTGGCTGCTGAGGGAGAGGGGGGGGGGGCGGAAAGTGCCCCTCATTGCGATAGTTTGCTGGTAGTTGCGCTGCTGGCCGGGGTGGGGGGGGGGGGGGGCTTCTGCTCGGTCCGAGGGGAATAGCGGGGTAGCTCGAAGTCGAGGTGGCCAGGTTGGGGATGATCCAGGAGGCGCGACAAAGATAACAGGACCGGCTGGTGGAAGCTGCAGACCATCAGGCTACCGGAGTCCAGAGGGGAAGAACCTGATGGAACTCGTCTCAAAGATCCTTGGGAAACTGGTCGGAGGGGAGGTCTTCACCAAGCCCCCAGAGGTGGGCTGGGCCCACAGATCACAAAAACCCACGGTGGGGGAACCACACCAGTTCACATGCTTCCAGACAAGGAGCGGGTTCTGAACTGGGCGAGGAGCACGCGATGGTGCGTAAGGATGATAATTGGTTTCTCGCCACGCTATGGCGAGATCCCGATATTGTCTATGGAGGGGGTAAGTTGCATCGCAAACTGTTTGTTGCCTGGTGCGGTTCTCATTATCTGCCACTCCCGCTATTCGCCAGCCTTGTTTCGCTTGAGCGAGTGCGTAATGAGGCTGGGGAATCGCTCCCGCAATCATTCTACAGGAGAAGCACTTGAAAATGAAAAATGAAAATTGTTTATTGTCACAAGTAGGCTTCAAATGAAGTGACTGTGAAAAGCCCCTAGTTGCCACATTCTGGTACCTGTTCGGGGAGGCTGGTACGGGAACTGAACCGTGCTGCTGGCCTGCCTTGGTCTGCTTTAAAAGCCAGCTCTGTAGCCTTGTGCTAAACCAGCCCCTTTAAGAGAGAAGGACCGACTGAGGGTAAGGAAATGCCTCCGGTGTGCTTCAACACAACGGCGAGGGAAGGGGGGGGCATACTGTTCAACAAAAGAGTGGCCTTTACAGCGACGAACATGGTAACGAACCCAGGGGATCAATACATATTGGTTAGCGGGACCCTGGAATAGACCTCGGTGGTACTTATAAATATATATACCCCAAACTGGGACGACGCTGAGTTTATTAAAAAGACTGTGGCTTGGGGCGGAAAGGTGCCGTGGTTAACACTGCTGCCTCAGGGTGCCGAGGACCCGTGTTCAATCCCGGCCCAGGGTCACTGTCCATGCGGAGTTCACATACTCTCCCCGTGTTTGTGTGGGTCTCACCCCCACAACCCAAAGATGTGCAGGGTAGGTGGATTGGCCACGCTAAATTGATCCTGTGTCTGCGTGGGTTTGCTCCGGGTGCTCCGGTTTCCTCCCACAAGTCCCGAAAGACGCGCTGTTAGGTGAATTGGACATTCTGAATTCTCCCTCAGTGTACCCGAACAGGCGCCGGAATGTGGCGACTAGGGGCTTTTCACAGTAACTTCTTTGCAGTGTTAATGTAAGTCCACTTGTGACACTAATGAAGATTATTATTATTAAAACAGATTATTCACTCACTGCTGTTTGTGTGACCTTGCTGTGTGTAAATGGGCTACATTGCAACAGCGACCACACTTTGATGGTACTGCTTGTGCTCTGGAATCCGTTGGGAGCATCCTGACGTCATGAAAGTCTTTCTATTTCTTTCTTCCTGAATGATAATGATTTGATTACAAAGCAAAGCTACACACCGCACTGAAAGCTGATTACTGTCACTTCCCACTTACTGTCATTTTCATTGCAGGCAAACTGGAAGTGACAATGAGGAACTCCACTCGACGTTCACTGGTGGGATTTGTAACTGAAACTGACTTTGACATTGTTCTTGAGTGTATGTTTGTAATCATTTTTTTAAGCCTGTCTCCCTGGTGACATGGTGACAAAAGGAATTGAATTGTTGAACAATGCGTTTACATCAAGACTTGTTTTCAAGATCATATTGTTCTATCTGCTGGGTAGAACCAAGACTTGTTACAGTTTGCAAACGTGCTTGAAATTCAGAATATTTTTAACCGCAGTTCTGGGAAATGGTTTCAGCAGTTTCCAGAATGTTAGGTTAAGTTGTAAAGGGGGTAAATTGTAAAGGAGTGGGAGAGGGGCTGAGTTAGCTCCAAGAATGAATATCAGCCTCTGCTTCAATAAATTGAAAGCACTTAAAATAGGACAACTAATTGTCGTGTTGGGTGTTCCGATACACAAATGAACCAACATGGTTGTAGATGTTCCAACTCTGTTTTATTGTCTTGTACAATTATAACTAATAACTGCTGACTGAGATTTGTGCTTCACCGGCTAACCTGTGGACCCAGCCCTTTCACTATCTTAGTGAGGCACTCAGCACATGGTGTATGTCTGAGTGGCGTGCTGTGAGCTCCGTGCTCTGAGCTGTCTCCTGGTAGCCTGAGCGGGAACTGTGGTGTTCCCTGTTTTATAGTGCGTGTGCTCTCACTGGTGATTGGCTGCGATGTTGCGTGTGTGTTGATTGGTCCAACTGCCTGTCTATCAGTGTGTGTGTGATTGCACCATGATATGTTAATGTGGATAGCATGACATCCCCCCCTTTCCAAGAATATGTGCCTACATGCTAATAAATATTGGTGTGTACTGAGTGCGGCTGAGTATGTGTGTGCAATATTTACAACATGTACATGAGGCTAAACTATATACAGAGGAAGGTGTCAGGTGCAACAGAGCAACGAGGTTGTACCACAAACAAAACAAATGCAATCATCAAATATCGAAAGAGAACATCTGGAACGACAAGAAAGAAACACGTTAACAGTCTGTAAAACAATTCAGTGAGTCCAATGTGCAAACAGGCTCATACGTTCAGTCTATCAGGTGGGCGACAAATTCGGGTTGACCGCCTCAAGGGTGGGTCAGGATCCACCGGCTGAGGAATGGGCCTGGCCACAGGCGATAGAGGATTAGGCAGAGTGGCAGGAAGCTCCACGAAGTTGACATCAGGGACAACAGGCGGGCGTGGCACCGGTGCATGATCTCATAGCGAGCGCAGAAGCAGCCGAAGGGCATGCCGATTACGCCGGCGAATGGAGCCATCAGGCAGGCGAACCAGGAGCGAGCGGGGAGCCACGCAGCAGAGAACTTCGGCGGTTGCCGACCAGCCACCCTCTGGTAGGTGGATGCGGACGTTGTCTCCAGGTGCCAGGGCAGGAAGATCAGTTGCCCGAGCGTCATGTGCCACCTTCTGCTGAGCACGCTGTTGTTGCATCCTCCGCAGTACTGGAGCATGGTCGGGTTCAGGAACATGAATGGATGGCACAGTGGTCCTGAGGGTGCGACCCATCAACAGCTGGGCTGGCGAGAGGCCCATGGACAGTGGGGCCGAGCGATAGGCCAGCAGGGCTAATCAGAAGTCCGATCCGGCATCAGCAGCCTTGCAGAGGAGCCGCTTCACGATGTGGACGCCCTTTTCCGCCTTGCCATTTGACTGGGGATGTAAAGGACTGGACGTCACATGTGTGAAGTTGTATGAAGTGGCAAAAGAAGATCATTCTTGGCTCGCAAAACAAGGCCCGTTGTCATGCATGACGGTGAGCGGAATTCCATGGCGAGCGAAGGTTTCTTTGCATGCTCGGATGACAGCTGATAATGTCATGTCGTGCAGGCGTATGACCTCCGGATAATTTGAAAAACAGTCAATCAGAATGATGTAGTCCCTGCCGAGTGCATGAAAGAGGTCCACACCCACCTTCGCCCAGGGGGACGTGGCCAACTCATGGGGCTGAAGCGTCTCAGGGGGCTGCGCCGGCTGAAACCTCTGGCAGGTGGGGCAGTTGAGCACCATGTTGGCGATGTCGTCACTGATGCCCGGCCTGTACACAGCTTCTCAGGCCCTCTGCCTGCACTTTTCAACTCCGAGATGGCCTTTGTGCAATTGTTCGAGGACAAGCCGGTGCATGCTGTGTGGGATCACAATCCGGTCCAACTTCAGGAGGACACCATCAATGACGGCCAAGTCGTCCCGGACATTGTAAAATTGTGGGCACTGCCCCTTGAGCCACCCTTCCGTCATGTGGCGCATTACACGCTGTAGAAGGGGGTCAGCCGCAGTCTCACGGCGAATGTGGGCCAGACGTGCGTCAGTAGCCGGCAGATTGGCCGATGTGAAGGCTACTTGTGCGTCGACCTGACAAACGAACCCCTCCAATTCGGGCGGTGTGTTCACTGCCCTGGACAGAGCATCCGCGATGATGAGGTCCTTTCCCGGGGTGTAGAAAAGTTGGAAGTCGTACCTCCGGAGCTTGAGCAGAATGCGCTGGACGCGAGGGGTCATATCGTTGAGGTCCTTCTGAATGGTGCCGACCAGGGGGCGATGGTCGGTCTCCACAGTGAACTGCAGAAGACCATACACAGAATCGTGGAATTTGTCGATGCCGGTCAACAAGCCTAGGCACTCCTTTTCAATCTGCGCATAGCGCTGTTCTTTGGGGGTCATGGCCGCGAGGCAGAGGCGACCGGGGCCCATGATGCGGTGTCGTCCCGTTGCAGTAGTAGCGCCCCAAGGCTGGACTGGCTGGCGTCAGTCGAGATCTTGGTGTCCCGAGTGGTATCGAAAAACGCCAGTACCGGGGCGGTGGTGAGCTTGACCTTGAGCTCCTCCCATTCACTCTGGTGTGCGGGCAGCCACTGGAATTCCGTTGTCTTCTTGACCAGGTGGCGAAGAGCTGTTGTGTGCGAGGCAAGGTTAGGGATAAACTTCCCCAGGAAGTTGACCATCCCGAGAAAGCGCAGCACCGCCTTCTTGTCTGCTGGCTGCAGCATGGCTGCAATGGCTGCCACTTTGTCGGCATCCGGCCGCACCCCTGACCGGGAGATGTGGTCTCCCAAAAACTTTAGCTCAGTCTGGCCAAAAGAGCACTTGGCTCGGTTGAGGCGCAGGCCCTGATCTCGTATCCTTGGAAAGACACGCTGGAGCCGACTGATGTGCTCCTGTGTTGTGGTGGACCAGATGATAACATCGTCTACATAGACGCGCACGCCTTCGATGCCCTCCATCATCTGTTCCATGATGCAATGGAACACATCGGAGGCCGAGATGATGCCAAACGGCATCCTATTGTAGCAGTATCTCCCAAATGGAGTGTTGAAAGTGCACAGCTTCCTGCTGGACTGATCCAGTTGAATCTGCCAAAAGCCCTTTGAGGCATCAAGCTTGGTGAAAGTTTTTGCCCGAGCCATTTCGCTCGTGATTTCTTCTCGTTTGGGTATGGGGTAGTGTTCCCTCATAATGTTGTTGTTCAGGACTTTTGGGTCGATGCAGATCCGGAGCTCGCCGGAGGGTTTCTTGACGCACACCATGGAGCTGACCCATGGCGTTGGCTCCGTGACCCGGGAAAGCACTCCTTGGTCCTGCAGGTCCTGCAGCTGCTGCTTGAGGCGGTCCTTGAGTGGTGCTGGGACTCTGCGAGGTGCGTGAATGATCGGGGTGGCGTCCAGTTTGAACCGTATTCTGTATGTGTAGGGCAGTGTGCCCATGCCCTCGAAAACCTCCTGGTTGTGCGCGAGGAATGAGTGGAGCTGTGCCCTAAAGTCTGCATCTGGGAAATCGGACGTACCTTCTGGAGACAGAGTGTGCACCCGCTGAACGAGGTGGAGGACCTTGCACGCCTGTGCGCCTAGCAGGGAGTCCTTCGAGGATCCAACTATCTCAAAAGACAATGTGGCTTTATGTGAGTTGTGTGTAACCTCGAGCTGGCAGGACCCCGTGGCCGGGATAACGTTTCCGTTATAGTCAACCAGCTGACAGCGGGATGGCAGAATCGGTGGTTTAACCTTCAAGGTCTGGAAGGCTGACCATGCAATGAGATTGGCGGAGGCACCAGTGTCCAAACGAAATGTGATGGGTGATCAGTTGACCGTTAGGGTGGCACACCACTCATCGCCCAGATCAATGCTGTGCACTGGCATCAGCTGGTGGTTCCGACTTGGGGACATCCGGTTCTTGTTTATTACCTCAACGCGGAAGGGTTCCCGGTCGTCGGTATCACAGGTCTGCGTGTTGTCAGGATATGACTCAGTGTATGGGGGCTGAATGGCCCGCACGTCCCTGCGAGGCTGGCCGAATTGCGGAGAGTTGGCAGGTTGAGCTGCTCGACAGCAGGCAGCGTAGTGGCCCATCCTGCCACAGCGGAGGCATTGTCGCGCTTTGGCCGGACATTTCCGCTTTAAGTGTGCGGATCCACAGTTGCCGCACGTCGTGACGTCATGGCGTTCGTTGCGCCACCGCGCATGCGCGGTGCGGTCCTGCGTAGAGCGCGCCTGCGTGTCATGTCCCTCTGCGTCGACGTCCCCTATTTTGGCGCGTACAAGAGCGGGAGGCCTTGGAGAGTGCGCAAAATGGCCGCCCTCATCCAGGCCGCGGGCCGGGAGGAACTCGATCGACTGGACCCGCTCGGCTTCGTAGGACCCCTGCCGTGCCGATTCGGCCGCCTGGATTTGGGAGTACCGGCTGGTCGCGTTTTCGTGGAGGACGCAGGTCTCGATGGCAGTCGCTAGGGTGAGGCGCTTTATTTTGAGGAGCTGCTGGCGTAGGGTGTCTGAGGTGACCCCAAAAACTATCTGATCCCGAATCAGGAGTCGGAGGTGGCCTCATAGCCGCAGGACTGCGCGAGGATACGGAGGTGTGTCAAATAAGATTGAAAAGACTCATCCTTACCCTGCAGGTGCTGCTGGAAGAGGTACCTCTCGAAGCTCTCATTAACTTCCATGCTGAAGTGTTCCTCAAACTTTAGAAGGACCATCTTGTATTTTGTCTTGTCCTCGCCTTCCGTGAATGCCAGGGAGTTGTAGATGTGGATGGCGTGATGCGCCGCCATGGAGAGGAGGAGGGCGATCTTCCTGGTGTCCGATGCTCCCTGTCTGTGGCTTCTAGGAAGAGCTGGAAGCACTGTTTAAACAGCTTCCAGTTGACGCCAAGATTTCCAGCGATTCGGAGTGGCTGCAGCGGGCTGATGTTTTCTATGGAGCAGGATCGCGGATTTCTGGAGAGGTGCAGATAGGTCTCACAGTCTAGTTTCCAGTCCTGGTATCATGTCGTGTTGGGTGTTCCGATACACAAATGAACCAACATGGTTGTAGATGTTCCAACTCTGTTTTATTGTCTTGTACAATTATAACTAATAACTGCTGACTGAGGGTCGTGCTTCACCAGCTAACCTGTGGACCCAGCCCTTTCACTATCTTCGTGAGGCACTCAGCACATGGTGTATGTCTGAGTGGCACGCAGTGAGCTCTGTGCTCTGAGCTATCTCCTGGTAGCCTGAGCGGGAACTGTGGTGTTCCCTGTTTTATAGTGCGTGTGCTCTCACTGGTGATTGGCTGCGATGTTGTTTGTGTGTTGGTTGGTCCAACTGCCTGTCCATCAGTGTGTGTGTGTGATTGCACCATGATATGTAATGTGGATATCATGACAATAATATTGTCAGAAATATTATAGATTACTGTTATTTTTTTAATGAACTTCTGCCCAGTTTTAAAATCTCCTAGTTGGATAGCAGACTTGCCTCCCACTTTCCTCTCTGTGTTTGCAAGTTGTGAGTTCCTGTCTTGCTCCAGGACTTGGCTACCTAATCCAGGCTGACGTAAATCAGTATCTACTGCAGGACTGAGGCAGACCCTGGACATATTGCTCGATAACCATGGGTCAGCTGAGGGAATTGGAATCCTATGGGTTCTCGCCTCCATACTGCTGAGTACACAGGATGCCAGGACAGGCCTGCTGTTACTCTGAGTGTGCGCGGACAGAGCACAGGCCTCTATAGTTAAATGATTGCTCAGATACACCAGCTGGGTTGGGAATGAGGTCACTGTTGACCTCACTGCTGCATTTACACCATTGGAGCAATTCTGAAGATTTACACGTCCTCGCGCGTTCAGATGGTCACCTGGTAAATTCAGTGATCTGAACAGCTGATCGCTGCCTCCTGCCATTCAACGCAGTTCATTAGCAATGGACGCAGTTTTTGCGATCGAGCCAAACATTCTGTACTCGAAAGAAAGAAGGGGCGGCACGGTAGCACATTGGTTAGCACTGTTGCTTCATAGTGCTAGGGTCCCAGGTTCGATTCCCCGCTAGGTCACTGTCTGTGCGGAGCTTGCACGTTCTCCCAGTGTCTGCGTGGGTATCCTCCGGGTGCTCCGGTTTCCTCCCACTATCCAAAGATGCGCACATTTGGTGGATTGGCCATCATCATTGCCCTTAGTATCCAAAAAGGCTAGGTGGGGTTACTGGGTTACGGGGAAAGATGGAGGCATGGGCTTAAGTTGGGTGCCCTTTCTAAGGGCCAGTGCAGAGTCGATGGGCCGGATGGCTTCCTTCTGCACTGTAAATTCTATGATTCTATGAAATTAGCTGCTTTGCCCAGGTTGGTCTTTAACTTCTGATCGATGCTGTGTTGAAGAGTCACAAAACCACAGTGAACAAAACAAGCAAAAAAACTTCCCACTTATAGAAAAGACAGAAGTGTCATTTTGCACTGCAGAGACCTGCTCCTGTGTGTGGCAGGGCAGGCAGGGACCAGAGGATACATTTAAACCAATTGACACAAAGGCCAGGGACTTGGGGAGTTGTGGTGCAAAACGTGAGTGTCGTGCTGGGTGCCCTGGTTCACAAACAAGCCAACAATGCTGGAAGTGGTGTAACGCTATTTTATGAACTGTTCAACTATGCTAACATGGGCATGTAAAAGTGGGTATATACCAGCTTAACTATAGACCCTTTCCTATCACTAGCTATGGTGAGGCACTCAGCACATGGTGAATGTCTGTGATGCAGGCTGTGAGCTCTGTGCTCTGAGCTGGCTGCTGCTAGAATGAGCGGGAACTGTGGTGTTCCCTGTCTTTATAGTGCTTGTGCTCTCACTAATGATTGGCTGCGGTGTTATGTATGCTGGTTGGTCCTACTGCATGTCCATCAGTGTGTGTATGTGATTGCACCATAATGTACTGATGTATATTATGACAGTGAGGTTTTATTTTTATTCATAGCAAGTTGTTTGAAGCTGGACTGTCTGGAAGGTGCGGTGGAAGAAAATTCAGTAGAATACTCACCCAAAGAGAAGAATCATTCTGGGTTATGGGAAAAGAGCAGGGGAGTGGAATTAAAGGCTGCCTCATTTGAAGAATCAACAGAGGTGCTGTGTCGTGACCTCCTTCTCTGCTGTGTAGTCCGAATCTTAGCACCAATTCCAGGGCTGGATTGATGTTCCTCTGCAGCATGTTTGAAGGTGGAAGGGGCTTGGCACATAAAATCCAGCCATGGTCGTCCAGTCACCTACCCACCCACCCCCTGTCTGAGATTTACAGTTGGAGGGCTGGCATCGGGTTGCCCACACGTCCTTGGCTTTATCGAGGCTTTTAAGTGGAGAATTAATGGCCACTTAATGGTGTCATCCCAGCACTGCAGCCTGTATTTTACCCGTGGCAGAGGTAAACCCTCTTTATGCGAAGCCCAGCGGTTTTAGCTGTGCATGCTGATGTTGGGCTGGAGGCGGTCAACCTCCTTTGGGGGCCTGTTGTCACCGTCAGAGGGCTCCCCCTGACACTAGTCCCCTCTTGAACCCTCCCCACCTGCTCTTGAATCTAAGCCTCCACCCTCCTCAGCCCCCTTGGCTCCCCTGGAGTTACCTGAGCTCCTCATCATTGGAGACTGCCTGTAGTTCCAGCTGTGCCCAATGCTGCAGGTGGCGCTGCTCTAACTACAGCCTTCCAAGAGAGGGTGGAAGTCTCACCTTAAAGCAATTAGTGCCGCTGCTAGCATTATATTGGTGTGGAGCAAACGTTGGAATCCTGGGTGGGCTTGCCACTGAATTTTTAACCGGCAATTGAGGTGGGGATGGGGGGGGGGGGGGGGGCGGTGGAAGATGCGGGACCACAGGTCCCTGTAAAATCCAGAGTCAAGTTATTACACTGCATTCTCCTATCACTTCTTAATACGAATGGGGGAGTGCGATCTGAACAAAATCCTTTGTCAGGGTTAGTTTTGCAACAAACAGTTAAAAGCCTAGAGCACCAACAATGCACCAGAAGCCTGCTTGTTGGATATAGAACGGAATCATTTCACCCTCATCCCTCCCCCTATCCTCCAATTCTTCAGAGAGCTGACCTTTCCTTAGCTATGACTCCCTGGACACATTTCTAAGTGACCATTGTTCATGTGTGATTTTATCTAAGCCTGACCTTTCTTCACCTGACATCTGCACATTCAGACTTCCATTGTGTCCAGATAGCAATCAAGACTTGCTGGCTTATTCTTTTTCCACTTTTTACCCACTGGGGTAAGTCCAATTATGGCAATCCCCCCCACCCCACCCCACCACTTTCACTAGGATCACCTATTGATATCAATTCCATTAAATCCAATCGGACTTTGAGCTCAGGATGAAAGCAAGTTACTGCGGTTGCTGGAATCTGGAACAAAAACAGAAAATGCTGGAAAATCTCAGCAGCAACTGTGGAGAGAGGGGGGAGCTAACTTTTCAAGTTTGGATGGCTTTGACAAAGAGTCTTCCAGATTCAAAATATTGGCCCTGCTCTCCCTCCACTGATGTATCTGTTGTGGTTTGAGTTTAGGATAGTCATCGGCTACATGGCTTAGCTTGTTTATTGGACCATTAGTAGATCCCAGAGAGTTAGTTAAAGAGGGCAAGATCACTGAATCACAACATACTGCTGAGATGTAGCTTCAGAGTCATGCCATTGGGAAAGCTACGAATTTTACCAAGCACTACTGAAATTCCAACACAGGATAAATCTGAGTAGAATTGTGCTGTAATCCACTCAGAACAGCATTGCTGTTTTTGTGAAGAGCCTCCCAGAGCTATGGGATGGATTGTGGGTCATGGCTTCCGTCAGGTCCTCCTGGTCAGTTACAGTGGGTTCAGCAGCAACAGTTTATAGTTTGCCACAGATTACAGTGGTGACATTACACAGGGCTTGAGCTGACCATTCATTATGCTTTGTCTTTGGCATTGGTGATCAGGGGCGAGATTCTCCGACCCCCCGCCGGGTCGGAGAATCGCCGGGGGCTGGCGTGAATCCCGCCCCCGCCAGTTGCTGAAGTCTCCGACACCGGAGATTCGGCGGGGGTGGGAATCGCGCCGCGCCGGTTGGCGGGCCCCCCCGCTCGATTCTCCGGACCGGATGGGCCGAAGTCCCGCCGCTAAAATGCCTGTCCCGCCGGCGAAGATTAAACCACCTACCTTACCGGCGGGACAAGGCGGCGTGGGCGGGCTCCGGGATCCTGGGGGGTGCGCGGGGTGATCTGGCCTCGGGGGGGTGCCCCCACGGTGGCCTGGCCCGCGATCGGGGCCCACCGATCCGCGGGCGGGCCTGTGCCGTGGGGGCACTCTTTTCCTTCCGCCTTCGCCACGGTCTCCACCATGGCGGAGGCAGAAGAGACTCCCTCCACTGCGCATGCGCGGGAAACTGTCAGTGGCCGCTGACGCTCCCGCGCATGCGCCGCCCGGCAATGTAATTTCCGCGCCAGCTGGCGGGGCACCAAAGGCCTTTTCCGCCAGCTGGCGGGGCGGAAATTTGTCCGGCGCCGACCTAGCCCCTCAAAGTTGGGGCTCGGCCCCCAAAGATGCGGAGCATTCCGCACCTTTGGGGCGGCGCGATGCCCGACTGATTTGCACCGTTTTGGGCACCAGTCGGCGGACATTGCGCCGTTTCCGGAGAATTTCGCCCATGGTGTGTGCCCATTCGTTGCCAAATTTGTGTTGCCATTTTCTGATTCTTTTCCCCCAAATTCAGAAAGACAATTGTTAAACAGGAGAGTGAGAGTTTTAAATTTGAGGCATATCCAGCTGTTCGTAGCGATGTAAGTGTGCCCTACCAACTTAGGATTTCTTCCACACTGTTAGCCCCCACCCTCGGAAATCGGAAAATGTGTGGTTCTCATTTCTTGGAGTTCACTTTCTATCGCGGTGCGTCACACGCACATGTTTAACACCGCCGGCACTCTACCGATATCAAACCGGCAAGGTGCATTTTGATCCTACTCAAAATATTGAACACATACCAGTGGCTGAACCAAGAATAGATAAAACTTTATTCAATCAGTGTTGAAATGATGAGTAACTCTTGACGTTAGATTTTTCTGGTTGGGAGCTAAATCACAAATATTGATAAGTGGGTTCTGTTGCAACCTGAATTGAAGTTATTTAAAATAGCAAAATGAAAACACTTGAACGGAGATATAGCGCCTTTTGCATTGTGCAATGCCCCAAGGTGCTTAACTGGAGCATTAGCAAACAAAATTTGACGCTGAGACATATAAGGTGATATGAAGGCAAGTGAAGAGGTAAGTTATAAGGAGTGTGTTAATGAAGGAGAGAGCGAGGTTGAGGGGTGAAAGCAAGAAGACAAGAATTAGGAGCAGGTGTAGGCCATTTGCCCCCTTGAACCTGCTCCAACATTGATAAGATCATGGTGGACCTGATTGTGGCCTCAAATCCACATTCCAGTCTGCCCCCCATAATGCCTGACCCCCTTGCCGATCTAAAAACTATGAAATTCAGCCTTGGCTATAGTCAATGACCCAGCCTCCACTGCTCACTGGGGAAGAGAGTTCTCTGAAAGGAAATAAATTATTTGGCCTGGGTTTACCCCCCACCATCTGGAGAGTTGGCGGGGAATGCATTCCCGCTCACTCCGACAGGCCCGCTTCCATTCTTAACACAATTGAGTGTGGATTGGCAGCAGGCCGGACTTCCATCTGTACTCAGAAAGAATTCCCACCTTGGAGAGCGGTCGGCAATCAGATTGGTCCTCTCGTCCACCTTCCCGCCTGAGATTAAGGATGGCAACTTTTTTTATTTCCCAGCCTGACTTGTCCAGCACCCACCAGCCTGAGCAGGAAAAGGGCCTGAAGTTCCCATTAATTGGGGGAAGGACGGGCTTCCTATTTGAGGCCCTGCCCGGCCCACCATAGTGTCGCATCCAGTGAGGGCGAGAGCCAGATCACGAGATTTGCGACGCTCGGCACACCGTTAGATCTCACGAGGCGTTGTGAGATTGAATGGCTTTGTCGCGTCCCGAGTCGGACGCAACGAGGCTGTTCAATCGGGCCCATGGTCTATCTAAGGCCCTCTACAGCTGCAATAATACTTCCCTTCTTTTATACTCGATTCCTCTTGAAATAAATGCCAACATGCCAACTTTCTATTTGCCTTCCTAATCACTTGCTGTACCTGCAAACTAACTTTTGGTGATTCGTGAACCAGAACGCCCAGATCCCTCTGCACCATAACGTTCTGCAGTCTCTTCCATTTCAGATAATGTGCTGCTTTTCTCTTCTTCCTGCTGAAATGGATAAGTTCGCATTTTCCCACATTTCCCATCGACCAGATTTTTGCTCACTCACATAACCTTGTCTAAATCAGTTTGGAGACTACCTCCTCCTCACAGCTTACTTTCTCACCTATCTTTGTGTCATCAGCAAATTTAGCAACAATATGTTCCATCCCTACATCCAAGTCAATGATATGAATTGTAAATGACCCATTATCCCTACTCTCTGCTTCCTGTTAACCCTCCAATCTTTCATCCATGCTGGTGTTACCCCAACACCATGAGCTCCCATTTTGTGTAGTAACCTTTGACATGGCAACTTATCAAATGCCTTTTGGAAACCCAGGTTTCCCACATCTACAGGTTCCCCTTCATCTACATTGCTTGCTATTTCCTCAAAGAAAGCTAATGAAGTGGTCAGTCATGAAATCCCATTCAAAGAATCATGTTGACTCTGCCTGATTGTATTATGATTTTCTAAATGTTCTGCTATAACCTCCTTAATAATGGATTCTTGCAATTCCCTTATTCAGATGTTAGGCTAATTGGCCCGTAATTTCCTTTCCGTCTCCCGCCTTTCTTAAATAGAGGTCATAGAGTCATAAAATCATACAACACAGAAAAGTCCTCCGACCCATTGAGTCTACACCGGTCAAAAATAATCACCTAATTATTCTAATCCCACTTTCTAGCACTTGGCCCAGAGGACTGTCTGCCTTGGCATCACAAGTGCACATCTAAATACTTCTTAAATGTTTTGAGGGTCTCTGCCTCCACCACCCTTTCAGGCAGCGAGTTCCAAACTCCCACCACCCTCTGGGTAAAAAGGCCTTTCCTCACATCCCCTCTAAACCTCCTGCTCCTTACCTTAAATCTCTGCCCCCTGGCCATTGATCCCTCCAACAAGGGGAAATGTTTCTTCCTGTCTATTCTATCCATGCCCCTTATAGTTTTATACACCTCAATCATGACCCCCCCTCCGTCTCCTCTGCTCCAAGGCAAACAATCCAAGTCTATCCAAACACTCTTCACGAGGGTGAGAGGGGGGGGGAGTAACCGGTTTTGGCCCTCTATTGGGGGGGGGGGGGGGGGGGGGGGGGACCTCCATTGGGCTCAGGATGCCCAAACAGATGTGCCTCCTCCCCAACCCACAAGGACCCTGGTGGCCTGACCACATGGTGTGGGTACCCCCATCACTGGTTACATTTTACTGGATGTGGGCAGGCAATGGAAACGCCCCAGCCATGCCGTCCAATTTTAGTGCCCCCACCCCACACCGCACAACCACTCCCCCACCCGTTCCATTGCACCATCCTGCTAGGCCACTCCTGTGAGGGCATAACATTACAGCCACTTTAAAAAAATAATCTTTATTGTCTCAAGTCAGCTTACATTAACACTGCAATGAAGTTACTGTGAAAATCCCCTAGTCGCCACATTCCGGCTCCTGTTCGGGTACGCGGAGGGAGAATTCAGAATGTCCAATTCACCTAACAAGCACGTCTTTCGGAACTTGTGGGAGGAAACCGGAGCACCCGGAGGAAACCCACACAGACACGGGGAGAACGTGCAGACTCCGCACAGACAGTGACCCAAGCCGGGAATCAAACCCGGGACCCTGGAGCTGTGAAGCAACAGTGCTAACCACTGTGCTTCATTGCAACATTATTCTGCTTTTGGGAACATTATGGGCAAAACTCCTTGAAGCTGAAGACTGCAGGGACCCATCTAGCCAATGGCAGGTGCTGTTAGATGCTGTGCTACAGCAAGCTCTGACCTTACAGTAAGCAGAACATTAGACAAGGAGGAAGTCCTTTGAAGCAGAACACTAAGAGAATTCTACATTTTTTGCCACAAACTCTGCAGCAAGTTTGGCTTCCACTTTCGTTAAACGTTTTACTGCTCCAAACCCTGAGCGCAATGGCCAAGCCGTAAGCACTCACCTCCTCACGGGGAGCTCAGGCAGCGAGGCAGACCTCATTATTTCATCGCACGACTAGGGACACTCTTTCAAACCTCCCCCACACCAGGTCTCCCACAGCAAGACCACGACTTTCTACTGAATCAGCTGCAAAAGCTGACTGACTAAGCAGCCCTCCCACGCAGCACACTCCACAACTGAGGAGTGACACTCATCTTTTGGGGAACTAAATGTCAGCTGGCCGCAAAGGGCCAGTGGCTACAGCAGAAAATTCTAAGAATTTAACCCTTGACATTCACACCCCCATTTGTTTTGTGAATCAGGCATGGCCAGCTTTAAGTCCACTACAATAACTGAAGCGATGTGCTTGTACTTTTCAAAGTTTCCCCACCACCCTCTGGCCTCGCTCCTCCTGCATCCCACACGCTATACTGTGGGAAAATATTGTAGCTTTGCAATAATTACAGTTGGCTGGATTTTTAATTGTATTTTTAAAGTTCATTTGCGGTTTACGAAGGTGAAAGCCAATATTTGTCACCCGCGATGTTTTGCCAATATCTCCAGTGCTCACACAATGTGGGACCACAAGATCACAGTCGAAGGCTAGGACATAAACTATAATTTGCACAATGTACACCAAAGTGAACTTTTACATTAATTGCCATTTCATCACCTCCTCTCTCTGTCTTCACCTACTGACCATATCATTTGCATTAAGGGTAACTCTGTTTTTCAACATTTGACCATCATACTTGTGTAAAGCGTTAGTTATGGTTTAATGGTAGCATTTCCCGTCGATGAGTCAGAAAGCTGTGGATTTGAGCCCCACTCTACAGACTTGGACTTAAAAGACTTCCCATGTTTTGTAAGGACCACGAAGAATCCAGCACGAGTTTTAAGGATACAAAGTAATAACATTTATTTACTATAACATATATACATAACAGTAGCAGTAACTTCCCTTGCTACATACTCCTTCCTCCTGGTTCCTGAACTGGCCAGCTTATTTATACTAGGAGTTTCTCCGCCCCCCCACATTGGGAAGCTCATACTCCCACAGGATTGTGGGATAGTCATTAGTCCCCAGCCAATGGTAAGTAGGCAGGTTATAACATCCCTCCCCTCCCAAAGTCCAAGGAATCCACCGAAGACCCTGGCGAAGGAAGGCGTCGGACTCGTTTGGCCGCAGGCCGGACGCCATTTGCACGCGGCGCTGGATCAGGCGGCGTGTAACGAGACAGAGACCGGCGCTTCTGTGATGAACGGCGCGGTTGTACATCCGCGGCCCGTGGACCCAAGGATTCCCCCTCTGATGCATACTGTGTCTCCATCTCGGAGTCAGAGTCTGCTGCCTCCGTCATGTCAGCGTCTCTATCTCCATTCGGTTTTGTAACGACCTGCGCAGGCTTCGAGTGAGGCACCAGTGGAAGATTGTGAGGACTACCTTCCCTTGTCTCTGGTCTCTGCGGCTGTTGAAATGAGCTCCGGGGGCGGGGAATCTTTTGAGGGGATGATCTTCTGGACCGAACGTGGTCTACATGTTTTTGCTGGAGACGACCCTGGGCTTGCACCTGGTAAGATATAGGGCCCGTTTGGCGAAAGATTACACCAGGAACCCATTGGGCACCACCAGCAAAATTCCGAACGAATACTGGGTCACCGGGCGCAAACTGCCGAATCGGACGATGCCGAGAAAATCCCTGTCCCTGCCGTTCTTGTGTGCGGCGTACTTTTGCACCAATGTCCGGGAAAACCATACTAAGGCGGGTGCGAAGTCTCCGGCCCATTAGGAGTTCTGCGGGAGCTACCCCAGTCACTGCATGGGGGGTGGTCCTGTACGTAAACAAAAAGCGAGCCAGTCTCGTGTCCATTGATCCGAAAGACTGCTTCTTTAGGCCTCTTTTGAAAGTCTGCACTGCGCGCTCTGCCAACCCATTTGAAGCCGGGTGGTAAGGGGCAGTGCGGATATGGCGGATGCCGTTCATCTTTGTGAACCTAGCAAACTCCTCACTCGTGAATGGAGTGCCATTATCCATGCCCAGCACCTCGGGGAGGCCATGCGTACTAAACGATAAACGCATCTTTTCAATTGTTGCGCAGGACGTTGTCCCCTGCATCTTATGCACCTCTAGCCATTTAGACTGGGCGTCAATTAGTAGAAGGAACATGGATCCTTGAAAAGGGCCTGTGAAATCTGCATGCAAGCGTGCCCAAGGCCGCCCTGGCCATTCCCAGTGATGTAGGGGCGTGGCCGGCGGAAGCTTCTGATGCTCCTGGCAAATGGAGCAGTTTTGGGCCACCTTCTCAATGTCGGTGTCGAGGCCTGGCCACCAAACATAACTCCGGGCCAACATTTTCATTTTGGTCTTGCCTGGATGCCCATTGTGCAAGTCTGATAGTATCAGCTCCTGGCCTTTTTCCGGGACAATCACACGCGTCCCCCACAAGAGGATGCCATCTTCCACGCTGAATTCTGACAGCTTGGAGGAAAATGCCCGCAACTCGCCTGGGAGCTGTCTATGCTGCCCACCATACAGGACTATGTGCCAAACCGTTGACAGGACTGGCTCCGTCTGGGTCCTCTCACGGATCTGTGATGCCGTGACAGGCAAGGTGTCCATAAAATTTAGGGTTGCAACCACCTCACCGGTCGTGGGGTTCGACATGGGGCCGGTCGATAAAGGCAATCGGCTCAGTGCGTCGGCATTTGCTATCTGCGTACCTGGTTTGTGCTCCAGAGAATACTCGTATGCAGCGAGCAACAAAGCCCAGCGCTGGGTCCGTGCAGAAGCAATGGGCGGTATTGGCTTATCCTCTCTGAAGAGTCCCAGCAGGGGCTTATGATCAGTCACGATAGTGAAATGGCGGCCGTACACGTACTGGTGGAAGCGTTTCACCGCAAAAACCACTGCCAGTCCCTCCTTCTCGATCTGCGCGTACTTTTTCTCCGCTGCAGTCAATGTGCGGGGGGCGAAAGCTATCGATCGCTCGGCCCCGTTCTCCATCTTGTGGGACAGGACGGCCCCAATACCATACGGGGATGCATCACATGTGACGAGCAAAGGCTTTCCAGGATCATAGTGGGTTAGTAACCCAGACGACGACAATTGTTGCTTTACCCGCCGGAAAGCGGTTTCTTGCGGCTGACCCCAAACCCAGGTGTGATTTTTCTTTAGCAGCAGGTGCAAGGGGGCCAGCGTAGTTGCCAGATTGGGGAGGAACTTCCCGTGATAGTTTACGAGTCCGAGAAAAGAACGAAGATGCGAAGTGTCAGTCGGGGCGGGGTCATGTTGAATCCAGCACGAGTTTTAAGGATACAAAGTAATAACATTTATTTACTATACATATATACATAACAGTAGCAGTAACTTCCCTTGCTACATACTCCTTCCTCCTGGTTCCTGAACTGGCCAGCTTATTTATACTAGGAGTTTCTCCGCCCCCCTCATTGGGGAAGCTCATACTCCCACAGGATTGTGGGATAGTCATTAGTCCCCAGGCAATGGTAAGTAGGCAGGTTATAACACCATGTCTACAAATTCATTAGCTTGTTTTACCTAGAACAGATCGCTAGCTTGAAGCCAGAGGCTGTGGCTTGAGAGGTGCCATTTTGCACCAAGTGCAGCTGACCAGGAGTCTCTCCCATTTTTACTGCTGCCATAGGCATGTTGGAAAGATTTGCAGGTTGGCAATCGACCTGTTTGGTCACATTAACGCACCCATTGCAATCAAGTCCTGGATTGGGACTCGGGCCCAGAACTTGAGAGGAAGGGACGCTACCCACTCTGTTACAAGACCTCCCACACACTCCAGAGACTTGAGAATAAAACCAGGCTGACATTCAGTGCTGTACTAGTGACGGATTGCACAGTTGGAGTGGACATCTTTGATAAAATGTAAACGGAGGCCTCTCTGTTTTCCCTCTCACGTCCCATGACTCTATTTCGAAGAAGTCCAGGGAAACCCTCCTGAGCGTCCTGACAATATTTAAACATAACCCAATATCACCAAAAATAGGGGTCATTATCATTGCTTAAGTAGGGCTTTGCTGAGCTCACAGATGGCTGGAGTGTTATGATGTTACGTTAGTGAGGGCACCTCAAAAGCATTTAATTGCTTGTAAAAGGCTTTTGGGTGTCCTGAGGATGCTATGAGGCCATGAAGGATGCTATTGAAACGCAAACCCTCCACTTCCTTTCTATCTCATTTCATGGCAAGAAGATGTATTGCCTCATCCCAGAATTCACATTCTTGTTACCCAACAAGGTGAAAATACGTTGATAAGAATAGAGCACAATTTGCATAAAAACGTACATTACAAATCAAGGAATTGATGACGATTAAAAGTCCAGATTGGCTAATTAATTTTGTGTTGAGATGAGGGAATGAGAAGAAAACAAATTTCTCTGAATGGAGCTGTGAGATCTGTAATATCAAGCTGAACCAATGGAGAGGTGCGAGGAATATGCACTATGTGCCTCGACGAATACAAACATGAGAAACCTGACACCATTCAGACTAGAGTAATTTTCTTCACCAGTTCCCCCACCGTTGGGATCAATAGGCCTTCCCTCTACCATTGAGGTGCTGAGGCTACAATATTGAGGCACTTTGGGAAGTCCTGAGTAGATGGAAAATGCTGTGGTTTTAAAAATCTGTTCAGGGGATATGGGCGTCGCTGGGCTGGGCCAGCATTTATTGCCCATCCCTAATTGCCCTTCAACTGAGTGGCTGGCTGGACCATTTCAGAGGGAATTTAAGAGTCAGCCACATTGCTGTGGGTCTGGAGTCACATGTAGGCCAGACCGGGTAAGGACGGCAGATTTCCTTCCCTAAAGGACATTAGTGAACCAGATGGGTTTTTACAACGATCGACAATGAAAATGAAATGAAAATGAAAATCGCTTATTGTCACAAGTAGGCTTCAATTAAGTTACTGTGAAAAGCCCCTAGTCGCCACATTCCGGCGCCTGTTCGGGGAGGCTGTTACGGGAATTGAACCATGCTGCTGGCCTGCTTTCAAAGCCAGCGATTTAGCCCAGTGTGCTAAACAGCCCCTAAATGGTTTCACGGCCATCATTCGACTTTTAATTCCAGATTTTTATCGAATTCAAATTTCACCATCTGCTCACTATGGGAATTAACTTGTGATTATTTATGGTTGGTTCTTCATTTGGGCCTTAATTGTATCATACCAAAGCTCCAAATTTGCACAGAGCTGATTCAGCATGAGGCTAAGTGAATTGGCATAGTCTAACACCATGAGAAGTATCTTGGGCGGAATTCTCCGACCCCCCCGGCCGGGTGGAGAATCGACGCGGTGCCGCGCGAATCACGCTACGGAGTCCCGATGCCGGGACGCAATTCTCCACAATGCGGAGAATCGGCACCATCGGCACCAGCGTAGTCGGCGCGGCGCCAGTCGGGGTATGACTCTCCAGCCAGGGCCGGCGGCTCGCCGATTATCTGGGCCGGCTGGGCCGAGCGGCCGTCAACAAAAAGCCGAGTTCCCCCGCCGCTGTTCTAACCTGCTGTGGGCCGGCGGGACCTCAGTGTTGAAGGGTCTGGGTGCGGCCTGTGTGGGGGGGAGGGGGTGTCCGACCCCGGGGGGGGTGGCCTTCGTAGTGGCCTGGCCCGCGATCGGGGCCCACCAATCGGCGGGCCGGCCTCTCTGCCTCCCGACCTCCTTTCCTCCATGCTGGCTCCGGTAGCCCTGCGCCATTTGGCGTCAGGGCCGCCGCGGGGAAGAAGGCCACTGCGCATCCGCTAGTTGGTGCTGGCTCAACTGCGCATGCGCGGACCCTGCAGCATCGGGTTCAGGCCAGGATCGGCAGCTGGGGTGGCGGAGGCCACTCTAGCACCGTCCTAGCCCCCTGTGTGCTGCAGAATGGGGTCCAGGAACGGGCGCAATGCCGGAGTAGAACACTCCCGTTTTTACTCCGGCATCGGCACTTAGCCGCCCGTTGGGAGAATCCCGCCCCTCATTCCTACACTACTTGCCTGTGGTGCTGGTGACTGCCCGAGTACCTCAATTGTGCATCAAATGGTCCAAAGGCAACAGAAATGGAATTCTATATGAGCAGATTTGTGTGATAATAAATCACGTTTCCTAATCGTGACATCATTACTGAGTTGGCGAGACACCTTTTGGGAGGTACTGGCTATGAGATGTGAGTTGCTGAGTTTACTGGGAACAAACAATGCCAGTGGCTAATTGCCAGGCTAAGAAGGGTTAAGCAGCTGAACACCTTTGACATTCTTTGCACAGCGGCAGTTGCAATAATTTTTTTTACAACTGTGCTCATTTCGAACAAAGCTTTTAGCACGTTTCCCCTGCTTGACTTTTATCACTGATAGCCATCAGATATCACTTTTGCTGAATTAGTCGGCGCGAGGCAAAGCAACGTTATACGATTTCCCTGTGTGTAGGTAGCTGCACTGCTCGATAACCTCACCATAGTCCACTTTTGAAGGATGTTAATGCGTCATCTCGATAGTATACAATGAGAAAAACAGTCAAACCATTGAGGTACAGAGATAGTGAAACATCAAATGTATTAAAAGCTAAACTAAGTTTAACAGGCACATTGAGGAAATAATATCTTTCTCCCCTGTAGAATCTAGCTGCGGATAATACAGCTCACCAAACATTTGTGTTGTTGTGTATCTTGCCCCTGACAGCAAATGATTGCACCCTACAAAGTCTTACACTCCTCAACTAAAGCATTACATGACTGTGTTGCTATGTCCCTTAATCTTTATTTGGCCAAGAGCTTAAAAATATGACAAAGGGAACCACCCTTGGGATTGGAAACGTCCACCCCATGTCTCACACCTGCTGTGTCACTTTGCCAAACAAAATCAAAGCATTCTACCCACTGACTCGCCTGTCTTAACATCGGATGGCTGCCTCAAATTCAAAACCTTCAGACCTTCCCAAAACCCACACAAAGGAATTGAGGGTCATCAGGGCTTTCCCCCACAGCAACTCAACATAGTTAAATGTTGCTTTCCTTAAATATCTTTTTCCCCTTTCATCTCAGGTCCCATTGTCCTTAAACACCTCTTTGAACTCAATTTCTCCAAATATAATTTTTGTTTTCTATTTTGCTTCTATTTAGGGTCACTAAAATTTAACATGCCTTCCTGTTTACTCAAGGAACCATCATAAAATGCAAATCTTTCTTGTCTCCTCTGAAGTCCCTTTTGAAATTCAATAGCTGGAAAATCAATATCCTCACTTATCTCACAATGCAAGTTTCAGACCCCACCTATTTACTTGTAACTCAAACACACCATAGCCTGTCTTTAGAATTGCACAAAGCCAACACCTTTAACCTTTCATCTCTTTGACCTCACTGTCATGTGAGTGTCCCTTTAAGAAAGGACTTACCACATGACATGCAGCACGGCTTCAGTGATGTCATTTGTGGGTGGAGCTGGGCTGTGGCTGTCAGGTGAGAGGGGGGTTAGGTTTTTGGGTTTCAGTTTCAGTTTGTTGCTTTGGACTGCAGAAGAGAAGCAGTGTTTCCCTGTTTTCATTTTAAAGCAGTTCCAGGGAACTGAAAGCACTTCAGGTGTGGTAAACCACCTTGGTAACTTTAAAGATAGAGCTGCTTTCCGGAAGGAGTTTTGAATCTGCTGGTTGGAACTGGATCAGAAACTTAGGGAAAGGACCAGTCCCATTCAAGTGAGATTACAGTGTGCTGGGCCACACCTTGAAAGGGGTTATGGTTTATTGGATATTGTTATTGAATTGGAACAGCTAAGGGGGATTCTTTAAGGGTTATATACATAGATTACTGTAGCTGTTGTGTTTTTTTAATGTTTGTAATTGATAACAAATTCTTGCTGCGTCTTATGTATGTTTAACTACATTCTTACAATAAACTTTGCTTTGATAAAAGCACCTAGGAAGTCTGATGAATCACACCTGAAGGGAAGGCTCTTGTGCTCATCCCAGCCAAGTTCAACATAAATGTTATAAGTCAGGTGAACTTAATAATACACTTTGGAGTTTCTAAACCCTGGCCCATAACATTCATTGACAACCTGTCTCTAGTAACCTTCCTCCCATTGAATTGATCCTCGACATATACTCACACAATTTTATTTACAGTACGTAGTCTTACAACACCAGGTTAAAGTCCAACAGGTTTGTTTCGATGTCACTAGCTTTCGGAGCGCTGCTCCTTCCTCAGGTGAATGAAGAGGTATGTTCCAGAAACACATATATAGACAAATTCAAAGATGCCAGACAATGCTTGGAATGCGAGCATTAGCAGGTGATTAAATCTTTACAGATCCAGAGATGGGGTAACCCCAGGTTAAAGAGGTGTGAATTGTGTCAAGCCAGGACAGTTGGTAGGATTTCGCAGGTCAGATGGTGGGGGATAAATGTAATGCGACATGAATCTCTCATCACACTGGTGTACGACATATTTTGGAATAACCTTGATATAAGTGGAGTAAGGCCCCAATGTTATGCCAATGATTCCATCAAGACTGTCATATATATTCATATGGAATTGTATGAAATCACTGGTTATGTTTATGTAGATTATGTAGAATGCCCAGCACAGTAACAGGCCGTTTGGCACATTTGGTCCATTTTGGTGTTTTATGTACATGTTCCACATGAGCTTCCTTCCATGAAGGATTGATTTCAGTTATGTATTCAGAGGCACTGAGTAGATGTTTGACTAAATGTTATTTTGCTTCTCCTAAAATGCAGGAAGGCTGAGTAAGGATTAAGGTTATGGGAGTTAAGCATTAATGTATAAACTTCTCAATATGGGTTTGAAAATGCAAATCTTTTGCTAAATGGTTTAAGGAGAGCAAATGATCAATTCAGCTGCAAACCACGAATGCTATTAGCTTAATAACACAATTCCTTGCATACCACCAAGCTAATGATCAGGATGCAAATCCTGATCCCCTTCTCGATTTGTAGAAAACTGGACCAAGCAGTGCTGGCTTTTTCTGCAGATGCCCAAATTTTTATCGAATCCGATAATCTTGAGACAGGATTGAAATGAAAAATGAAAATCGCTTATTGTCACAAGTAGGCTTCAATGAAGTTACTGTGAAAAGCCCCTAGTCGCCACATTCCAGCACCTGTTCGGGGAGGCTGGTATGGGAATTGAACCGTGCTGCTGGCCTGCCTGGGTCTGCTTTAAAAGCCAGCGATTTAGCCCAGTGTGCTAAACCAGCCCCCATTGGTTAACCCTTTATGTTTAAGGAGCTGCCAACCATCAACATTTATTGTTGCCATTCAGATGGTACCATTCGGCATTCAGCTGGTGACTAAAACCTGGGTATTGTTTCAACTTGCCACACTGTAAGGCTCTCCCAGAATGATGTTCTGTGTCACAATGGCACCAGATCGCCCCTATGTGCATGTGGCGTGTTTGTATATGCAAAGTCAGTGCTTAAAGAATTTTGGAAATCAATCTTTGGAAAGTCACAGCTGGCAACTGTAAGCAATGTAGAAAACGTAGTGTCAAGTTGGAGTTGGGTAAATTAGTTTGTTGGATGGAGTGAACACTGAGAGAAGGTATGAAACTGGGTGACTGGGTGTGATCGATGTGTTCGAACCACAAGGGTGGGCAGGAAGTCAGATATTAAGGAGAGGATATCAGTCAGGTAAATTCCACCTCAATGTTTCTGGTGGGGAGCCTTATTCAACAGCAACCCATAGTAAAAGATTGCACATGTTCATCTCAGGATTTTATGTTCATTAAAATGAATGAATAGATACCTGTGGACTGTGCATGCATGGTGTCCTGATGTGAACTCTGCACGCTACAAATCGGCCTTTGTACCATCCTACCTCGGAACGCAACTAGAATACCAATTACAACATTGAAAATAAATTCCTAAGAACTACTTTGCCATTACCCAATGGGTGGGGGGAGGCGTCCAGGTGGTGCTGGCCAATCGACAAACACCGTTCTGCAACATTAAGATTAGTTGTTCCAGTCAGCGTAAGTGAAGCTAATACAAAGTCTAATAATGATGAAAATTGAATTCCTCATCTTGTAATGAATTTCTGCTCAAACTAAAATGAGCAAATGTTATATCAATAATGGACAAGTCAGCAATAAAGCAGGAGTAATAACAATATTAATCTAAAATTTATCTTTAATGATTTACCATGCATTACTAGAATTATCCACGTTCTGAAATAGAACATTCTGGTGGATGTAACTCGAAGCAGCACAAACCATTGAACTAGTTATTAGCCCTATTGACCTGGAAATTACACTGTGGGCTGCCAAAGAACGAATGCTTTGGTCTGAAATAACTTTCTCTGTTATTTCAGTAGAAGCATTAACCTGTTTAAAATAATGGTCTGCAGCAAACAGAATTTCAGATGAATTAATTAAACATTCCACAGTGCAATTTCAGGGTCTCTGGAAAGCTAATTAAGACAAATTAAGTTGATATATTGGGCGAGATTCTCCAATCCCCCAGCCGTGTGATTCTCAGCACTGCGCCGTTCCCTAGTGGTGGGATTCTCTGCTTCCGCCACTTGTCAATGGGATTTCCCATTGAAGCCACCCTACGCCGCTGGGAAACTCACGGGCACAGGTGCACTGCCAGTGGGAAAATAGAATCCCAAACGCATGAGAATTCCGGCCATTGTCCGCACCTATACAGATTGAGATGAGTAAGGCAAAACATTTGTCTGCCTGTCTCATCTGAATGATTTTGTGACTAAATCTTGGCCTCCAACACTGCATTATCCTTCTCGATGCTGCCAATGAGCTAGATACACAGAAGGAGGCCCCGGCAGCATTGTTACATTGAGAAAGGCAGTCCGTCTTTTAAAGGAAAGCTCAGCTAAAAGATATCTGCAATGTAATTTCTTGCAAGCTGAATAGCAGAGAAGACAGAGAGATCCATATTGATCGACGGCGCACTGGAGACATTAGTGATGCAAGTGGTCAGGAGGAGGGATGGCAAGAGACCCTGAATGACTGCCCTCAGAAGAAAGTGGGAGCAGGTCGCATGGGAGGGAGGTCAACTGATGGAGTCTGGCCCAAGAACCTGGTTACAGTGCCGCAAGGAACCAAATGATCTTACATGAGTTATCAAGGTCAGTCAATGCACCTTCACATGATATTTCCCACCCACCACTCCACTAACATCACACACGGCTCAATGCTCAATGCACTACATCACCCAGAAACACTGCCTGGCACTCAGACACTGCGCATTCCCCTTACACATCTATCAATGCTGACAGCCTCACACGTATTCTCACTGCTTCCACATACCTCCAGTAATTCAGCTATGGCAGACAAATCGCCCAAACCCAGTGCTACGCAAGCACTGATACTTTATTCTCTGTTTTACAGGATAAGCTGGTAGACCTTAGAAGGGAGGAGACCAGGGCCAGTGTGGGGTCGGAATGCGTGCATTTCCTGAGACCTACAAAGGAGATGGCTCTGAGTCTAATGGAGCTGGCTGCAGCAGGGTCCCAAGCATCGGATGTCGCTGAGCATTTTGAGGATGACAGTGTGTTGCTGCCTCATTCTTCTTCTCAACTCCCAGCGCACACTCATCTTGCTGCCCGGCAAAATAATAAGCTACGAATGACGTGATCATGGATCTCTTGCTAACCGCCCACCAACCGTGCCACCTGTCCCACCAGAAGAGCCTTTGGAGGAGGAAAGAGAGAAACACAGAACTGGTGAAGAAGGTTCATCGCTTGATTTGACTCTCACAACTGAAAATTCAGACACTGGCACTGTACTCATCTTGGAGGTTACTATGGAGTTGGCATCAGCACGCCACGGTAAGTCACTGGTCACCAGTGAGCTGCAGCCAGGCCAGGGATAAAGGATGGTTGGGTTGCCACCTCGCAACTCAAGAGATGTCATCGTCTTTACTTGGGATTCGAGTTGCAGCTAGCTAGGAGGGCAGAGCTCACAGCCTGCAACACAGACATTCAGCATGTGCTGAGTGCATCGACTGGTTAGGACAAGGCAAAGGTCTTTAGTTAAAGCTGGTATCGTATTTACCCACAGTTCAAGTATGTTTAAATAGTTAACCTTTTAATAAAATAGTGTTGCACTACTTCCAGTGTTGATGACCTGTATGTGATCCAGAACACCCAACACATCATGATACCAGGTGTGGTGGGATACTAGCACTTCTTCGACCTACCTGCAAGTGAGCTGCCGTCTGCCAGCATTCCGTCATTCTGCAACATGGACAACATCAGCCCGTCGCCGCCGCTCCGCATCACCGGCAACCTCGGGGCCAACTGGAAGATTTTCAAACAGCGCTTCCAGCTCTTCCTCAAAGCCACGGACAGGGAGGGCACCAGAAAGATTGCTCTTCACCTCTCCACGGCCGGGGACCATGCCATCCATATTTTCAACTCTCTCACCTTTGCAGATGACGAAGACAAGACGAAGTTCAAGAAAGTTCTCCTCAAATTTGACACTCACTGCAGTGTAGAGTGAATGAATGTTTCGAATGCTACGTGTTCCAGCAGCATTTGCAGGGTAAGGACGAACCTTTCCAATCCTTTTTAACGCACCTCCGCATTCTTGCGCAATCTTGCAGCTACGGGCCCACCTCCGACTCCATGATACGCGAACAGATCGTTTTCGGTTTTCAGTCGGACCCCCTACGTCAGCAGCTCCTCAAAGTAAAGCAACTCACCCTAGCGACCGCCATCGAGACCTGTGTCCTACATGAAAATGCCACCAGTCGGTACTCCCATATACAAGCGGCTGAAACGGCGCGGCAAGGTCCCCACGAGGCGGAACGGGTCCAAGTGATTGAACACCTCCAGGGCCTCAGCCTGGATGAGGGCGACCATTTTGCGTGCTTTTCGTGGACTCCCGCGCTTGTACGCACCAAATGAGAGGACGGCGCAGGTGTGCACCACGCAGGACCGCACTGCGCATGCGCGGTGGCGCAGCGAACATGCTGACGTCACGACGTGTGGCAACTGTCCGCCCATTTAAAGTTGTAATGCCCCGCAAAATCTCGACAATGCTTACGATGTGGAAGACTTGGCCACTATGCTACCTGCTGTCGAGCAGCTCAGCCTGCCAATTCATATCGCTTCAGCCAGCCTCGCAGGAATGTTCAGGCAATTCAACCCACGGTCACCGAGTCCGATGCGGACCTCCCACACAGCAGTGACACCGAGGACCCCGAAGGCGCCTTTTCGAGTCGGTGTCGTAACGGAAAACAGGCTGTCCCCGAAGCAACGACACCAGCCGCTGTCGGTATACAGCATCGATCCAGACGATGAGTGGTGTGCCACCTTGACAGTCAACCGGTCCCAAATACGATTCCGCCTGGACACTGGTGCCTCCGCCAATCTCATGGCCTGGTCTGCTTTCCAAAGCCTTCGTGCCAAACCAACCATTCTCCCATCGGCCTGCCAGCTATTGGACTACAATGGCAACATCATTCCTGCTACCGGCTCATGCCAACTTGAAGTGACGCACAAGTCACGAAAAGCCATCCTTCCTTTCGAGATCGTGGGCTCCTCGAAGGACTCTCTGCTTGGTGCACAGGCGTGCAAATTGCTAAGCCTCGTTCAAAGAGTTCCCTCTCTCTCTCCTGATGGCACGTCTACCTTCCAGAATGCTGACTTCAGGGCGCAACTCAACACCATCATCAATCAGCACCGCGATGTCTTCGAAGGCATGGGCACGCTCCCATATACTTACAAGATCCTATTCAAACAGAATGCCACGCCTGTGGTGCATGCACCTCGCAGAGTCCCAGCACCCCTCAAGGACCGCCTCAAGCAGCAGCTGCAGGACCTCCAAGACCAAGGAGGATCTCCAGAGTTACGGAACAAACCGACTGGGTCAGTTCCATGGTGTGCGTAAAGAAGCCTTCCGGCGAGCTCAGAATCTGCATTGATCCAAAGGATCTGAATCGCAACATAATGAGGGAGCATTACCCAATCCCCAAGCGCGAAGAGATCACATGCGAGATGGCTCGGGCCAAGTTCTTCACCAAACTTGACGCCTCGAAAGGATTCTGGCAAATTCAACTTGACAGATCCAGCAGGAAACTGTGCACCTTTAACACCCCTTTTGGCAGATATTGTTACAACAGGATGCCGTTTGGGATCATATCAGCATCAGAAGTATTCCACAGGATCATGGAACAAATGATGGAGGGCATTGAAGGTGTGCGCGTCTATGTTGATGACATAACCATTTGGTCCACCACCCCGCAGGAGCATATCAGTCGCCTCCAGCGCGTGTTCAAACGCATACGGGAGCAGGGCCTACGCCTCAACAGAGCCAAATGCTCCTTTGGTCAGACGGAACTCAAGTTCCTAGGGGACCACATCTCCCAGTTGGGTGTGCGGCCGGATGCGGACAAGGTGGCTGCCATCACAACCATGAAAAAGCCAGAGGACAAGAAGGCGGTCCTCCGATTTCTGGGCATGGTCAACTTCCTAGGGAAGTTCATCCCTAACCTCACCTCTCATACCACAGCTCTCAGGAACCTGGTCAGGAAGACGACAGACTTCCAATGGCTTCCTGCCCACGAGCGTGAATGGAGAGAACTTAAAACCAAACTCACCACGGCCCCGGTATTGGCCCTTTTTCATCCAGCGAAAGAGACAAAAATTTCGACCGATGCCAGCCAATCTGGCATTGGGGCAGTGCTCCTGCAATGCGATGAGGCCTCATCATGGGCCCCCGTTGCATATGCGTCACGCGCCATGACCCCCACGGAACAGCGCTACGCGCAGATAGAAAAGGAGTGCCTGGGCCTGTTGACCGGTGTCGTCAAATTTCATCATTATGTGTACGGCCTTCCCCAATTCACCGTCGAGACCGACCATCGCCCACTGGTCAATATATTACAAAAAGACTTGAACGACATGACGCCTCGCCTCCAGCGCATTCTGCTCAAACTCCAGCGATACGACTTTAAGCTCTTATACACCCCGGGCAAAGACCTGACCATAGCCGACACTCTGTCCAGGGCAGTCAACACCCCATGTGACCCAGCGGGATTTGTCTGCCAGGTTGACGCCCATGTGGCCTTCGTGGCCTCCAATCTACTGGCCACGGATGAATGCCTTGTCCAAATTTGCTGCGAGACTGCAGCTGACCCCCTGCTACAGCGTGTCATGCGCCACCTAACAGACGGGTGTCTCAACAGCCAATGCTCGCAGTTCTACAACACCAGAGACGATCTGGCGGTAGTCGATGGTGTCCTCCTGAAGCTGGACCGCATTGTTATCCTGCACAGCATGCGCCAGCTCGTCTTGGAACAGCTACACGAGGGCCATCTTGGCGTGGAGAAGTGCTGCCGACGGGCCCGAGAGGCTGTGTACTGGCCCGGCATCAATGACGACATCGCCAACACAGTGCTCAACTGCCCCACCTGTCAACGGTTCCAGCCGGCCCAACCGCGTGAGACCCTACAGCCCCATGAGTTGGTCACGTCCCCTTGGTCGAAGGTTGGCATCGACCTGTTCCACGCGCTGGGCAGGGACTATGTTCTGATTGTAGACTATTTTTCAAACTACCCGGAGGTGGTACGTTTGCACGACATCACATCATCTGCAGTCATCCATGCCTGTAAGGACAACTTTGCTCGTCACTGCATCCCACTCACTGTGATGTCGGACAATGGCCCCTGCTTCGCAAGCCAGGAATGGTCCAACTTTGCCAGGCGGCACAACTTTGTGCATGTGACATCCAGTCCCCTGTACCCCCAATCCAACGGCAAAGCGGAGAAGGGCATCCACATAGTCAAACGGCTCCTCTGCAAGGCTGCCGATGCGGGATCCGACTTCTACCTCGCCCTGCTGGCCTATCGCTCGGCCCCACTGTCCACTGGCCTGTCGCCAGCCCAGCTGCTCATGGGTCGCACCCTGAAGACGACTGTGCCGTCCATTCACGTCCCAGACCTCAACCACGTTCCGGTCCTTCGCCGGATGCAGCTGTCTCGTGCACAGCACAAGGCGGCTCATGACGCCCGTGCAGCTGATCTCCCGGCTCTGGCTCCAGATGACAACGTCCGCATCCATCTTCCGGATGGTGGCTGGTCTGCAACTGCTGTGGTTCTTCAGCAGGTGGCTCCCCGCTCGTTCCTGGTTCGTCTACCGGATGGTTCCATTCTGCGCCGTAATCGACGTGCCCTTCATCTCGTTCCGCGCTCGCTATGTGATCCTCTGCCAGTGCCATGCCCTCCTGTTGTCCCTGACCTGGACTATGCAGAGATTCCGGTTACTCTGCATCCTCCTCACCCTGATGCAGTCCAGCCCGCTCCTCAGCCGGCGGCTCCTGACCCACCCTTGAGGCAGTCAACCAGAATTCATCGCCCACCTCACCAGGCACCTTCCAATGTAAATAGCTTAGTTTTATGTGCATAGTCCTGTAAATATTTCGCACACACGTAGTCAGGAACATTCACCACACATTATTTATTGTCACGCAGGCACATTTTATTATATAAAAGGGGGGATGTCATAATATACATCAGAATATCATGGTGCAAACACACACTGATGGACACACAGTGGGACCAATCAACATACACAACACCGCAGCCAATCACCAGTGAGCGCACACGCACTATAAAGACAGGGGGCATCAGAGTTCCCGCTCATTCGAGTAACAGCTAGCTAGGAGCTCAGAGCTCACAGCCTGCAACACAAACATTCACCATGTGCTGAGTGCATCGACTGGTTAGGACAAGGCAAAGGTCTTTAGTTAAAGCTGGTATCGTATTTACCCACAGTTCAAGTATGTTTAAATAGTTAACCTTTTACTAAAATAGTGTTGCACTACTTCAAGTGTTGGTGACCTGATGTGATCCAGAACACCCAACACATCACTATGTTCTATGTTCTCTATGTTCTATGATGCCGCTCCTGAGAAATTACCATTGATGATAAAGGCCTAATAACATCCTGTAACGTTCACATTTCTGTTAACTTAGCAGAGACTTTTGATGGGGAAATATTTAATAAAATATCAGAGAGATGTCATTCAAATGCGTTGTGTTTGTACAATAGTGTCACCAAAAATAACCCCAAATCATTTAATTCTAATGCCGTCTGTCACAAAAAGGTTTGCCACATGATTTGCTGTTGTTATTTTGCTTTAAGATGAAAGAGCTAAGCATTTATATAATACAAGTTATTCTTGACTATGTAAGATTTAAGCTCATAATTTGAACCTTGTTTTTAGTTAAACAAAATGTTTGATAAAAATTAAGCATTTAGCAATTTGAGGATATGAGAAAAAATCCGCAGAATTGCTTCCTTCCTCAAACTCAGTTTCAGCAGATTGGACATCTTAACCAAGCACCAGCTCCATCAAGTGAATCGCCATTTCCCTCGGTAGTCAAACTCCCAGCCGAGCAGAAACCTTCGTTGTTGTTCTATGAGGAAATGAGAAAAGTGGCAGACAGGAAAACATCCTTTGGCCCACCCAGCCTGCCCCACACAGCTGCATTGGTCTGCTCATGAGACTCCACAACCCATCCAATAGCAACAAGGTACCAAGGAGAGGGGAAGGATCAGAGACACGAGTCAGTGGACCAAAGTGAAAGCCTGGTTTTGGGCGTGTTTGGCGGGGTTTTGCGTGACGGCCGCATTGGTGAAATCGCGGCCTGTACTCAACGTCACTTAGTGCCAAAAATCAGCCCCCTTTAAATGTTCGACATTACTGGCGGTCTCGCTGTCTGATTCACCAGGCTTGTGCGCCAGAGCTCGCCGATAACAAGGGGGAGCTGCTTATAAAAGTTCCCCAATCACTCACTATGTCAACACACACAAGCGTGGCAGCGAGCAGACCTGCTCCTCGCTTTCGCGGTGCTGAGCTACCCACCAAGGCTTCTCGGGCCTTGATGAGGAATGGGCACCTTATTCCCTCGAAGGAGTCAGAGAACCAGTAACAGGGTCAGCAATGTCACCTGGGAGGCAGTGGCAGTGGCAGTCAGTGCAGGCAGCATGACCAGGGGGGTCAACGTCTGATGTCAAAAGAGGACCAATGACCTCCACCGAGCGGCAAGGTTAAGTTAGCACCTTTTCCTGGCATCAGTTCCACCTGCCAACCCTCAAATCCCCAACCCCCCTAACCACTAGCTGACATCTCTCACACTCCCCAGATCCGATCTTTAAGCTTGTTCCTCAGAACCCCCTGGCACGCACCAGCACAACCACTTCATACCCAGGTGCGGTGCTACTGCCACCTGCTATAGACCCCCCTGACCCATCAAGCATACAGTTCACAATGCCCTCTCTTTGTCCCCACAGGAGAAAACAGCCCATAATAAATAGGAAATGGCCAAGATGGGGGGAGGGGTCAGATGACCTGTCTCAAGTGATCTGGTTATGTCAGACAAAATGATCCTTTCCTCTCACTGACCACATGTCCATTCTCTCGCAGCTTCTCGATCTTTTACAGATGCACCACAGAGCGTACCCTATCTGGCTGCATCACAGCCTGGTGTGGCAACTGCTCGGCCCAGGACCGCAAGAAACTTCAGAGAGTCATGAACACAGCCCAGTCCATCACACGAACCTGCCTCCCATCCATTGACTCCATCTACACCTCCCGCTGCCTGGGGAAAGCGGGCAGCATAATCAAAGACCCCTCCCACCCGGTTTACTCACTCTTCCAACTTCTTCCATCGGGCAGGAGATACAAAAGTCTGAGAACACGCACTAACAGACTCAAAAACAGCTTCTTCCCCGCTGTTACCAGACTCCTAAATGACCCTCTTATGGACTGATTTGATCTCTTCATACATCTTCTCTGCTGAGCAGTACTACACTCCTGTATGCTGCACCCGATGTCGGTGTCTATGTATTTACTTTGTGTATTTTATGTTTGCCCTATTATGTATTTTCTTTTCATGTACTAAATGATCTGTTTGAGCTGCACGCAGAAAAATACTTTTCACTATACCCCAGTACACGTGACAATAAACCAATCCAATCCAACCTGATGAGACGGGCCATTTGGAGTCGTGCCCCAACCTGCCACCCAAGGGACCCCCCTCAGAAGAAAGAACAAAGAACAAAGAAAAATTACAGCACAGGAACAGGCCCTTCGGCCCTCCAAGCCTGCGCCGATCCTCATCCTTTACCTAAAACTGTCGCCTATTTTCTAAGGATCTGTATCCCTCTGCTCCCTGCCCATTCATGTATCTAGATACATCTTAAATGACGCTATCGTGCCCGCCTCTACCACCTCCGCCGGCAATGCGTTCCAGGCACCCACCACCCTCTGCGTAAAGAACCTTCCACGCATATCTCCCTTAAACATTTTCCCTCTCACCTTGAACTCGTGATCCCTAGTAATCGAGTCCCCCACTCTGGGAAAAAGCTTCTTTCTATCCACCCTGTCTATACCTCTCATGATTTTGTAGACCTCAATGAGGTCCCCCCATAACCTCCGTCTTTCTAATGAAAATAATCCTAATCTACTCAACCTCTCTTCATAGCTCGCACCCTCCATACCAGGCAACATCCAGGTGAACCTCCTCTGCACCTTCTCCAAAGCATCCACATCCTTTTGGTAATGTGGCAGAGTACTACGGCAAGGCAGAGTACTACGGCAAGGCAGAGTACTACGGCAAGGCAGAGTACTACGGCAAGGGTGTACTAGGGCAAGGCAGAGTACTACGGCACGGGTGTATTACGGAAAGGCAGAGTACTACAGCAAGGGAGTACTACAGCAAGGCAGAGTACTACGGCAAGGGTGTACTAGGGCAAGGCAGAGTACTACGGCACGGGTGTATTACGGAAAGGCAGAGTACTACGGCAAGGCAGAGTACTACGGCAAGGCAGAGTACTACGGCAAGGGAGTACTACGGCAAGGCAGAGTACTACGGCAAGGCAGAGTACTATGGCAAGGCAGAGTACTACGGCAAGGCAGAGTACTACAGCAAGGGAGTACTACAGCAAGGCAGAGTACTACGGCAAGGGTGTACTAGGGCAAGGCAGAGTACTACGGCACGGATGTATTACGGAAAGGCAGAGTACTACGGCAAGGCAGAGTACTACGGCAAGGCAGAGTACTACAGCAAGGCAGAGTACTACGGCAAGGGAGTACTATGGCAAGGCAGAATACTATTGCAAGGCAGAGTACTATGGCAAGGCAGAGTACTACGGCAAGGCAGAGTACTACGGCAAGGGAGTACTATGGCAAGGCAGAGTACTACGGCAAGGCAGAGTACTACGGCAAGGCAGAGTACTACGGCGAGGCAGAGTACTACGGCAAGGCAGAGTACTACGGCAAGGGAGTACTATGGCAAGGCAGAGTACTACGGCAAAGGAGTACTACGGCAAGGCAGAGTACTGCAGCAAGGCAGAGTACTACGGCAAGGGAGTACTACGTCAAGGCAGAGTACTACGGCAAGGCAGAGTACTACGGCAAGGCAGAGTACTATGGCAAGGCAGAGTACTACGGCAAGGCAGAGTACTACAGCAAGGGAGTACTACAGCAAGGCAGAGTACTACGGCAAGGGTGTACTAGGGCAAGGCAGAGTACTACGGCACGGGTGTATTACGGAAAGGCAGAGTACTACGGCAAGGCAGAGTACTACGGCAAGGCAGAGTACTACAGCAAGGCAGAGTACTACGGCAAGGGAGTACTATGGCAAGGCAGAGTACTATGGCAAGGCAGAGTACTATGGCAAGGCAGAGTACTACGGCAAGGCAGAGTACTACGGCAAGGGAGTACTATGGCAAGGGAGTACTAGGGCAAGGCAAAGTACTACGGCAAGGGTGTTTTATGGAAAGGCAGAGTACTACGGCAAGGCAGAGTACTACGGCAAGGGAGTACTGCAGCAAAGGGAGTACTACAGCAATGCAGAGTACCACAGCAAGGCAGTACTACAACAAGGCAGAGTACTACGGCAAAGCAGAGTACTACGGCAAGGCCGTACTACAGCAAGGCAGAGTACTACGGCAAGGCAGAGTACCACGGCAAGGAAGAGTACTACGGCAAGGCAGAGTACCATGGCAAGGAAGAGTACTACGTCAAGGCACAGTACTACGGCAAGGCAGAGTATTACGGCAAGGCAGAGTACTATGGCAAGGGAGTACTCTAGCAAGGCAGAGTACTACGGCATGGGAGTACTACAGAAAGGCAGAGTACTACGGCAAGGCAGAGTACTACGTCAAGACAGTACTACGGCAAGGCAGAGTACTACGGCAAGGGAATACTACGGCAAGGGAGTACTACGGCAAGGGAGTACTACGGCAAGGGAGTACTATGGCAATAAAGGGATTAAGGGTTGTGGTGTTCGGGCCGGAAAGTGGAGCTGAGTCCACAAAAGATCAGCCATGATCTCATTGAATGGCGGAGCAGGCTCGAGGGGCCAGATGGCCGACTCCTGCTCCTCGTTCTTATGTTCTTATGGCAAGGCAAAGTACTACGGCACGAGAGTACTACAGCAAGGGAGTACTACGGCAAGGGAGTACTACGGCAAGGGAGTACTACGGTAAGAGAGTACTACGGCAAGGCAGCTCTGGGTGTTTGGTGGCTAAAGGAATCATTGGCACAAGTGGAGAGACAGCAGTGTCATAGATCTGCTGAATAACAGCAGTCAGACATATTTAACGAGGTATGATTGGATGCCCAGCAACAGGTAGAAATCGGCCTAAAAGGGGAAAAACTGTGTAATTGCCAGCACCCTCAGAAGCAGAGAGGCCAGCTTGAATCTAACACCTTGAGAGCCAGTCCACAACTCATAGCCAGGGGGCTAGGCCGCATTTTCTAGTATGCCTGATGTTGCTCCTGGCATGCCCTCCTGCACTCTTCATTGAACCAGGGTTGATCCCTGGCTGGGTGGTAATGGTGGGGTGGGGGACATGTCAGGCCATGAGGTTGCAGATTGTTGCAGACTGCTGCTGATGGCCCACAGCGCCTCATGGATGTCCAGTCTTGAGTTGCTATATCTGTTCGAAGTCTATCCCGTTTAGAATGATGGTCATGCCACACAACATGATGGAGGGTATCCTCAATGTGAAGACAGGATTTCATCTCTACAAGGACTGTGCGGTGGTCACCCACCGATACTGTCATGGACAGATGCAGCCAGGCCAGGTGAGGACTGCAGATCTTCTTCAGTGAAGGACATTAGTGAAGCAGCTGTTTTTTTTTTACAACAATCGACAATTGTTTCATGGTCACCGTCAGAATTTTAATTCCAGATATTTATTAGATTCAACTTCTGCCACATGCTGCGGTGGGATTCGAACCTGGGCTCGCAGGGGATTACCCTGGGTCTCTGTGACCAGTCCAGCGACAATACATCTACACCACCGCCTCCCCTTAGATGCCCTGACACGGATCCGTGGGAAAGCTGACCCACCACTATCCCGCCATAGAAGTAGTGAGGGGAAAATTCTGACTCATGTTTCCACTGGCAGAGATCTGCCCTTTGTTTTTCCATCATTTTTCTCTCCCATCCCCCCCCCTCCCCACAACCTCGCACCCCCCGCCCCCTGGCCCCTTCCATTCTCATTTCCCCAAAGTGTCGGCTGCGGTGTTGTCTCTGATACGTTCCACAGCTTCTCGTTCTTCACATAACTCCCAGCATGGAGATCAGTCACAGCCAAGCCCCACCTGACTTTCAGTGGAAGAAGCCAGAGAGTGATCAGGAACAGTAGCTGAGGTGTGCTGCAGTTCATTCGAAAGTCTCAGCTGTCACTGCAGCTGAGCTCAGCAGATTTGGCACAAATTAGCATCAAATGGACACCTTTGTGGTCTGCAAGAGCTTAGCCATGCCATGGGTTGGCAGTGTGCTTATTGTAACTACACTCGGGGAAAATGTTATTAGGTATTCTGGTAAAAAAAATTAATCTTTTTCCATGACGAAGTCCCAGTTATTTATAGCCCGGAACTGTAACAGCTCAGGTAAACAATTACTGCTTTGTGCGTGCAAGTGGTTCTGATGATGCGACTCTGTGGTCATTTACGGACTGCTTCCTCCTCACCTGTGGGCTGCACGGCAGACACACCGGTGTGTTCCTCGGCTTCAGACCGCTGCCTGCTCCGCTCTGCTCTGGGATGTTGCCACAGCTGGGATCTGGTGCTGTAGCCTGGTCAAATGTGCTCCAGCGAGAGAAAATAAAGTAGCACAATCAGGAGGGAAGGCATTGGAAACGAAAGGGCCCATCGGCAGCCGTGCCCTACAGCATAATTCCAACCCGAAGTCCATCATGTGTGGGATCTCGGGAAAGAAATGCAGTGGTTGTCATTGCAAAGATAAGCTTGAGACTGTATCACTTCACAAAAAGAACACTTATGTAAATAATTGCAATGAGGAGTGAATGAGTAAAGATTTTCCTTTGAATAATCAATGTTACAGAGGAAAGGCCGTCACTGTTTCGTGTTTTTGGAGCAGAAAGTTTAGTCTCAAAAAATAGTAAAGTCTACAATGCAGACGTAGCTCTACATAAAATTACAATTGGAAGAAATATATTGAGCTCACTTTAACGGAAAGTTGGCAGCACGGTGGCGCAGTGGTTAGCACTGCTGCCTCTCGGTGCCGAGGTCCCAGGTTCGATCCCGGCTCTGGGTCACTGTCCGTGTGGAGTTTGCACATTCTCCACGTGTCTGTGTGGGTTTCGCCCCCACAACCCAAAGATGTGCCGGGTAGGTGGATTGGCCACGCTAAATTGCCCCGTAATTGGAAAAAATGAATTGGGTACTCTAAATTTATTTTTAAAAAATTAACGGAAAGTTTCACATGAATCACACAGAATTGCTGACCCAGTTTCGGAGCCATCAATAATGGTTTTAATGCTTGAAGGCCAACACATCTATGCACAAACAAACCCTCTTGGCAGGTTCATAATTTAGCTCTTAGAGGACCCGATTTTAACTCACGCACCAACCATCCAGTGGTACAAAACAGTAAAAAAAATTGAAACAATTATTTAATATTCAGGAATACAAACTCAAAATCACTGGGCATGTAGGTGCTGTATGATAAAATAATGTAACTGCGAGGGATATGCAGTTAGGCAAAGGCTTAAAGACACAACACCCAAGACATTAGAAATAGTCCATATGCAGGCAGCAGAATGCCAGTTATCTGGGTCACTGTGACCTTTAGCTGCTTTGGGAGGACTGATAGAAATTGCCTCAATCTGTGACATGCCCGACTTTCTGCAAGTCATTTGTGTATCCCCAGCCATGGCTGCCTGAATTGATGTCAGCAGCTGTATTCTGCAAGAACCTCAAATTCATCTCCGTGCAGTGAATTGAAAACAACATCTTAGCAAGTATAATTGTGATCAGCCTGACATTCTCTCCATCACAGTCCCGTCATTTAATAATTAAGCTTTTCTGGGGGGAAGATTCACTTCTGCTCCTCCCCCTTCCACTTCATGCTGATTCTGTGGGTGTTACGATGTGTATCGTGCAACTTGCCACATATCAAATATATTCAAATTTGTGCTCCTGATCACCGGCCATCAGTTGGTTGTACAGGCAACGTCTTGTACCCGCACAGGTTGGGATCTCATTGTGAGGGGCACGTCATTGCCCTTATTCAAAGGTGTAGTTCCTGCTTCCTGTAGGGTATAGGGTATCACAACATCACGGTGGGTCTCAAAGGCACGAAGATTTTTGCATCAGTTACGCCTCATTTGAAAACCACCAAAATAATCAGTTGATCACATTACGCAATAACATATTATAAGCTTAACCACTAAAACCAGCGAGTAACCTAACTTAGACATAACACAGAACATGCAAATTATAAGCAAACAATAAAATACAAAGGGAATAAAAATGCATAGAATCATAGAATCCCTACAGTGTAGAAGGAGGCCATTCGGCCCTTTGAGTCTGCACCGACCCTTTGAAAGACTACCCCAACTAGGCACAATCCCCCCCCTATTCCTGCAACCCTACCCTAAGGGACAATTTAACAGGACCAATCCACCTAACCTGCGCATCTTTGGACTGTGAGAGGAAACCGGAGCACCCGGAGGAAACCCACGCAGACACGGGGAGAACGTGCAGACCCCGCACAGACAGTCACCCGAGGCCAGAATCGAACCCGGGTCCCTGGAGCTGTGAGGCAGCAGTGCTAACCATTGTGCCACCGTGTCTGAACAATTGGAGGAAATTCTAAAATCAAATCAAATTTTTAAAAAATATTGGGGGAATATTTTATGAACCAATAAAATCTGAAGCTGAAGGGTGGGATTTGCTGTCTCGCCGCACCTGTTTTCTGGTGTGGCGCGCGCGCCCCCACCGGCAGCAGGATACTCTGTTCTGGCAGAAGTCCAATGGGGTTCCCACTGTGGGCAGTCTATGGGCGCTGCCGGCAAAATGGAGGATCCCGCTGACGGAGAATCCTGCCCCAAGTGTTTGCTGTCAAAAATACAACTGTTAGGGAGTGTGGTGATATGCCTGTATACCGTTCTGTATATAGTTAGCGATGCAACCTTCAACCAGCTGTTGGCGATAGAGATCTACCATGTGGCTCAAGACACCCGCCATTTGGTAGTAAGGTGTACAAGAGGATAGTCACACTTAGAGTAGCTCCAGGAGAATTCATTGAATTCATTTAGTAGCCATCATCTGTATTATAGTTTGTTAGCTATCTTTCCACGTGTTTGTTAATCAATCATCTTTCTAGTTAAAGAACTAGATGTTATGCGCACATCTTTGCCATGGTCACAACACAGAACACAACAGGGATGCACTGGTTACAACAGTTACCTTGCTTCTGGTAACCGATTACATTTCATCAGCTGGTTAACCGGTTAACAGGATAATAATAGCGTTAGTAAGTTCCAGTCTTTTTAATGGCATAAAGACGACCAGTAATTTGAAATGAAGTTTAATATCACCGCATCCTTTTTTTCCCTTCACATTTGTTCAAACTGTGCTGCTGAAATTTCCAGACTGTGTGGGATCGACCCTGGGCTGTCAGTTTCTCCAAGGCTGCCGTTTTGCCATTCCATAATTCGTTGATAAAAGTAATTTATGGAACGGGTTTGCTCTACATTAGCCCTTTCCAAGGTGGCTCACTCCTGCTTCTCACTCCATCTGGCGGCCCGCAGAGAAGGCTAATCTTATTCCTCCGAGACAAATGAGCTGGAATGATATTAGGAATTAGCAAACCTGAAGTCAAACATTCAGCTGCCTGGAGTAGCGCTGATCCTAACTTGCTCAGTGATGCATACTCATATTCGAATATTTGTCCAGCATCTTTTCACCCCACTTCCCCGAAAGCTCAATGATTCAGTTAGTAAATGCACATGAAATTATATTCTGTGGACCAAGAGAATTCCCATTCAGTACCTGTTTTGTGCTGAAGTAACTGACCTAACCCCTTTTGGTCAGTTGAGAGGAGGACGAAAGTTCGCCCATTGTCAAAAAGCTCACTGTCCAGGGTCACATTGAGGGTTAAAGTCGGGAATATGACCTTTATCAAGCACCAGTTAGGCCACAATTAGAGTATTGCACCTAGCCCTGGTTGCCCCACTTTAGGAATGATGTGAGGGTCGTTGGGAGGGTGCAGAGGAGATTCACCAGAACGGTTCCAAGGATGGGGGATTTAAGCTACAAGGTTAGGGTGAAGAAGATGGTGTTTTTCTCCTTGGAGCTAAGGAGGAGGATGTTTGGTAGAGGTGTATAAGATTAGGACAGGTTCGAAGAAAGGTTAAATTGTTCCCATTAGCAGATGGTAAAAGAATTAGGGGACACAGATTCATGATTTTGGGCAGGAGATATAAGGGGGATGTGGGGAACAACATTTTTACACAATGAGCAGTCGTGTCCTGGAACTCAATACCCACTGGACTGGTGGAGGTGGAGATGGGTGGCACCGTAGCACAGTGGTTAGCACTGTTGCTTCACAGCACCAGGAGACCCTGGTTCGATTCCCGGCTTGGGTCACTGTCTGTGTGGAGTCTGCATATTCCCCCCGTGTCTGCGTGGGTTTCCTCCGGGTGCTCCGGTTTCCTCCCACAAGTCCCGAAAGACGTGGTGTTAGGTGAATTGGACATTCTGAATTCTCCCTCCGTGTACCCGAACAGGCGCCGGAGTGTGGCGACGAGGGGCTTTTCACAGTAACTTCATTACAGTGTTAATGTAACACTTGTGACACCAATAAAGATTATTATTATTCAATGATTTTGGAAGGAAATATGATGGACACCTGAAGGAAATAAATGTTTCTGACTGACAGAGCCAGGGATTGGGGCCTACTGGTATGCTCGAGACAACCAGAATGGACTTGATGGCCTGAGTTTCATCTCAATAAATGATAACTCATCACAGCGAAGTGTGTTACTTAACCCTGATTTGCAAATATAAATGGGCCCCCATCAAGATGGTGATAGCTGGAGTGCCAGTGTTTGTGAAACAATAAGTGGTCTCTTGCCATTTTTCAGTTGCTGCCGACCCATTTATGCCTGGCACCCACCGGTAAAATCGGCCTCACTGAGTCAAGGCTACACCCAGTGACCTTACCCAGGCTCGATGTTCATCTGCTTTACATATTTATTCGCCATTCATAGAGGTGACCTGCCTGCGGCAGCCATTAGAGCCAGAGATTCTTATAGACCCAAAGAAGGGGCAGGAAAGGTTGCCCCAGAGATCATCCCAGGGGAGTTCCAACATTGTGTCTTTGACCTTCAGCCACCAAAATGTATCACTTCTACTTAGAATCATAGAATCCCTGTGTGGTGATATACATGCGCGCATCAATGTTTATAGTTATTGTTTGACCTCCGACCAGCAAGTGACGATAGAGATCCACCGTGTGACTCGAGAGATTCGGCAGTTGAAAGGAAGTCGTACGAGAGGACAATCGCACTAGAAGTAGATCTAGGAGAATTCACTGAATTCGATAATTAGTTACCATTTGCATTATAGTTCATTAGTTATCTGTCCACGGGTTCATCTTGTTAATAAACTATCTTACTGGTCAAAGAACTAGATGTTGTGTGTACATCTTTACCATGGCAAAATGCAGAACATAACACCCTACAGGGCAGAAGGAGGCCATCTGGCCCTTGGAAAGAGCACTGTACTTAAGCTACTTATCTGTCCATTTCGTCTGGATTCTCAAAAGTAGTCTCTTTTAAAATTGTTTTCACGACCGTATAATGTGTGTAATTATTGTTGAGAACAGTTTTTTGTTCTTACTAATGTTATTCTATTGTCTGCGGTGCAATATCTAAAATGTTATAATTAAACACGGAGACATTTCTGTAAACCAGAGTTTGTGTATCGCCTGCTGCATGAGGAAGGGGATCAGTGTAGTCTCAGAGTGATAAAGTTATTTATTTCCCTTTGAAGGACAGCCCGGTTACTCTTTGCTGGCCTAAATTCCTTTAAAAAGTACTTTGTTGTACCATTTTGAGGTGTCTCGCAGCCTCCGGCCCAGCCTTCCTGCAGTGGGGCTGCTGGGATCTCCTGGCCCTCTGATCAGGCCGTCAGCATCAGGAGCCTACTCACCATCTTAAATTGGACAGCGGGCCCATAGGCCACCCATAAGGCGGTGCCGCCTATGGTAAAATCACCGAGCCACTCCTGCTGCCGGCCAACCCAGGCGCGGCACTCGCTCTTCGACCACATGTCAGGGTCAGAGGCCTGGGATAAAATTGAGCCCGATGTTCTTTGTCTCAAAGAGTGTCTCCAGGATGAATCCAGACCAACAGCCTGTAAAACAGTTGTGCAGATGGTTAGCGCAATTGATTGGCCATTAAATACTAATAAAATGTCCTATTCAATTGAATTCTGGAATGTTCATGATTGGTTTGACCATTTGAATGTTCGGTTCATTGAGATTTAACCAAAATTAGGTAAGTTCTGACAAGGGAAGCTGAATAAATTCATTTGGAAACTTGCTTGTCAGGAGCAGGTAGATGTGGTTGGTCAATGCACAAAGCACCTGTTTCAATACCACTGAATATTGTCTTTGATTTTATCACTGCTTTGGGAGTTGTGAAATGTAATATTAATACAGTGTTGTCACTGAGTTTATTTAGTGTACTGATATCAAAGTGTCGTATGAAACATCGCACTGCGCCAGCATCCTTCAATATTACACGATATGCTTCTCACATAATATTATTTCCTCAGCTCAAATTGCCCAAACACCATCACTTCATCGTATTAATATATAGCTCAAAATGCTCTCTTCAGATAAAACGGTACGAGGCCAGTGAATAGCGGGAGAGGCTAGAAACGAGAACCCCGCCAGGTGCCGGCCAGTTTGCGATGCAACCGGCCCACTCCTGTAGGCGAAATCGGGATCTCGCCGTAGCAAGGCGAGAAACCAATTATCACCACTTAAGCCCCATTTCCATATAATTAACGGGAGCCACCCCATATTCAGCGGCCTCCCGACATGCAGCGGCCTCTCCAGCAGGTGCTCACACTGGCACCGATTAGTCCTCCTTTTGAAAAATGGGAACTGGTGGAAGGGCTTCTGTGGGGAGCCGAGGAGGTGGGTAGCCAACTGTGTTCACAGGCAACGGGCCCGGGGGCGCTGGCTTGCCACCCCAGTGCTCGGCGGGGGTGAGGGACCCTCAGCTGGGGGTGGGGGACCCTCATCAAAGGGCCACCATGGGAAGGTGGGGTGGGGTGGGGGGGGGGGGGGGGCGATGGGGGGAAATCGTGGGAGAAACTGCTCACGACACCACCATGACAACCCCTGGATCGTTTATCCATTGCGAGGGCAAACCTTGTCTCTGCCCGTCCGTCCCAATGACCACCCATGTCCCATATCGACTGCCGAGGCCTCTGGCCATGCGGCTGAAGGCTATCGCGAATAGAGAATTGGCTATCATGGTTAAGTAAGCACTTCACACAACCCAGGTGGATTCCTGTGGGTGGGCTTGCCCTGTATGTAGCCTGTGGGAGTCATTGCCCAGCATTCCAATCACAGCTCGATGCCTGCACATTGCGGGAGGAAACATCACACATGCAGCAGCCAACATCCGGACACTCAGGGGATGGTAGACCGGCCCGAAACACGGCCTCATCCGAGGGGTGGAACTCTGGGGGGCTGGTGGCCACCATCGCCACTCCATGGGACGGGCCAGGGTTGGCACCCAGCGCCCCTCGTCCCGGTCAGTTCCCATAGGACCCTGGGGTTCACCATGGGACGGAGGGGCAACTGGTTCGAGCCCGGCTGCCCCTTCATCATCTGGCTCTGCCAGCTCTGGCGCTTCGCCATGGTGCGCACGCCCTCGGCGATACTCCTCAGTGAATGGGCCAAGCTCTGTAGTGCCTTGGCAATGCCCACCTGTGACTAGGACAAACTCTGCAGCTCCTTGGCCATGCCCATCTGAGAGCGGAACATGTCACCCAGAACCTCATCAAGGTCAGGCTGGTACTGGGTCACGTCCCCCAGCGAGTCAGACATTCTGCCGAGACCCACAGCCGTGGCCGTCACCGACTGCGCGATGCCTTGGACACCTTCACTCACGGTGCCGACACGTGCCCCAGGCTGCCCACTGTGGTCGCCACCCTGGCAGTGTTGGCCTCGGTGCCACGCATTGCCGGCGACATCTCCGGTGCCCGTAGCCTCTTGGACTCCACCAAGCGGCTATGGATCTGCTGGAGAGACGCTAACATCTCCCTCTGAATGTCCCGGCCGCTCCCTATCGTCTCCACCAGCTCCGGGAAACCCCATACCACAGGCTCAGCATCAGGCTGGGACCCAGCTGGGTCCAGGGATCCAGCAGCCCTCCGACTGCGGTCTCGCCTGGGGGTTCCTGCCCCACCTGATGTACATCATCAGCAGTGCGGTGCTCACTGGATAGTGCCCGGAAGCCTGTCCACTAACATGTCCCACCGAGATGTGTGTGTATCTGTGCTGGTGGAGGGTGGGGGTCACAGCTGTGCCGTGACTATAACGGTTGCATCCTCGGAGCTCTCTGAGGTGTTCTTCCCGGAGTCAGGAGAGGGGGCCGTTTGGAATGGGCCGGCGAGGTCATCTGGAGGACCTGCGGGAAAACGGACATGTGGTCAGTGGGAGGGATGGGTCAGTCAGTAAAGCAATAACAACTCACGTTTCACCGGTGCTCCAGGTGCAGCCCGGTGGTTCCTCACCTCTGAGGTGTCCGCCTGCTTCCGCGTGGTGACCGCTCTGTCCTCGGCCACACCGGTCACCCCCAGGGCCCACTCCTCGAAGGAGGTGAGGATTCTTAAGTCCGGCACCCCACCGCCAGTCTGGACCCTCTCCCAATGCTTATGGGAGAGCTTTTCCTGAAGAGACACAGAGGGGGCATCGTAAGCCACACGCATGGTTCACAGTGGTGGGCGGGGGGTGGGGGTGGGGGTGAATGGAGGGTTGTGATGGTTGAAGGGGGAGGAAGGGCTGGGGGTTGCTCCCTTGGGAGGGTGGGGGGCTTTGGTATCTACTCAGCCGTGCTACCCGATGTAGGTCGTTGACCTTTTTACGGGCACTGGAGGCCCGTCCTCCTGGTCACCCCCCCCCCCGAGCTGACAGCTGCCGCCACCTCATCCCAGGCAGCACTGTCTGCCTAGTCGCTCACCCTTCGGGCCCCCCCGGGGGGACATCCCTCCTGGCCTCCACCATGTCCAGGAGCCTCCCCGGGTCAGCACCCCCGAATCCTGGGCGCCATTGTTGCGAGCTGGCTGGGGTTGGCTGAGCTTAAGTGCTGCTCGACCTTGTTAGCGGGGGGCTGGCGAGCGTGGTCCCGGCGAATCAGCTGGTGAGCCTTCATTTGCGACGAGAAGCCCGTGAGGCCTATGGGAGACTTCCAATCGGCTGTGGACCTGCTGGAGTGTCACTGACATCTCGCTCTGAATGCCCTGGCCACACCCTAACATCACCAACAGGTCCGGGTAACCCTGCACCAGAGGCTCAGATTCTGACTGGGGTTTGGTGTTAAGTCACTCGTGCTGCCCGGTGTAGATCTTCGATCTCCTTCCTGCACTGGAGGCCACTTCTCCTGGTCACACTTCCCGAGCTGACAGCGCCGCCACCTTGCCCCAGGTGGCACTGGCTGCCCTGTAGCTCACCCTCCGGGGCCCTCGGGGGAACAGGACACCCCTCCTGGCTGCCACCGTCATCTAGGAGCCTCCCCAGGTCCACATCTTCAAACCTTGGGGCCGGCCTTCTCGGCGTCATGGCCGCGAGCTGACTGGGGTTGGTTGTGCAAAGCGCAGTTTAAGTACTGCTTGACTGTGGCAGCCGGGCACTGGCGAGTGCGGTCCCGGCGAATCAGCTGGCGAGCCTTCATTTACGGCATGCTCGTTAAGTGGACCAATTAACGTTGAACCGCGTTACTGGCCGAGCGCCAGGAATCCCGCGGCAGTTACCGCTCGCTACCACACTTAGAAACCTTCGCCATTTTTGGGGTGAATCATGCCCAGAGTTAATGTTTTGAGTCCACACGACCCTTCTACAGCCCTGAGAAGGGATTGAAAGGTAATGAATTATGAATGGAAGAGTTTCATAGATTATCATAGAATTTACAGTGCAGAAGGAGGCCATTCGGCCCATCGGGTCTGCCCCAGCTCTTAAAAAGAGCACCCTTCCCAAGGTCAACACCTCCACCCTATCCCCATAACCCAGCAACCCCACCCAACACTAAGGTCAATTTTGGACACTAGGGGCAATTTATCATGGCCAATCCACCTAACCTGCACATCTTTGGACTGTGGGAGGAAACCGGAGCACCCGGAGGAAACCCACGCACACACGGGGAGGATGTGCAGACTCCGCACAGACAGTGACCCAAGCCGGAATCGAACCTGGGACCCTGGAGCTGTGAAGCAATTGTGCTATCCACAAGGCTACCATGCTGCCCCCTGGGTTGGGGTGGAGAGTGTCAGGAATAGGTCGGAGGCGAGGAGAAATTGACAAAGTTATTATGGACATAAAACAAAGGGAGTGTTGATGTTGCCATTCAGGACTGACGTGTGTTAACAGTGGCACACTGGTAAGCTGGCAGAATGTGGGAAAAGGAGAACAAGGGTCGGGATTCTCCCCTACCCAGTGGGGCGGGGGAATCCAGCGTAAAGGAGTGGTGTGAACCACACCGGCGTCGGGCCGCCCGTAAGGTGCGGATTTCTCTGCACCTTTAGGAACCAAGCCCCCACCTTGGGGGGCTAGGCCTGCGCCGGAGTGATTTTCGCCCCCCCGGCTGGCGGGAAAGGCCTTTGGCGCCACGCCAGCCGGCGCCGAAAGGGCTTCGCCGGGCGACGCATGCTCGGGAGCGTCAGTGGCCGCTCGCGGCATCCCCACGCGAGCGCAGTGGAGGGGGTCTCTTCCCATGGCGATGACCATGGCGAAGGCGGAAGAAAAAGAGTGCCCCCAGGGCACAGGCCCGCCCGTCGATCGGTGGGCCCCGATCGCGGGCCAGGCCACCGTGGGGGCACCCACCGGGGCCAGATCGCCCCGCTCTCCCCCCAGGACCCCGGAGCCCGCCCGCTCCGTCTGCTCCCGCCGGTGAGGTAGGTGGTTCAATCCACGCCGGCTGGTGAGGGTGGGCAGCGGCGGGACTTCCGCCCATTGCGGGCCGGAGAATCGCCGGGGGGAGCCCGCCGAATGGCGCAGCCCAATTCCCGCCCCCGCCGAATCTCTGATGGCGGAGAATTCGGGACACGGCGGGGGCGGGATTCACGCCAGCTCCCGGCGATTCTCCGACCCGGTGGGGGGTCGGAGAATCGCGCCCCAGGACAGTGCTCAGCGGAAACAAGGGGAGGGTGGGGTTATTTGGGGGCAAATCAAGGGAACCGAAAAACAAAACATACAAAGGGGGATCGGGATGGAGGGGAAAGTTGACATGTCCAAAGCTGTTGAACTCAATGTTGAGTCCGGAAGGCTGTAATGTGCCTAATCAGAAGATGAGGGGCGAGATCGTCCAACTGTTCACACCTGTGGGATTTTCCGGACCCACCGGCAGTACACCCCAGCCATGGGTTTCCTGCAGCGTGGGGTGGATTCAATGGGAAATCTATTGACAGCAGCGAGACCAGAAGATCCCGCCGCAGAGAACGGCCAGAGAGGCCGAGAATTCGCCCGCGGTTCTGTTCTTGCAGTTTGCGTTGGGCTTCACTGGAGCAATGCAGCAACCGAGGACAGGCATGCGGGCATGAGAACACGGTGCTGAGTTCAAATGGCCACCAGCAGGACAGTTGGGGTCATGTGTGAGGACGGAGCAAAGTTGTTCTGTAAAGTGGTCACCCCAGTCTACAGTTAGTCTCCCCAATGTAGAGACCACGGGTGGGATTCGCCGCAATCGGCGCGATGTCCGCCGACCGGCGCCAAAAACGGCGCAAATCAGTCCGGCATCGCGCCGCTCCAAAGGTGCAGAATTCTTCGCATCTTGAGGGGCCGAGCCCTCACCTTGAGGGGCTAGGCCCACGCCGGACTGATTTCCGCCAGCTGGCGCGGAAATGACTTTGCATGCGGCACATGCGCGGGAGCGTAAGCGGCCGCTCACGGCATCCCCGCGCATGCGCAGTGGAGGGGGTCTCTTCCGCCTCCGCCATAGTGGAGACCATGGCGAAGGCGGAAGGGGAAGAGTGCCCCCACGGCACAGGCCCGCCCGCGGATCGGTGGGCCCCGATCGCGGGCCAGGCCACCCCCCGGGGCCAGATCGCCCCCCCAGGACCCCGGAGCCCGCCCGCGCTGCCTTGTCCCGCTGGTAAGAGAGGTGGTTTGATTCTCGCCGGCGGGACAGGCATTCCAGCAGCGGGACTTCGCGCCAACCGGCACGGCGCGATTCCCACCCCCGCCGAATATCCAGTGCCGGAGAATTTGGCAACCGGCGGGGGCGGGATTCACGCCAGCCCCCAGCGATTCTCCGACGCTGCGGGGGGTCGGAGAATCCCGCCCCACATTGGGAGCGGCGAATACAGTAGACCAGATTGAAGGAAGTGCAAATGAAATGTGCTTCACCTGAAAGGAGTTTTGGGGCTCCATATTTTAATTTTTATGACCAATACCGCTTGAGGCCCAGCTTATGTTCCTTTCCCCCTCATCCCGGAGAGGAGGAGAACCGCATGTGCAGGAACGCGAAACTACCTGTACCTGCATGAGTTTCCAAATTAGAGTCATTCACACGGGCTGCTTGTGGGCCAGTTTGGAATTTCCATCTGAGAATGGGTGGTCCTCGCAGTCTAGAGCAGTTCCAGGAAGGTTGGAAGAGGCTAAGTGGCAACTTTAAATGCCCCCATCTCCTGCAGTTAGCACTGGACGCCTGGATGTGGAAGCCCCGTCATTGGGCGGGATTTTCCGCATGTTTCGCGGAGGCGGGGGAAGCCCCCCATTGGCTGACAGGGAGATCTACTGGTCCTGTCGTTGTCAATGGGGTTTCCAGTTGAATGCTTCGCTCACCGTTGGGCAAACCTGCCTGCATGTGCGGCCAGAAAATTCCAGCCAATGTGAATGTTTAAAGCAGAGGTGGGTCGATTTCTGATTAACAATAATGTAAAGGGTTGTGGGGATAGTGGGTGTAAAAGGCATTGGAGTGTCCAATCAACCATGATCGATCTGGGACAGGATTGACAGGCTGAATGGCCCTCTCCTGTTCCTATGTTCCTAACACAGGGAAATCTGCTGGGAGCATTATGATGCACAATTATCATAACATTTTAATATTGCCGTCTATTCCAAGTATGCTTCAATAAATGTTGCCAATCACCAAGGAGATTTAGGGTCATGGGTCAGCTGACATCATACCCCTGCAAAAGTCAGCATTTTCGGGAGGGCAGGGTGCAGGCGAGGGGCACAAAAAGAACAGCACTTCAGCAATTAAAGGGTAATATGCTGTGGCATGATGTGAATTAAACAAAATAAAAATTAAATGAGCTATTTACTGATGCACAAGTCATTAGTCTCCTGTCCTAGGTTTTAATTACAGGGTGTAGTACTTGCTTTCTCAGCTGGCCCCTGGACCATTGCCACGGAATGTAAAACAGACTTAATTTTACTATCAAAACCTACTGACTGGCATTGGAACGCAAAGAAATCTGCATTGGAGATAGGCTAATTGGAGACTGTGGTTGTTCTGCCGCCCTTCAACGTGATAGGGAAGCAATTAACTTTGATCTTTCCGATACCAAACTGACCCCTTCCTCAAGCAGCAGGAGATACACAAACCTGTGCTTACGGAAACATCTCCATGTTTAATTATGTAGCATTTCCTGACTGCTATTGCTCGGTAGACAATGGAACAGGATCAGTAAGAACAAATGACTGTTCTTAACCCTAACTAGATGATTGACACGTTATACGGTTGAGGAAACATTTTTTTCCCCCTCAAGAAAAATTACTACTTTTGACAATACAGCCAAACTTAAGAGACAAATTCAATAAATTCCGATTTTAAAAAATGCCTCAGAAAGTTAACCCCTGTCTGCGTTTTAGGTTTGGTCCTCAGACTGACCATTAACTCCAGCAAACTGAAGGTTAGTTACACAAGTCTTTTCTATTCTGCAGTTGACGGCACGGCAGATTGACAACAGGCAGCATAAGTTGAAAAGGATGCTGCATCCATAGCTACTTTCAGTCTTTGTGTTCTCCACTGCTTCTCTTCAAAGATAGAAACCTCCTGAAGCCTCTGTGTCGCCTGATTCAATGTCTGTTGATAAAGAGCTATTTTTGGTTGGGTTGAGAGAAAAAACAACTTGAGTTTGGAGTTTGAGCCCGTCCATCTGGAGCATTCCAATGCATTGAAAACTCAAACAAAGACCTGAGACTCTGAACTTGAATGACTGAGGGATGTAAAAGAAAATAGGTGAAAGCACAGTTTTACACTTAGCTTTGCTCATGTTGACTTTTCCGTGTTGGTGGAGAAAAAGAAAGTCTGCTCCGGTATTTGAACGCAGCTTGGTTGTGACCTTATTCAGTCCTATAACTGAGAGATAGATTTGCAACCTAGCACCATGCTAAGTTCTAAGTTTAATGTCACTTCCGCGGTGTTACTGCAGATATTCTGCATTGAAAACTGCATAAGCATTAAAAATGTATTTAATGTGCTCCTGCAGTGTGGCAGTTTTCAAACAGATGGGGATTAAGCTGATTTGAATTCTCTCTCCTCCACAACTTATGCTGTCCATCTGCAATGCATAGAGTTTGCGATTTGATGAGAATCTCTCCAACTTTGCAATTCTTCATGCACACGAAAACATTCAAACTGAGCGAGGTTACAAAATTGGATGTGGCAAGGGTGCTGCTCCTACTAAACAAATGTACTGGCTGTGCAAGAGTGTCCAATTCTCTATTTTTGCAAACTGTGCCCAATGAGGGCAACAAGGAAGATTCCCATATACAGATCACCTGTCATGTGACTGGACTGTCACCTGGGGCGGGGGGCGGGGGGCGGGGTCTCTTGATTCTGCACCCACCCAGAGTTTTAAAGTCACCAGTTTCTACACTGGGTGATTCTTCCTGTCTGTCAGCCCCCTTCACACTGGCCGCCTCACCTCCCTTTTATTATTCCTGTGAATCCTACAGCATTGTCAGCTCTCTTTGGATGGCAAAACTGTGCAAATGTGCAACAGGTGCTGACGATTCTGGAGACCTTGGGGTGGATTGTGGTGTGAGCAGTCCAAGCAATGGAATCGTCGCTTCAAAATTCTTATGATATGTTCGATGATAGCTCCAGCGGCCCTGCACTTGCACGTTGCTGCTTTGTGATGGTTAACAACTGGGGCCCAAGCCCTAAATGTATAGGGTGCTCTGCTCTCTCATCTGCTGTCTCTTTGAGCCTTGAAATAATTCAGGCATAGTAGACAGTTGCAGAAGTGTGGTGGTATGTATTAGGTGTAATACGGTACACCACGTGTCGACGGTGCTACAAGAAGGAAAGGATCGTATGCATTCCATGGATATTGGAAGAGACACTTTACTGTGATCAGCATCCACCTGAAAATTTATGGAATGGTATTGCTTCTCTTTTACACAAATATCATAGCGTTAATCTGTGGAGCATTGATTGTATCCATAATGTCTGAGATACTTGATAAACCTATCTGTTGGCAAACTTTCTGTGCTTGCTGCAGTTGATATCTCCTTTCTATTGCATTCCTGACAAGCACTTGCCTTTTATAGGTGTGAATTGCAGATTGACACGTGCCCCAGAAAGGGGCTTTTTTCAGAGAGCACGATCACCATTATATCCTTCATTATTAAAGAAACTCTCATCGTTCAGACTGGCTGTGAGCCCACTGGAGATGGTACAGTTCATAGGGAGACATGAACAGAACTGGCTCCCTTGATTCTGTACCAACGTTCAATGAAATCATGGCCTGCAATCTAACTCCAACCTTCACCCCCTCCACATCCCCCCTCCTTAATACCTTTGGTTAACAAAACTACATCGATCTCGCATTGAAAACGAACAATTGATCGAGCATCAATTGCCATTTGCAGAAGAGCGTTCCAAACTTCTACCTCTCTGTGTAGATGGGTTTCCTGGTCTCTCTCCTTGAATGTCTGGCTCTCGTCTTTTTACTTTGTCGTCTAGTCCTGGACTCCTTGAACAGTGGAAATATCTATTTACCCTAACTGTCCCCCTTTGTATCTTAAAAATGTTGATAAAATCCTCATCCAGGGAATACAGCCCTAGTTTAACTCAGGCACCGATTTAACGGAAATGAAACAGGGCCCCGTGTTCAGCCCTGCTGAGGCTGTCCTCAGTCCCATTTCCTGCACTAATGAGCTCCACTTGCCAGTGCAGGAAGAGATCGGGGTGACATTTCAAAAGGTGTCTCAATCCCGAGACCCCCTCACCGTGGCCTCAAGACCTCTCAATTCACCTATAAGGGGGGGCGGGGGGGGGGGTCAAAGAGCCTCAAAGCTCATTAAGGCAGGGCATACCCAGACCCGATCCCCAGCATGGGCAATGTGCCATCCAGGCACCTTAACACTGCCAGCCTGGCACCCTGACAGTGCCCCTGCCAGGATGCCCAGGTGGCACTACCAAGGTGCCAAGCTGGCATCTCCCAGGTTGCATCAGGGGTGCCAGGTACCACCCTGCCCAGGGCTCGACCAACCAGGAGCCCCTGACTGCCAGGGAGACCCCCCGAAGTGCTTGTATGCCTGGTCCACATTTGTGGAAACCAGTGCTAACCAACACTCGCTCAGGGTCTCAGAGACACAGGGGCTAGATCTCGTGCCTTGGGTGACTCCGGCGAGTGCATATTCAACTGAGCCTGACTGCACACTTGGACATGCACTTTTAGATCCCGCCCATTGTGAGCAGGATCCAAATCACAACGTCTCGTGAGATTCCGTTGGAATCTGTCGCATTCCAAGGCGGGTACGTCAAATTCCGCCCATAATCACACCTTGGAATTCAGGTCTGGTAAGTCCTTCCTTCCCAAGGTGTGGCTCCCAGTTCTGCTCCCAGTATTCCAGGTGTGATCTAATCAGGGCGTTGTGCAGCTGAAACATGCAACCTTTCCCTTGTATTCTCGTTCACGAGAAACAAAGACCAGAATTCCAGTCGCCTTTTAGATTAATTTCTGTAGCTGTTTATGAGAATTCAATGATCCAGCTACTTAGAATCATAGAATGCCTACAGTGCAGAAGGAGGCCATTCGGCCCATCATGTCTGCACCGACCCTCTGAAAAAAGCCCCTGACCTAGGCTCAACCCCCCACCCTATCCCTGTAACCCCACCTAGGGGCAATTTAGCATGGCCAATCCACCTAACCTGCACATCTTTGGACTGTGGGAGGAATCCGGGGCAACCGGAGGAAACCCACGCAGACACGGGGAGAACGTGCAAACTCAACGCAGACAGTGACCCGATGTTGGAATCGAATCCGGGTCCCTGTAGCTGTGAGGCAGCGGTGCTAACCACAGTGCCACCGTGCCGCCCCCAAGTCTCTTTGGGGCCGTCACTGTTCCAGCTCCTCAATTTTAATAAAATATTAAACATAATAAAATAATGTTCCTGTCTTTATCCTTTTCAATCCCTGGGTCTGACATGAGGAAACACTGAAGACTGGTACTTTGTGGGATGTACTGTGACCGACAGGACCATGGGCGTAACAAAGCCAATGTTGTTGTAAAAAGCTAAGGATTCAGTCTTTGTCATTCAGTTCATGTAGCACAAGTGGATATAACTAACGCCGCTTCCTCACAGCTTGTTAGCTGTAACTTGTTCTGCAAGTGAAATTCACAAACTGTAGGAAATGTTTGCTGAATTAATCAAAGCTTTCAGCAAAAATGCAGAAATGCAGAGACCATAAATTCCTGTGTGGATAAATACTCACTGCCCCAAAAAACTATATTCACTGCCAATCCTAAAGACAGAAACCTTGCTTTAGTTTTCAGGGTAAAGCCACCAGCCCATTCCTGTTAAGATGATATGCGCCCATAGGTGCATGATGGTCAGAGGTGACCCCATCAGGCATGAAGTTTACTGTGCGATCCTATTTGAAAAGAATTAGAGTTGCAGTCACCAGCAGCAGTGTCTGAGTGAGCCTGCAGTAGCTTACATAACAACACCCCCCCCCCCCCCCCCCCCCCGGTGTCCTGGACAATATTAATTTCTGAATCATAGCTGTTTGTGGGACCTTATTCTTTACGAATGTGTCTGCTGCATTTGAGTACCAAAGCTAACAATTCAAAAAGTAATTCAAGGTTCTTCGGATATTAAAGATGCTATATAAATGCAAGTTCTTCCCCCCACCCCCCATCCCCCTTCACGACAGGCATAGAGGTTCCATGTCTGACTACATTACGGGGTAATGTGAATTGCAACTCTTAAAATACACCCTCGCTCCTGATTGAACAAGCGACACTGGTAATAAGATGGTATATCTGTAAAAGGCAAATACAGCTAGAGCACTCACTGAGCCATTTTGCAAGAATAGCAAGAGACATTTGAACAAAGACACGCAGCAGAAATCAATACGCTGCGAGGTCAAGGAGCTTTCACGTTACCAGCATCTAAAAGTGGTGAAAGACCAAATGTTGCAAACTCGGAAGGTTTAGCCGGAGACATGCAAAGTCATTCCTTCATTAGCCAAACCGCACGTGACACCCATTAATGTTAGTTAGCACCCCACAGATACAGCCGAAATGGAGACAATTTAGACAGCCTTGTACTGACTTTCCGTTTTCTTTCATTTTACATATATATTTTGAGACGGGAAATATTCGTTTTTTTCCAATCTGATGGGCTTACAGAATGTGATGAGCTGCTTCCGTCAGAACTGGGGATCCGCTACTTGGTATGAAAGTGGTTAAAATCTGAACACCTGCCTTTCAACATAAATGTGGTATCGATTAATTTAAATCAGGTTCGGGGCGGCACGGTGACACAGTGGTTAGCACCGCTGCCTCACGGCGCCGAGGTCCCAGGTTCGAATCCCGGCCCCAAATCACTGGCCGTGTGGAGTTTGCGCATTCTCCACGTGTCTGCGTAGGTCTCACCCCCACAACCCAAAGGTGTGCGGGGCAGGTGGATTGGCCACGCTAAATTGCCTCTTAACTGGGAAAAAAATTACTGGGTACTCTAAATTTGTTTAACAAACAGAAAATAAAAAATTGAAATCAGGTTCGCTTCCAAATGATTAATTCAAATGAATAAGCGCTTTATTGAAAGTGAAAATATTTGTAAACAGTTGATTGAGAAATACTTACATTGCTCATTGAGCAGAGAGATCGATTGTAACTCCCCGCCCCACCTAGTGGCGAGAGCTGGGACACCAGTTTGGGAGACTTCTTTTCCATTTGGGTTTAGCTGAGATGGGCGGCCAAGCAGTCAATTTCATTGGTTCCCTGTGCGCCGTGAGGAGAATGAGAGCTTAGTTTAGGTTGGTTAATGGGCAGAAAACGGAGAGTTGGGATATTAGCGCTTTTTCGGCTTGGCAGGCCGTGACTAGAAGCGTACCACAAGGTACCACTAAGAGCATCAGCTGTTTACAATCTACGTCAACAACCTAGATGAGGGCCAGAGTGTAACGTAGCCAACTTTGCGGAGGATACAAGATTTAGTGGGAACATGAGTAGTGAGGAAGACATCAAGTTGCTGGGTGGGCAAGAACGTGGTTGGTACGATTTGGTTGGGAAAGTTAAAAAAACATTTTTTCGAAGTGGTTAGAAAATGGGGAATATTTGTGTTCAGAGGACCTGGGTGTCCTTGCAAATAAACCACAGCAAGTTAACATGTAGGTACATATAAGATGGTGTGTTGGGTGGGGTTCTCCAGCCTCCCAGCCGTGTGTTTCTCGGCAGCGGGAGGCGGCGTGCCGTTCGCTGGCGGCTGAATTCTCTGCTCGCACCGCCGTCAATGGGGTTTCCCATTGAAGCCACCCCACCCCATATCTAAGAGAAGACTTGCTACAATTATTCGGGGCATTGGGGAGGCCACACCCGGAGCATTGTCTACCGTTCTGGCTTCCTTGCCTAAGAGTGACATAATTCCCCGAGAGGGAGTACCACAAAGTTTCACTAGACCCCTTCCAGGGGTGAGGCGATTGTCCTGTGACGATGGATTGGGTAGACCTGGCATGTATTTCCTGGACTTTAGAAGCATAAGAGGTGATCCAATTGAAATATGCCAAATGTTTCAGGGGCTTGACAGGGTGGAGATGCTGAGAAAATGTTTCACCTCACTGGGATATTCAGGATAATCTTCCTTCCCGAATTTATCCCTCCCTGTTCCCACCTTCCAGCACGTTCAAATTGGCCCCATGAAATTCCTGCGTCGAACATGGGGTCACAGTCTCAGAATAAGGGGCTGACTATTTCGAACTGGATTGAGGAGAAGTTTCTTCACTCAAAGTGAATGTTTGAAGTTCTTTAACCCCGAGAGATGGAGCTGCTCGGTAGTTGGGTATATTCAAGGCAGCGATTGGTAAATTAAGGAATATGAGGATGGTGTTGGAAGGTGAAGTTGTGGTAATAATGATCAGCTGCAATCTTATTGAATGTCTGCTCGAGCCCGCGAAGGGCCGACTTCTTATGTTCTTATGTAGCTTTTAAAATCAGTAGAAACTTTGTGCTAACACTCCGAGATGAGTGAGTTCCTTTACCGCATTCCTGACCAAGGGTTCACAAAAAGCTCATTCTAGGCTCAGCAGTAAGATCTCCTTTCTGCTCTCTCTATCTTTCAGCTCGGCTCAGATAGTAGTGTTCTTCCTTCTAAGCTCAGAACGTTTAGGGTGCAAGCTGCACCTTACAGGATTTCAGCATCTTGCCATTATGCCACTGTAAGCGAAAGTAATTGCTGCACTATGGAGACTCCGCCTTTTGGGTGGTGCCTCATGTAAAAGCCCTTCCTGCCTCTTCAGCTCGATATAAAAGATCACATGACTCTCTTTGTTTAGAAGAACACAGAAGTTTGCCCGGTGTCCTGGTCAATATTCATCCCTCAATCAGCAACTGGTCATTCAGTACAGTCTGTGGGATCTTGCTGTGTACAAACCGGCTGCCGATTTTATACACATAACAGCAGTGATTGCATTTCAAAAGTAATTTGTTTGTCACAAAGAGTGGGATATTCTGCCCCTCCCCGCCCCGCACCTCGACTGTTCCGCCATTGGGGATTCCACCATGGGGCTTGGGTCTGGGGGCGGGGGGGGGGGGGGGGGGGGGCGGGGGGGTCGCCTTCAGAGGGAAAAGAAGTTCCTGCTGGTGGGAAGGGCCGCAAGTGTCCACTCAAAGTGTTTTGGGATGTCCATAAGACGCGAAAACGCATCATTAAAAATGTAAGTTCTGTTTCTCTAGCTGTTGTTCTACCAAATTATGGTTTCACTAGAGATAACAGAATAAAATGCAAAGTGTCGGCATGGCTAAATTGGGCTGAGTGACCTCTTCTATGGCGAATGGTCACAAAGTCAGAAAAACCTCCTGTGTTGCATTGATTATTTTACTAACAATGGGCAAGCAGGGAATATCTTCCTACCATTTGGTTGGCAAAAGTTATGCGCCTGTTTACAATGATGTTTTCCACATTTCCGGCATGTGCGCAACAAATGTCATTTTTATAAATTATTGATGGCAGAGGGGTGTCTCTGGCTGGGCCAGCACTGATTGCCCTGGAACGGAGTGTTTTGCTCGGCCATTTCAGAGTCAACCGTATTGCTGTGGTTCTGGAGTCACATGTAGACAGATTCCCTTCCCCGAAGGACATTACTGAACCAGATGGGTATTTACGACAATGGTGCTCATCACTAGACGTTTAGTTCCAAATTTGTATTGAGTTCAAATTCCACCGTCTGCCATGGTGGGATTTGAACCTGCAACCTCCGAGCATTATCCCAGGTTTCAGATTTCCAGTCCAGTGACAATACCACTACACCCCTGCCTCGCCTAAATATGGCGAACTTGAGCTTTTCCCATCCTCACCACCGCTTCTAAGACTCACAACTGCCTCTTTAATGTAACATTTTACACACACTTAAAACATGTTTAGCACAGAGGCTGTTTAGCACAGGGCTAAATCGCTGACTTTGAAAGCAGACCAAGGCAGGCCAGCAGCACGGTTCGATTCCCGTAACAGCCTCCCCGAACAGGCGCCGGAATGTGGCGACTAGGGGCTTTTCACAGTAACTTCATTTGAAGCCTACTTGTGACAATAAGCCATTTTCATTTCATTTCATTTTCATTTTCAAAATAAATTTAGAGTGCCCAATTCATTTTTTCCAATTAAGGGGCAATTTAGTGTGGCCAATCCACCTACCCTGCACATCTTTGGGTTGTGGGAGCGAAACCCACGCAGACACGGGGAGAATGTGCAAACTCCACACGGACAGTGACCCAGAGCCGGGATCGAACCTGGGACCTCGGCGCCGTGAGGCAGCCGGGCTAACCCACTGCGCCACCGTGCTGCCCTCCACACTTAAACATTATAACAGCGAAGATTATATTGTGCCTTTTCTGACATTTTTATGGTGGACATCAAGCTAATTTCCTCTCTTCCATTCCATGAACCACTTTTGAATGGGGACACCAAATTTCAATTGTTCCTTTCTGTAACTGGGAACCTTCTGACAAATATCCTAGCCAGATACTGTTGGAAGTGTGTTCTTGCAACCAGAACTGGGATAGATTAGTACTTCCAGATGCTCTTTAACATTGTGAGCTTGTGGTTACATTGAGCATTCATTTGTAAAGGCCCTTTATAAAGAATGATTTGATGGGACGTGGGCATCGCTGGCCAGACCAGCATTTGTTGCCCATCCCTAACTGCTCTTGAGAAGGTGGTGCAGAGCCGCCTTCCTGAACAGCTGCTGTCCACGTGGTGTAGGTACACTCACAGCGGCGTTAGGGAGGGAGTTCCAGAATTTTGACCGAGCGACAGTGAAGGAGCGGTGATACGGTTCCAGGCCATGATGGTGTGTGGCCTGGGGGGACAACTGCAGGTGGTGGTGTTCCCATGTATCTGCTGCCTTGTCCTTCTACTTGGGAGAGGTTCTGGGTTTGGAATGTGCTGTTGAAGGAGCCTTGGTGAGTTGTTGCATCGTCAATGCATGATTTTGAATTAGGATAACAGAAGTAATATCAAGCAAGTCAGATTACTTGCTAGTTTTGTCTTGATATTATCTCACTTATGTCTGGAAATTATACTTTGGAGGCAGCTGGGTGGTGCAGCAAGCCAGTCAGTGATCTTTCATTCTTCCTGTGTTTGGCAGTCTCGGAAGCGTTCTTGGTGCACAAGGACCTATAGCATAGAACCACTTTGTTGGCATTAATTGGCAATGGATTTTAGGCCCAAAGTCATGAGTGTGGAATCTGTAGTTGGGGCGGGGGAGGGGTGGGGCTGGGTGTTCTCCAAGCTGAGAACCTGATCTGAGTGTGCTTCATAGTGACAAGGGACAAAATACTCCAATCCCTCTCACTTGGAAGAGCGAGGTGGGGGTCTACATGTGACTCCAGGCACACAGCAATGTGGTTGACACTTAACTGCTGTCTGAAATTGCCGAGTGAGACACTCAGTTCAAGGGCAGTTAGGAATGGGGAAGAAATTCTGCCCCGCGAAACACCCACATCTCATGAAAGAATAAAGAAGGGTCCAGCAGATCTTGCAGACCTGGCCATGGAATAACATATGGACAACCATAAAAAACGTGCATTAACATAGCAGCTTTACCCTGAGAAAATGTCCCAAGGCCCTTCCCCGAGGCACTGGAAATAAAATATGACACCAAACTCCAACAAGAGATATTTGGGCAGACGACCAAAACTTTAGTTGGTCAGAGAGATGGGTTTTCAGGAGCACTTCAAGAGGGGCAGAGGTTCTGGGAGGGAATTCAAGAGCAGAGAACCCGGTCGGTTGAAGGCTGGACCACCGATGATGGTCAAGAGGTGGTCAAATTGGGGCAGCACGGTGGCGCAGTGGGTTAGCACTGTGGCCTCAGGGCGCCGAGGTCCCAGGTTCGATCCCGGCTCTGGGTCACTGTCCGTGTGGAGTTTGCACATTCTCCCCGTGTTTGCGTGGGTTTCGCCCCCACAACACAAAGATGTGCAGGGTAGGTGGATTGGCGACGCTAAATTGTCCCTTAATTGGATAAAAATGAATTGGGTACTCGAAATTTTTTTTTTTAAAACAAAACAAAAAAAAGAGGTCAGAATTAGGTGAGCGCCGATTTCCTGGAGGTTTGTAATGCTGGTGGAGATTCCATAGGAAGCGGCAAGGCCACAGAGGGATATTTAAACTTCCGGATGGGAACTTTAAAGTCTCACCTGAAAGATGGGAGGACTGCACTGAAGTGTCGGACAAGTGTTGGAAGGGCTAATGCAGGTAGGGAATATACAGTGAATGGTAGAACCCTCAAGAGTATTGAAAGTCAAAGAGATCTAGGAGTACAGGTCCACAGATCACTGAAAGGGGCTACACAGGTGGAGAAGGTAGTCAAGAAGGCATACGGCATGCTTGCCTTCATTGGCCGGGGCATTGAGTATAAGAATTGGCAAGTCATGTTGCAGCTGTATAGAACCTTAGTTAGGCCACACTTGGAGTATAGTGTTCAATTCTGGTCGCCACACTACCAGAAGGATGTGGAGGCTTTAGAGAGGGTGCAGAAGAGATTTACCAGAATGTTGCCTGGTATGGAGGGCATAAGCTATGAGGAGCGATTGAATAAACTCGGTTTGTTCTCACTGGAACGAAGGAGGTTGAGGGGCGACCTGATAGAGGTATACAAAATTATGAGGGGCATAGACAGAGTGGATAGTCAGAGGCTTTTCCCCAGGGTAGAGGGGTCAATTACTAGGGGGCATAGGTTTAAGGTGAGAGGGGCAAAGTTTAGAGTAGATGTACGAGGCAAGTTTTTTACGCAGAGGGTAGTGGGTGCCTGGAACTCACTACCGGAGGAGGTAGTGGAGGCAGGGACGATAGGGACATTTAAGGGGCATCTTGACAAATATATGAATAGGATGGGAATAGAAGGATACGGACCCAGGAAGTGTAGAAGATTGTAGTTTAGTCGGGCAGTATGGTCGGCACGGGCTTGGAGGGCCGAAGGGCCTGTTCCTGTGCTGTACATTTCTTTGTTCTTTGTTCTTTGTTCTAATACATCACTGTTCTGAAGTCTCTGGCATGGGGCTCAAACCCACAATGTTCTGACTCAGAGGCAAAAGTACTGCCAACCAAGCAAAGGCAGACACATTGGTTTTTGGTGCGCATTGAGCTTTCATGTTGTAATATTCATTCACGTGCTGTATTCTTATGGTCTTAGCTTGTTTCGGTATAATGTGCTGTATCATCAGTAGCACAGCTCCTGTGAATGGGAAAAATGACTACACATCCAGATGCATTATTACATGGATTTCCTTTCCGCCTTTATTTTTTCTCGCTCGCTGGTTCCAGTAACAACAATAAAGGCGACAGCTGTGACCATGAAGATTAAACATACAGAGGAGGAGATGATGCAAATGAAATTTTGAACAAATAAAAGGGGTGAGTCACGTTTCTTTTTGTTGCCTGTTTTGTTGGCTGGGGAGAAAGATATGGCAGAGGAGATCAGAGAGGAAATGTTTATCGAGAGCCATTGATAGAAAAAGCACTGGGACACAGAATGAGAATGAAAAGTAAATTATAACACACATTTGCTGGTAGTGTCAGTGTGTGATGAACATCAGCCTGACTGTTAAACTGACACCTGTGCCTGACGGATCCAGATTACGAAACAAACGGTTTTAATCATCAACTAAGAGCTAATTCCAGAAATTATTTTCTAAGGTTGCGACCTTCCTGAATTCTTTACAAGTCAACTGTATTCTAACCTGTCCTGAGTTCTGGTAAGCCTAAGGGACATACAACTGGGCCAAACAACGGGTATGTGGATTGGGAGCGTGTAGAATTCAGCAAAGGAGGAACAAAATATTGATTAAGAAAGGGGAAAATAGGGTACAAGAGTAAAATTACAGGGAACATACAGACTGACTGCAAAAGTTTCTCTGGGTACATGAGGAGAAAAAGGTTGGTGAAGACAAATGTAGGTCCCTTACAGTCAGAAACAGGGGAATTTATAATGGGGGACAAAGAAATGGCTGAGCAACTAAACACATACTTTGGTTCTGTCTTCACAAATGAGAACACAAATCAGAATGTTGGGGAACGGGGGGTTTAGTGAAAGGGAGGAACTGAAGGAGATCAATAGGAGTAGCAAAATGGTGTTGGGAAATTGATGCGATTGAAGGCTGATGAATCCACAGGGCCTGAGAATCTACATCCCAGAGTAGTTAAGGAAGTGGCTCTAGAAATAGTGGATGCATTGGTGGTCATCTTCCAGGATTCTGTAGGCTCTGGAACAGTTCCTGCAGATTGGAGGGTAGATAATGTAACTCCACTTTATAAAAAAAGGGGGGGGGTAAAGAGAAAACAGGTAATTATAGACCAGTAAGTCTGGTATTGGTAGTGGGGAAATTCTAGAATCCATTATCAAAGATTTAATAGCAGAGCAGTAGACAACAGCAGCAGGATCGGACAGAGTCAGGATGGATTCATGAAGGGGGAAATCATGTTTGAGAAATCATAGATCATAGAATTTACAGTGCAGAAGGAGGCCATTTGGCCATCGAGTCTGCACCGGCTCTTGGAAAGAGCACCCTACCCAAGGTCAACACCTCCACCCTATCCCCATAACCAGTAACCCCACCCAACACTAAGGGCAATTTTGGACACTAAGGGCAATTTATCATGGCCAATCCACCTAATCTGCACATCTTTGGACTGTGGGGAGGAAACCGGAGCACCCGGAGGAAACCCACGCACACACGGGGAGGATGTGCAGACTCCGCACAGATAGTGACCCAAGCCGAATCGAACCTGGGACCCTGGAGCTGTGAAACAATTGTGCTATCCACAATGCTACCATGCTGCCCCTGAAATATTCTGGAATTCTTTGGGGATGTAACTAATACAGTTGATGAGGGGTTTTCGACAAAGTCCCATCTCAGGAATTAGTGTGTAAAATTAAAATGCATGTGATTGGGGGGGGGGGGGGGTGTATTGAGATGGATAGAAAATGGGTTGGCAGACAGGAAACAGGTGGTAGGAATTAACAGGTCTTTTTCCAAGTGGCAGGCAGTGACTAGTGGGGTACCGCAGGATCGGGGCTGGCACCCCAGCTATTCACAATATATATTAATGATTTAGATGAGTAAACAAAATGTAATATCTCCAAATTTGCAGCAGACACCAAGTTGGGTGGGAAGGTGAGCTGTGAGGAGGATACAGAGGTCCTTCAGTGTGATTTGGACAAATTGAGTGGGTGGGAAAATTAATGGCAGATGCAGAATAATTTAGAGGAATGCGAGGTTATCCACTTTGGTGGGAAAAACAGGAAGGCAGACTATTAACTGAATGGCCATAAATTAGGAGAGGGAATGTACACCGAGACCTGGGTGTCCTCATACACCAGTCGCTGAAGGTAGGCATAATAATAATAATAATAATCACTTATTGTCACAAGTAGGCTTCAATGAAGTTACTGTGAAAAGCCCCTAGTCACCACATTCCGGCGCCTGTTCGGGGAGGCCGGTACGGGAATTGAACCAGCGCTGCTGGCATTGTTCTGCATTACAAGCCAGCTGTTAACCCACTGTGCTAAACCAGCCCCTGCAGCGCAGCAGGCGGTAAAGAAGGCAATGGTATGCTGGTCTTCATTGCGAGAGGATTGGAGGACAGGAGCAGTGATGTCTTGCTGCAATTATACAGGACCTTGGTAAGGCCTCACCTGGAATATTGTGTGCACTTTTGGTTTTCTTACCTGAGGAAGAATGTTCAAGAGGGAATGCAGCATAGGTTTACCCGGCTGATTCCTGGCATGACGGAACTGATGTGTGAGGACAGATTGAATCGGTTGGGATTGTATTCGCTGGAGTTCAGAAGAATGAGGGGGGATCTCATAGAAACCTATAACATTCTAACAGGACTGGAAAGGGAAGATGCGGGAAGGATGTTCCCGATGGTGGGTGTGTCTGGAAACCAGAGGTCCCAGTCTGAGGGTACGGGGTAGACCATTTAGGACAGAGATGAGGAGACATTTCTTCACCCAGAGAGCGGTGAGTCTGTGGAACCCGTTACCACCGAAGTAGTTGAGGCCAAAACATTGTCGGTTGGATTCGCCGTTCCTGAGACTAAGTGTTGACACTGGGGCAGGGTTCATGGAGTTCTACCACAGCGAAACTGGTGCCTCACCTGGATTAATTCAGTGACCAATTCATTGGGTTTGGGTTTTGGAGTTGGGTCTGGTTGGGTTATCTTGTCCAGGAGGGTGAATGATATCTTTTTTTTCATAAATGTTTTCTGATTGGATTTTTGCACAGAGTATATTTTGCCGTTATGTACACAGGATATGATATATCTATATATATGTATGTAGGCATCCGTTCGTGCCAGCGAGGCACTTTCGGAGGGCAATCCTGGAGTGGGGCTGGTGCCGGTGTTGCCCCTCACTTCTCCCGGCCGGATTTCGCCGCCGTTGTCTTCTCGTGCTCGCTGCCGCTTCCGCCGGCCCTCCCCTCCTGCCCGTGTTCTCCTTTTTCTCTGTTCCTGGAGATATCAGGTTGGTTAACGTTTCCCTGCCTCCCCCCCCCCCCCCCCCCCCCCCCCACCCCCCTCCACACCTCCCTGGCTCTCCTCTATTGTTCCCTGTCTCTTCCCCCCTCCCCCCCCCCCCCCCCCCCCACCCCCCACCGGCCGTGGTTCGCCTTTCCTTCCTTGTTGTACCCCCCCCCTCTCCCGGTCTATCTCTCCCTCTCATGCTTTGGCTACTTTCCCCTGGTTCCTGGCTACCTGGCTATTCTTCTGCTTGTTCGTTTGCCACAAACAGGTCCCGGAACAATTGGGTGAATGACTCCCACGTTCTGGGGAAGACGTCGCCTGACCCTCGGATGGCGAATTTGATTTTCTCCATTTGGAGAGATTCCGAGAGGTCGGACAGCCAGTCCGCAGCTTTGGATGGTGCTGCTGACCGCCAGCCGAACAGGATTCTGTGGCGGGCGATCAGGGAGGCCAAGGCAAGGGCGTCCGCCCTCCTCCCCAGGAATAGATCTGGCTGGTCTGATACCCCGAAGACCGCCACTTTCGGGCATGGCTCCACCCTCACCCCCACAATTTGGACATTGCCTCGAAGAAGGCTGTCCAGTACTCCACAAGTCTGGGGCAGGACCAGAACATGTGGGCGTGGTTGGCTGGGCCTCCTTGGCACCGTTCACATCTGTCCTCCACCTCCGGGAAGAACCTACTCATACGGGTTCTTGTTAAGTGGGCTCTATGTACCACTTTTAGTTGCGTCAGGCTGAGCCTTGCGCAGGTGGAGGTGGAGGTGGAGTTGACCCTATGCAGTGCTTCACTCCAGAGTCCCCACCCTATCTCGATCCTCAGGTCCTCCTCCCATTTCCTTCTTGTTGCGTCCAGTACGGTGTCGGCCCCTTCTACAGTCGGTCGTACATGTCGCTACAGTTTCCTTTCTCTAATATGCTTGCGTCCAGTAACTCTTCCAGTAATGTCTGTCGTGGCGGTTGTGGGTTGTGGCTTCTCATCTGAATGAATGCCTCGTAATTATTAATGGCGATGCTGGCAGACAAATGGTTAACGCATTAGTGAGACATTCACTCTTCCCTACCTCAGTGGTGGAATTAACTAATTTCAGTCAAAGCGGTTGACACTGTAATTAAAAGTTGGCAAAGGGAAGTCACACCAATAGGTTAGGCTTACTTCCATTGACAATACTTTCTGGACTATGGCTTTGCTTCAATTAAATCACAGTGTACATGTCCAATTATCTTAAGCAAACTACCACTCAGCTAATCACTGAACAGTGGAAAATTCACCATCAGACCTCCTGCTGCGGGAGAGCCCTGGATAAAATCTCCCTACGACGTACAACGCTGGGAGGAGAGATTGAGCCTCATTTCTGGAAAACGTCTATTTCGGAGATGAATCCAGATGATTTTTGTTTTGCTCTTTTAAGAGACACCAGGGCATGAGAAAATTCCACAAAATCTGCACTGTCCCAGGAAAGCAGGACAATTGGCAAGTGTACCGTTTCTCAGTGGATAAGAATCCCCATGGAAGTGACCTCAGATTCCACACATTGTGCAGGAATTTGGCCAATTCAGTCCGGGACAGGCTGCAAGATGGAGGACTGGGACAGCATGAGCCAGGTGCCTTTTGCAAAGACCACGGAGAAACGGCACCGAGTTGGTTGAAACAAAAAGTTACTTTATTTTGCAAATACTATTCTACACAGCTCCAGCGGTTCCCGACTGGGTCGTCTCTAGTCGGTGCCTCACTGGCCAACTCTATTTATACAAAGCCAAGAATCTGGGGGGAGGTGGTGGGGGGAGGGCTCGTGTTCTGCAAGATCCACGGGGTAGTTAATCCCTTACCCCGCAAGACGGTCATAATAGTGCACGTCTCAGATTAAACACATAGGGGAAAGCCAACCCTCTTAAATGTTCAAAGCCTTTTCAGATATTTGGCCTCTGGATCTCGATTGGAACGAACTAAGTTCACATTAACCGAGTTTATCTTTGAAGGTCAGTGACCTGCAGCAATTCCTTAAATGAAGACAGCTGAGGTCACAAACACATGGCATTCATTGTTAATGGATGAAGAATTGATGGCAATGCATCCATAATTTCCTGTCAATGATTGAGACACCCTCCCTCCCACTCTGTGGTGTTCAATAGTTTAATTGTTCTGGGTTCAATTCTGTGACTCTGTTCGCTGATCTATGATCATTGTTCCTGATTGATTATAAATCTGGGTGGTGAGTCAGAACTAATGCAAACAGACGACATTAGAAAGCTCCAAAAGCTAAAACTGGGGTAAGCGTGGGTGCAGATATTCTGGGCTGGATTTTCATGGAGACTCTGTGGAGCTGTGGAAATGGTGGATGGGATTCAATTCTGGGAATCCTAACCTCATTCCCGGGGCTTCTGATTTTCACCAATGGTGTTTAAGGGTGTGGGGAGCTGGTTGGGGCTGCGAACCTGTACCCTGCATTTCCAACATTGCCGGCTACAGTGCCGGGACAGGCATGGCCTCATCCTCTGCAATTTTCATGGAGTCGAGGCAACTTTTGAAAGACTCATGGTGCGCGGCACCTTCGAGGTGCCATGACCCATAACCTGGATCAGGAAACCTTTTGAAAGGTAAGTTCCCATGCCCCCCTTGCCAAACTATGCCCCACACCCAACCCACTCCCCTGACTTCTCATAACCTCCAGGCCAAACTATGCCTCTCCACCTACTCCAATAGTCCCTCATGCCCTCTTATGCCATGCCATCATACTTCCATGCCCACTCGCACACTATACACTCTTTATAGAACTGAGTAAACCTATAATGACAATAGGATATATTTTTAGAAAGCCATTTTTTCATTGATATTGCTTTTACTATAGCCCAATAAGAGTGTCAATCATTCAGACCATTTAAAGTATCAATAGCAGAAATGACAAGCATTTCAAACCTCTTTATCTTGTGATATAAATATTATGAAATTACTGAATAGATGAGAGAGAAGGATTTGTCAATCAAACAATGTTTTTCCTGGGGCAAAGCTGTTTAAAACTCTAATGGATATCTGGCTTCTCAGCCAATCCTTATTATGTATTCTTGGCTGAGAGCCAAGACATCCATTTGAATATTGAAACAGTTGAACCCCAGGCCTGCTTGATTGACATCTCTGGCTCTCTGATCTATTTTGTCAATTTCACAATATTTATTCACACAGGATAAGGAGATTTACAGTGCTTCCAGTTTCTCCTTTTGATACTTGAAAAGGTCTGGATGATTGACACATTTATTGGATTATAGTAAAAGCAATTTCTCCACAATACAAAAGATGTGCATGCTAGGTGGATTGGCCATGCTAAATTGCTCTTAATTGGGAAAAAAATAATTGGGCACTCTAAATTTATTTTTAAAAAGTAAATAAAAAGATTGGCTGACAACTCTCCAACTTGACCAGGCACAGCACTGCAGTGGCCAGGAGTGGTACTGCAGTGCTCTGCCTGGAACAAAGTCCTGGGACCATTGAAAAGGTACATCCTGGAGCGGGGCGGGGGGGGGGGGGGGTCCTTGGAGTATGCCTTGGGGGGAGGGAGGTTGGGAGTAGGGTGATAGTGGCATTGGGGGGTAGGGCAGGGGGAGGGAGAGCTGGAGCTTCAAAATCCCAGAGGGATAGGCGCCCCAACTCTGAGGAGGCCTGAAAATTGAGATGCCTTTGTCCCCCTGCTGGCAGTAAAAGGCCCTTATGTGGCCATTAAGGGCGTTCGCCTGAGGTGAATGGGGTGGGGCCTGAGACCCTCCCCACCCAGGTGTGAAGTTGCGTCTGGGTTTGGGTGGACAGGTCCCAGGGAGAAACATGTTCATCCAATTTTAAACTCCCCTCCACCTCAGAGCCTGCCTTGAGGGCAGCCTAAAATCCTGCCCTTAGAAAGCAATCTCCTCTCTGCATTTCCCTGAAATGTACAACAAAACAGCGAAACTCAACATTTGTCACACAGATTCCCACTTCTGCCAGCAGGATAATCCCACCTATTACACCCTCGATGACTGGCTAAGAGGTATGTTATGTATTTGGGCATAACGGAGGTTGAAGGATCCATCGCTTTCTTCTGGGAGAAGCCTGCACATCTAATTGAACCTGTGTGATGCTGAGGGGTGAAAGAATTTCTGAGCTGCATTTGCATCATGCTCGCCCACAGGTGGCACTATCAGAATCGAGCAGGTCCGCTTCTGTGAGTGCATTGAGTGTGGAGATTCAGGTCCTCAAACTGGGCACAAAATACACAAAGTTGGATTTGAAACATTCATGTTCTGAGGCGGTGATTGAAAAAGCGGATATTATGCAGCCCCCTATTGAGCTGCATGAGGTACAGCACAGAATCAACCCATTCAGTCCAACTGGTCCATGCTAGCACTAATGAGGATTCTCCCATCCTATCAGCAAACCCTTTAATTCCTGCTCCCTCATCGACTTATCTGAATTCTCTTTAAATGCCTCGATGTCGTTTTCCTCGTTTTCCCCCCATTTGGAGTATTGAGAGCAGTTTTGGGCCCCGTATCTGAGGAAGGATGTGCTGGCCTTGGAAAGAGTCCGGAGGAGGTTCACAAGGATGATCCCGGGAATGAAGAGCTTGTCATATGAGGAACGGTTGAAGACTCTGAGTCTGTACTTGTTGGAGTTTAGATGGATGAGGGTGGATCTTGTTGAAACCTACAGGAAACTGCGAGGCCTGAATAGAGTGGACGTGGAGAGGATGTTTCCACTCGTAGGAAAAACTAGAACCAGAGGACACAATCTCAGATTAAAGGGGCGATCCTTTAAAACAGAGATGTGGAGCAATTTCTTCAGCCAGTGTGTGGTGAATCTGTGGAACTCTTTGCTGCAGAAGTCTGTGGAGGCCAAATCACTGAGTGTCTTTAAGACAGAGATAGATAGGTTCTTGATTAATAAAGGGATCAGGGTTATGGGGAGACGGCAGGAGAATGCGGATGAGAAAAATATCAGTCATGGTTGAATGGCGGAGCAGACTCGATGGGCCGAGTGGCCTAATTCTGCTCCTATGTCTTATGGTCTTGCCCCATCTCTGGATCTGTAAAGATTTAATCACCTGCTAATGTTCACATTCCAAGCATTGTCTGGCGTCTTTGAATTTGTCTATATATATGTTTCTGGAACATACCTCTTCATTCACCTGAGGAAGGAGCAGCGCTCCGAAAGCTAGTGACATCGAAACAAACCTGTTGGACTTTAACCTGGTGTTGTAAAACTTCTTACTGTGCTCACCCCAGTCCAACGCCGGCACCTCCACATTATGGTCTTATGATAGTGCATTCTGCATACTTTCTCCTGAACCACTTCTGGAATTATTAGTGACTACCATATATTTATGTTATTTGTTTTAGTTTTGAACTTCCGTCACGAATGGAAACATTTTCTCTATCAAACTCTCACTGATCTTGAAGATCTCCATCAGGTCACCATTTCTCCATCACTTTCTAGAGAAGGGAGTCCAGCCTATTCGCCCTTTCACTGCAATGGTCAGACAACAACGTGCACTTCTGTCACCCTTTTATCATAGCAAAACACCCCAAGGTGTTTCCCAGGAGCATTGTCGAACAAAATCATTCAGCCAGATAAGGAGATGTCAGAGCAGGCGATAAAGGCTTGAAAAAGAAAAGTGAGGCAGTGAGACAGAGGGGTTCAGGGAGGAAATTCCAGAACTTAGGACGTTGGCAGCCAGTGGTGAAGCAATTAATATCGGGAATGCGCAAAGCAGCACAACCACTCTTGCATGCTCAAACTGCAAGCTTGGAACTGGTCGACAGAGTTCTTCAAATTCTATAGTTACCTGTGGGACTTAGGCCATGACTATTATATAAGAAGGCCCCGAGTCAAAACCCTTTCACAGCAGCTGTTGGACTCACCATTAATGTTCATGAACAATAAATAGACAAGAGCCACTGCATTTGTAATGGCAAGATGCCAGCTCACTTTGCAAGTTTGCAATATAGAAGAGTTAGAGCTCTTACCTTGAATATAGTGTCAATATTATTTACATGATTATCCGTCACTTTCAGTTAATCTTTATACCTAATGGATTCTCTTCCACCTGGAAAGCCACCTGATGTAGAAACGTAGCTTAATACATCTGGCTAACCTTATCAAAAAGGAAGGAAATCTTCTGACTAAGCAGTTCCATTGCAAAGGGTATTGATTCTGAGGTGCAATGAGCTGAATATGTTCCCATTAGAGAGTTGTGTAATAGTTAAGTTCTACAAACATGAAGTCTACTCTTCATTTACGTGACGAAAAGTATCAGCAAAGTTGAAGTAAAATATTACTTGCAAAAAGGAACAAAATAGTGCCTTTGAAATAAAGATTGGACCTGGTTTACCCAACCCCACCCTTCCTAAATTGTCACCCTGATTTCCTGCTTTTACCCAGCTTTGCACGAACAATCCATGCTGAGCGGCTCTTCCACTAATAATGGCAGCTTTCAGTTCCTTGGCCAAGTGACTAATTGTTGTGTGGGCCCCTGACCCCTGTTTGAGGCTGTTGCAGGCCTTTTGCAACTTGGTCTTCCTATTTCATCGATCTGAACTTCTGACCCCATATGCTCCCCTTGGCCAAAGCCACCCACTTGCATCTATCACTTATCGCTGCCTGCCCACCCCGTCTGCCACTGAAACCCGCTCTGTGCTGTTACTAGCTCTTGTATCTCCAGCTTCCTCGACCCTAAAGGTTGTGGAATTCACTTACATCTCATGTGGCTCAGTATCAGATTTTGTTTGGTAATAATCTGATGAAGCCCCTAGAAATGTCCAACAGAGTCAAAGGCACTATATAAATGCAAAGGTGGAGATCTTGTTGCGCAATGGGGTGTGTGCGTCCTTGCCTCTGAGCCAGATGCTCTGGGCTCAGGTTCGATCTCCAAGATTTCAAGATTGTCAAGGGAGTGTGAATTCACAACGTGGCCAAACACATTGAGTATCAACCCTGTAAATCTTTCCAATGTATACCAATGACAGGCAGTAGGAGCGGGGGATGTTCCTGATCAGCCATGCGAGGGAAGGAAAATTGGAACCTCTGCCACCACAACTCATAGCTTTGGATGACAACACGGGTGACACAATGCAGGCCGCCACGGCCACTAGGGGTGGAATTCACTGGCCTCATCGCGGTGGTGATGGTGGGGCCGGAAAATGTGGCGAGCTGGTCAAGTGTTCTCTGACTTGGATGGGAGCAGATAGTCCCGCCTAATGGGAGGGGCCATAAAATTCTACCCTTGGACCTTTGCCCAAGGGACGGGGGTATGCCGCCGTGGGGAACGGGCCGGGTGTGGGGTGCGGGCGCGTGGCTGGCCGAGGAGGGGTCATGGCTAGTCGGCGGGGGAGGGGGGCGGGTAGCCCCCTGATCCAGCTGGTAACCTGGAATGTAAGGGAACTGAATGGGCCGGTTAAGAGGGCCCGCGTGTTCGCGCATCTGTAGGGGCTCAAGGCAGATGTGGTTATGCTCCAGGAGACACACCTGAAGATGGCAGACCAGGTAAGACTGAGGAAAGGGTGGGTAGGTCAGGTGTTTCACTCAGGGTTAGATGCCAAAAATCGAGGGGTGGCGATCTTGGTGGGAAAGAAGGTGTCATTCGAGGCGTCGAGCATTGTGGCAGATAATGGGTTTGGTACATAATGGTAAGTGGTAAGTTGCAGGGAGAGAGGGTGGTACTGGTCAATGTGTATGCCCCGAACTGGGACGATGCGGGTTTTATGCAGGTATGTTGGGTCGGATCCCAGACTTGGAAGTGGGGGGCCTGATAATGGGGGGAGAATTTAACACGGTGTTGGATCCGGCACTGGATTGCTCCAGGTCTAGGACGGGTAGGAAGCCGGCGGCGGCTAGAGTGTTGAGGGGATTTATGGACCAAATGGGAGGGGTGGACCTATGGAGAGTTGCAAGGCCGGGGGCGAGGGAATTTTCATTCTTCTCACATGTCCATAAGGCTTATTCTCGAATCAACTTTTTCATTTTGAGTAGGGCGCTGATAGCGAGAGTAGAGGATACCGAGTATTCGGCAATAGCCATTTTGGACCACGCCCCGCATTGGGTGGACTTGGAGATGGGGGAGGAGAGGGACCAGCGCCCGCTGTGGCGCTTGGAGGTGGGGCTGTTGGCGGACGAGGAGGTGAGCGAGCGGGTCCGAGGAAGTATAGCGAGGTACTTGGAGACCAACGACAATGGGGAGGTCTGAGTGGGGATGGTATGGGAGGCACTGAAGGTGGTGGTGAGGGGAGAGCTGATCTCCATTAGGGCCCACAAGGAGCGGAGGGAGCGGGGGGGGGGGAGAGGGAGAGGCCGGTGGGGGAGATGGTGAGGGTAGACAGCAGGTATGCGGAAGAGCCTGAGGAAGGATTGTTGAGGAAGAGGCGCAGCCTCCAGGCCGAATTTGACCTGGTGACCACCAGGAAGGCGGAGGTGCAGTGGAGGAAGGCCCAGGGGGCGGTCTACAAGTATGGGGAAAAGGCAAGTCGGATGCTGGCGCATCAGCTTCAGAAGCGGGACGCAGCTAGGGAGATCGGGGGAGTTAAGGACAGGGGAGGGAGCATGGTGCGGAGTGGGGTTGGCATCAATGAGGTCTTCAGGGACTTCTACGAGGAATTGTGCCGATCCGAGCCCCCACGGGAGGAGGGAAGGATGGGCCGTTTCCTGGACCAATTGAAGTTTCCAAAGGTGGAAGAGGGACTGGTGGCGGGACTGGGGGCCCCGATTGGGCTGGAGGAGCTGATTAAAGGGATAGGAAGCATGCAGGTGGGGAAGGCACCGGGGCTGGACGGTTTCACGGTCGAGTTCTATAAAAAAAATATGGACTTGTTGGGCCCGCTGTTAGTTAGGACCTTTAATGAGGCAAGGGAGTGGGGGGGCTTTACCCCTGACGATGTCCCGGGCACTGATCTCCTTGATCCTGAAGGGGGACAAGGATCCCCTGCAATGTGGGTCTTACAGACCGATTTCCTTGCTAAATGTAGATGCCAAGGTGCTGGCGAAGGTCTTAGCCACGAGGATTGAGGTTTGTGTGCCGCAGATCATCCATGAAGACCAGACGGGGTTTGTGAAGGGGAGACAGGTGAACGCGAATGTGCGGAGGTTTTTCATGATGCCAGCGAGGGAGGGGGAGGCGGAGATAGTGGTGGCGATGGACGCTGAGAAAGCCTTCGATAGGGTAGAGTGGGGGTACCTGTGGGAGGTGCTGAAGAGGTTCGGGTTTGGGGAGGGGTTTGTCAGGTGGGTTAGGCTGTTGTATGAGGTCCCGATGGCGAGTGTGGCCACAAATAGGAGGAGGTCCGAGTACTTTCGGTTGCACCGAGGGACGAGACAGGGGTGTCCCCTGTCCCCCCTGCTCTTCGCACTGGCGATTGAACCCCTGGCTATGGCACTGAGAGAGTTGAGGAACTGGAGGGGGTTGGTGCGGGGTGGGGAGGAGCATAGGGTGTCGCTTTATGCGGACGACCTGCTGCTGACCCGGTGGGAGGAATGCCAGAGGTAATGAGGATCCTTAGGGAATTCGGGGACTTTTCAGGGTACAAGCTCAATATGGGGAAGAGCGAGCTGTTCGTAGTTCAGCTAGGGGACCAGGAGAGGGGGATTGGCGAGCTCCCACTAAAAAGGGCGGAGAGGAGCTTCAGATATTTGGGGGTCCAGGTGGCCAGGAGCTGGGGGGCCCTGCATAGGCTTAACTTTACAAGGCTGGTGGAGCAGATGGAGGAGGAGTTCAAGAGGTGGGACGCGTAGCCACTGTCCTTGGCGGGTAGGGTGCAGTCAATCAAAATGACTGTGCTCCCAAGGTTTTTGTTCCTGTTCCAGTGCCTCCCCGTGTTTATCCCGAAGGCTTTTTTCAGGCGGGTTAACAGGAGTATAATGGGGTATGTGTGGGCGTGAGTGACTCCAAGGGTGAGAAGGGTGTTCCTGGAGCGGAGTAGAGATAGGGGGCTGGCGCTGCCCAACCTCTGTGGGTACTACTGGGCCGCCAATGCGACAATGGTGCGCAAGTGGGTGATGGAGGGGGAGGGGGCTGCATGGAAGAGGCTGGAGACGGTGTCTTGTGTGGGTACGAGTCTGGGGACGCTGGCAACGGCGCCGCTGCCGCTCCCTCCAAGGAGGTATACCACGAGCCCGGTGGTGGTGGCGGCCCTCAAAATGTGGGGGCAGTGGAGGCGGCATAGGGGGGAAGTTGGGGCCTCGGCATGGACCCCATTACGGGGGAACCACCGGTTCACCCCAGGAAGGGTTTTCGGGGTGGCGCAGGGCAGGGATACGAACGTTGGGGGATCTGTTTGTGGATGGGAAGTTCGCGAGCTTGGGTGAGCTGGAGGAGAAGTACGGGCTCCCCCCCGGGGAACACCTTCAGGTACTTACAGGTAAGGGCGTTTGCCAGACGGCAGGTGGTGGAATTCCCGCGGCTACTGCCACACACAATACAGGACAGGGTGCTCTCGGGGGGGTGGGTGGGAGTGGAGAAGATCTCGGAAACTTACCAGGTGATGCAGGAGGAGGAGGAGGCCTCGGTGGTGGAGTTGAAAGGTAAGTGAGAGGAGTAGTTGGGAGAGGAAATTGAGGAAGGTATGTTGCCAGATGCCCTGGGGAGGGTGAACTCTTCCTCATCGTTGGCGAGGCTCAGCCTCATACAGTTTAAGGTGCTGCACAGGGCACACATGACCGGGACAAGGGTGAGCCGGTTCTTTGGGGGTGAGGACAGGTGTGTTAGGTGCTCAGGGAGCCCAGCAAATCACACCCATATGTTCTGGGCATGCCCAGCGCTGGAGGAATTTTGGAAGGGCGTAGCGAGGACGGTGTCGAGAGTGGTAGGATCCAGGGTCAGACCGGGCTGGGGGCTCGCAATATTTGGGGTGGCAGAGGAGCCGGGAGTGCAGGAGGTGAAAGAGGCCGGAATTCTGGCCTTTGCGTCCCTGGTAGTCTGGTGAAGGATTCTCCTTCAGTGGAAAGATGCGAGGTTCCCAAGCGTGGAATCCTGGATCAGCGATATGGCAGGGTTCATTAAATTGGAGAGGGTGAAATTCGCCTTGAGAGGGTCGGTACAAGGGTTCTTTAGGCGGTGGCAACGGTTCTTAGACTTTCTGGCAGAACGCTAGACATTGGTCAATGGCAGCAGCAGCTCGCGGGGGGGGGGGGTTACTTTATTTTTGTTTATGTTAGTTACACTGGAGGGTCTGAGGGGGTGTATACACCTGGGGCGAAATTCTCCGGTATCGGCGCGATGTCCGCTGACTGGCGCCCAAAACGGCGCAAATCAGTCGGGCATCGCGCCGCCCCAAAGGTGCGGAATGCTCCACATCTTTGGGGGCCGAGCCCCAACCTTAAGGGGCTAGGCCTGCACCGGATGAATTTCCGCCCCGCCAGCTGGCGGAAAAGGCCTTTGGTGCCCCGCCAGCTGGCGCGGAAATGACATCTCCGGGTGGCGCATGCGCGGGAGCGTCAGTGGCCGCTGACGGCATTCCCGCGCATGCGCAGTGGAGGGAGTCACTTCTGCCTCCGCCATGGTGGAGACCGTGGCGAAGGCGGAAGGAAAAGAGTGCCCCCACGGCACAGGCCCTCCCGCGGATCGGTGGGCCCCGATCGCGGGCCAGGCCACCATGGGGCACCCCCCGGGGCCAGATCGCCACGTGCCCCCTCCAGGACCCCGGAGCCCGCCTGCGCCGCCTTGTCCCGCCAGCGGGACAGGCATTTTAGCTGCGGGACTTTGGCCCATCCGGGCCGGAGAATCGTGGGGGGGGGGGGGGGCCCGCCAACCGGCACGATTCCTCTCCTCTGCCGAATCTCCGGTGCCGGAGAATTCGGCACCTGGCGGGGGCGAGATTCACGCCAGCCCCCGACGATTCTCCGACCCGGCGGGGGGTCGTTGGGTTCTTTTCTCTTTCTCATTTTGTTCTTGATATTTTATGAAAACCTTTAATAAAAATTATTTTTAAAAAAAAACAGGGAGCAGAATTGAGGGAGTTGACCAAAGACACGGATTGAGGAGGTTTATGAGAAAGAAGCTTCTGAGGGTGGAGAAAGATGTATCGGGATCCCAGGTTGGGAAGAAAGTTGCTGAATGCGGTGGTGACATGGAGTACAAGAGAGGAAAATGGATGGGCGGTGGGAGTGAGATGTAGGACTGGAGGAGATTTCAGAGAAGCACTTTCAGATACAACAGCCAACAATAAAGGATTTATTTCGTGATCTTCAAGAGCAGCAGCATGTTTGCAGCTAATTCTAAAATATCTCTGCTTCAGAGAACCCCTCCCCCGGGAGCCGATTCCTCAGTCTGAGTCCCGATTGGTCAACCAGGCCAGGCGACCCTTACTCTGCTGTGTTGCCCTTAAAGGGACAATCACCACAGATGGTGATGGCTGTTGAAGAGAGGGATGATGAGTGAGCGGGCTGCAATGCAAGGGGAAGGGTTGTGAGAGTGAGTTGGTGTGGATGATTGACATACCTGAGGAAGAGTGAGAATTCCCTCTTCAAATGAGCCCAAACTACTTTTTAAAAATAACTTACCTGCTTTCCTCCACATCTCCCCACTTTAATCATGTGAATTCAAGCTCAGCCAACTCGCTTGTTAAATTATTTATGGAATCAGCTCGCACCACCTTATCAGGGAGAACATTCCAGATCACAACAACTCTGCATCCCTAGGCCTTTCGCCAATCTTTTTAAATACATGCTCTGTTTTAATTGGCTTTTCTCTACCTACTCTCTCAAAACCTCTCATCAAATTAACCTTCTTCATTCAAAGGAGAACAATCATAGAACAGAATCATAGAATCACTACAGTGCAGAAGGAGGCCATTCGGCCCATTGAGTCTGCACTGACCCTCTGAAAGAGCTCCCTACCTAGGCCTGTGCCCCCATCCTATCCGTAACCCCACCTAACCACCTTGCATGGGCAGCATGGTAGCACAGTGGTTAGCACTGTTTCTTCACAGCGGCAGGGACCTGGATTCGATTACCGGCTTGGGTCGCTGTCTGGGCGGAGTCTGCACGTTCTCCCCGTGTCTGCGTGGGTTTCCTCCGGGTGCTCCGGTTTCCACCCGTAAAGTCCCGAAAGACGTGCTGTTAGGTAATTTGGACATTCTGAATTCTCCCTCTGTGTACCCAAACAGGCGCCGGAATGTGGAGACTGGGGGATTTTCACAGTAACTTCATTACAGTGTTGATGTAAGCCTACTTGTAACACTAATAAAGGTAATTTTTAACATTTTTTAACACTAAGGGGCAATTTTAGCATGACTAATCCACCTAACCTGCACATCTATTGACTGTGGGAGGAAACCAGAGCACCCGGAGGAAACCCACGCAGGAAAGGGGAGAAAGTGCAAACTCCACACAGACAGTGACCCAAGGCCAGAATTGAACCCGCTCTCTGGTGCTGTGAGGCAGCAGTGCTAACCTGTGGCACCTTTTCCTGTCCTATCTTTTCAAACCTGACTTCATCACTACAGCCCATTATCCCTGGTAAACCTGTTTTGTTTTGTACTCTTTCTACGGCCATTATATCCCCCCAGTGTTAATTCAAAAGAATCCGAATATTTAAAGTTTTGGAAGATGTGTCTGGGTTTGAACAGTTGAATTTTAACAGTGCCAAAAAGAAGAAAATTGCATTATTGAGTGCTTTCTTTAGACTCATTACATTCATACATTTTCTCAAGCCAAAGGAATCGTCAGTCAGTTTACTGATGCTTCACAACTGTGAGACAGGAGACTTGCACCATTCCTCAATCCCTGTGCATCATTGGACTGGCTGAGCCCGGCCTGAATGCTCTCAAACAATTACTAACACCAACACAAGTACGCGGCAGAGTGACACCCCGAAAAGCTCTATTCACAAAACCCACCAGATGTTCAAGTTTTTTACAAGTCCACACCCAGGCGCCATTCACATGTGCAGATCCACCCCATGCTCCCAGTCAATTCTTTGAATAGTTTCCTTTTGACACCACAGTGGTCCTGCTGTCTCTTGAGGGCATTAATTTAGGAAGTTTAACTGCAGTGTTAATGAGTTAGTGCAGATAGTTTCGCTGCAGAGAAAAAGGGCTCTGGCATTCCTTGTGCTAAGGTCATGGCGCCCAGCAGCAACGTTTGTTTAGGAGTATACTCGCAGCTGCTGGGTTATCCGGGGGCCTGCCTGAAAAGTAAGGAACAAACTTGACAGCTTGCGGCAGCTCTGGGTAAAAGGGAATCTGTCCAGCTTTTCAGCCAATGGGAAATGAACAGGAAGCATTATGAGATGGTGCCAAAGGTTGTTTTCACGCCTAGCAAAGGGGGCGCATGTGTGTTGCATTTTGTCCTCGCACTCTGGGGTCCAATCATGACCCCTTCAATATTACCCCTCCGTCCACACACACACCTTGTCCTCCAACTTCACCTGCCCATCATCGCCACCCCCCATCCACACACACACACACACACGCACAACACCTCCCCACCCCCGCAAGCTCCCAAGGTCCACAGACTGAAGAATATTGAATATAATTAACTGACTGAATCCGCGTTGAAATAAAGGCACAGAGTAGCCTGTGGGGCAGCATAAAAGAGTAATGGAGTCAAACGGAAGATCGCAAAGGGAGGGATGGGAAACAAAAAAAAAAAGAAGGGGGTCAGGAAAGAGGATGTGATTTGGTTGTGCAGGAAGCAGGTGCCGGAGACCATGGAGGCAACGTGAGATGTGAATGGGGAGCTGAAAGGAAGGATATCTGACTGTGTGCAGGATGCAGCACAAAATGATTAACAATAGCCCCGTAAAAAACGGTGTAAGAAATTCAGTCCGAAGCAGTGAAGAGCCTCAAGCATCAGCGACATAAATCTCCACCTCCTCTTTGTGAAAATATCACTAACAGAAGCTCTGTTAAACTGTACAACAGGAAGACAAATTGGTAGAAATTACTGTTGGCAATAAACAGAAGGCTTGCATTTACACTTGTCTGTCAGAAATATCCCACTTCATATACGATGAATTACCATGACGTAGCAAACACAAGTCATCATTTTCCATACGAAAACCTCCTGGGGAAACACAATGAGATGAATAATCTCTTAATACGTTTTTGTCTGAGGGAGAAATGTTGGCCAGGAGAACACTTTGCTTTATTAAATTGGACCATGACATCCTCCACCATTTCAACAGACAACAGCTTAGTTTAATGGCGCATTGGAAAGATTGCATTTTGAACAATGCCGCACTCCCTCAATCCGACACAGATGTGTCAGCCTAGATTTGGCACTCAAAATTCCTGCGACTTCGAGACCAGAATATTATTAAGGTAGCCCAGAGGACTTCCTCACTTTGCTCAGTGACCGTCTATCCATTGTTTATGGTGTGGCCAAAGGATCAACTGAGGGGTCAGTGTGTCACTGTGGGTTGCGGAGGTGCCACAATTTTATGCTTTGGAGTAATTAATACTTTTACCATTTCACGGTCCAACCCCTTGTAGTCGGGTTGCTGCACTGATTCTGTCCATTCACCGGCTGTCCAGTTGCAGTTTACCATTTTCAATCTTCAGATCCTTAACTCCCTCCAACCACTTAATTTATGGTTGCCGTTGAATCGTGTTGTGTGGAGAATGTGATGGGCTGGTACTAACGGGTTGGCATCCTGATTATCAATGAGGGTAACAAATGAGTTTTCATTGCTTTACCGAGTATCTCAACAAGTAGACCAACAACACCGTACCCCCCCATTTCCGAGTGAGGGCTAGATGACCAGGCAATGGCTGCAGCAATGGAGAGAAAGGCAGGAGGAGCAGGGGGTGGGACAAGGAAGGTTTTGAGCTAACACTTGGCAAGAGGACAATTTGGAACGGAGATCTGCTGCAAAGCTGGGGGGGGGGGGTGGATTTGAGAGGGGTGGATACCTGGGGCATGGAGTGGTTGGGTACGTGAAGGTGGAATCTCGGATTAAAGGTGTGGAAAGTACAGGGTAGAGAGGATGTTTGTGATACCGGGAATTTCTGGAGGTGAAACATCGTTGAAAATTTCTGGGGGCATAATTTTGCCCATTGACGCCCTAAAGTGGCCATTGACCTCATCCACCCCCACAATTGTGACCGTACTCCACGCCCGCAATCTGCTTGTGCAAAATCTCCAATCCCTTGACCCACACTGTCCCCCCCCCACCCCACCCAAGGTGATACCATCACCACCCTGATTTCTCCTTCCATCTCTCCCTCCTTCCCTCCCTCTCTCTCACTGGTCTGCTTCTCAGCACCCGACAGCCAACTGGTCTTCCAGTCGGCCTGGCTGAGGGCTGGGAAATGGAGAAAATTAAATCTTTCAAATGAGGTCCTGCTGTTAAATTTGGAAGGAGAACTGCGTCGCTCCCATTTCTAGGTTTTCCAGCCACTATAATGGCTCCACTCTCCCTGGAGGCAGGGAGGGGGAATATAATAACAGAGCGAGCACAGATCATTCCTTGGAGAAATGGTTGATGAGATGAATAAAATTAGAAGTGGAATCCTGGGTGAAACTTAATGTGGTTTTGAATGGGGAGGGGGCCTGTAAAATGCAACAAGCGGCCTGCCCCCCCCCTCCCCCTCCCCCCCCCCCCACCCCGACCTGTCTCACATTTTATGGGGATTGGATTGGATCTGTTTATTGTCACGTGCACCGAGGTACAGTAAAAAGTATTTTTCTGTGAGCAGCTCAAAAAGATCATTTAGTACATGAAAAGAAAAGAAAATACATAATAGGGCAGCACAAGGTAGTCTTAGAATTGAATTTTAAGAGATTAGTATGGTTACAGGAGATGTAAAAAGAGGATCCATTTGGGAGATCTCGCAAAAAGTCACCATTCTCCGGTGACATCTTGGAAGGCATGGAAGGTGGAGGCATCAAGTGAGCCACCCAATTGGGCCTATTGAGACCCTTAAGTAACCACCTACTTCATCCCACCCCCACCACTATATCAATCAGGTGGATAGCCCGGCAGCTTGTGTCTGACAAGAAGGGGGGGATCCTCCTTTGGGGGTTCCCATGCCCACTGGAGCTACCCCTCCAAAACATCACACCTCCCCTTTAACTCTAATCCCCAGGTTTCTCAAACTTGGCCTCCATCCTCTGGGGCCTGCGGTGCTGACTGTAGTCCCTGCAGTGGCCACTGCACAAACATGGCACTACTGAGACTACAGAGCTGCGAGCCAATCGGATTGGCCGGCGGATCACTAAGGCTGAATTTCCACCTTCCTAAAGATTGTCGGTCAACTCCTTCGGAGTAATTGTCCAATCTTTATACAGTGAATTGAGTATTGTTACGTACCGTTTCAGAATAAGCATACAGCACCGAGGTGTCATTCGACCCAGGAAAATTTCCTATTGTGGATATTTATCCAATTTTATTTTGAAAGATAATATTGAATCTGTATCTGCTACCCTCTGAAACAGTCCCTTACCCTTTCCGTGACATTGTCGGGGCCCCCTCTCCATTTTATACCAGTGTCAGGCCATCAAGGATCAAATCGCTTTCTAAAGTGTGAACATCTAACAGCAGACAGACACGGAACTTGGGCATCACATTACACAACTGCCAACGTTTCCCCTCCCAGAAAACACTGAGCAACACTGTTAGATACTGACGCAAAGCACTGATGTAGCAATGTATTCATTCCAGTGTCCACCTAATTCACAACTGTTATGCTCATGAATATTCCATTCATCTTCAGTTATTCGGATCGATTGGCGAGGTTGGAACTAATTTCCTTGGAGAGAAGAAGGCTAAGAGGAGATTTGACACAGATATTCAAATCATGAGGGGGCTTGGACAGAGTAGACGGGGAGAAACTGTTCCTGCTCGTAACAGGATCAAGAACGAGAGGGCACAGATTTAAAGTGTTTTGCAAAAGCAGCAAATGTGATGTGAGAAAAAGCTTTTTCACGCAGCGAGTGGAATGCACGGTCTGGAAGTGTGGTGGAGGCAGGTTCAGGCCAGGCATTCAGGGTGGCATAATTTATTGATTATTTTGAATTGAAACAATGCGCCGGGGTACGGGTAAAAGGCACCAAGTCACGATGCTCGTTTGGAGAGCTGGTGCAGAGACGATGGGCCAAATGGCCTCCTTCTGCCCTGTAACATTTTTGCGATTCTGTGAAAGAGAATATGAATACCCTGGGGAAAGAGAGAAGGAGTCAGGATTGAAGGGAGACACTGTTTGCTTGTTGAGCAGTGATTGACGTTTTCAGGTTCCTGCAATTTAGGTGCGGACTGGAAACAGCTGAGCAGTTGGGAAGCAGGCTGGAGTGAAATGGATACAATCACCTTGATTTTGCAGCCACATCACTTCAACATCCAATAAGGGGTTAAGAAAACATGTTACACAAATGGACATTATCAATAAATAGCAGATTTAGCCTTGAAAATTAGCACAACCATGATCAAGGTAATGATGATTGTTGAAGGGAGTACAAAGATCACAGAAAAGTACCAAAAAAGGACAGGGTATTTATGTTGGCAGTGTCGCCACGGCAAAACAGAGAGGTTGATTGCAAAGTTCAAGAACAAAGAGCAAAAACGAGAACCTCCTCTTAACTTTACAGCTGTTTTGGAGAATGAGAAATCCGACAGCTTGTTTACTTTAACTCATGCAGGGGAAAGTTTGGAAAATTATTTTTGGAGGGAGTCAGGGCCCTTTTCCCCTTTCACTTCTATTTGAGAGGAATTCTGGTGTGCTCGATAAGCACAAATATCAGAATTGGAACATGGACAACACAGTCCAGCTGCTTTTTAATCAGACCATTCGGTAACAAGGGACATTACCGTGATTGTAGCCTTATCGTTATGCTAGTAAATTTTCAAATTTTGAAATGGGTTGATGTACTGAATTTTTAAAAATCAGATACTGAAGTGGCCAGCAGCAGGCCTTCCCCAGAATTAAAAAACTTGGGGTAGAAATCCATCACCCCATCGCCTGCCCCACCTGCCCTGACATAAAGCTGCCAGCCAATCAGTGACTGGTAGCTGTCAATTGCAGACAGGACCACCGGTGGGAATGCAGGTTATGGGAGGGGGGTGGACATGGGAGGGTGATGTCAGTGTCGGCACCGGCAATGTTCCTACTAGAGGCCTAGGATTGTTGAAGAATCAAGTCATTGGTGAGTGAGGGAGGATGGGGGTTTTGGGGAGGGAAAGGACGGGGGGTGATCAGAGGCAAGATTGGAGGGTGGCATTTAGCATTCACTGCCTTCCCAATGCTTGTTTCCTCAGTGTCTCTCTCCTCCCATCGCCCGGAGCCAACAAACTATTGTTTGCGTTTTGTGTTCCCCACTTGGCGAACTCCCCACAAGCTGCTGGGTGAATACCAGTGGTGGTGCGATGAGGATCTGAGGTGAACATTAATTGCCCATTTAAAGGCCTCAATGGGTGGTGGGGAAGGAAAGCCATCCACGAACGTTCCCACCCAGACCTAGGCAGGGCAGAGGTGATCAGGTGGTGGGGTTCAAATCCGCCATCCCTTGCCCCGAAAAAATGACCCCTCGTCTCAAAACCTTCCTTGAGAAGGACATTAAGTACCACCCCAGCGAAGCAAGAGTTCAAAGATAATTTGACCAAGGGCCATGGAGTGCGACCTGGACAAAAATGAGAATCTGTTGGAAAAGAAATGGAAAGAATGTGGGGCGAAATTCTCCCCCAACGGCGCGATGTCCGCCGACTGGCGCCAAAAACGGCGCCAATCAGACGGGCATCGCGCCGGCCCAAAGGTGCGGAATGCTCCGCATCTTTGGCGGCCTAGCCCCAACATTGAGGGGCTAGGCCGACGCCGGAGGGATTTCCGCCCCGCCAGCTGGCGGAAATGGTGTTTGTTGCCCCGCCAGCTGGCGCGGAAATGTGGCGCATGCGCGGGAGCGTCAGCGGCCGCTGACAGTTTCCCGGCGCATGCGCGGGAGCGTCAGCGGCCGCTGAAAGTTTCCCGCGCATGCGCAGTGGGGAGAGTCTCTTCCGCCTCCGCCATGGTGGAGGCCGGAGCGGAGGCGGAAGGGAAAGAGTGCCCCCACGGCACAGGCCCGCCCGCGGATCGGTGGGCCCCGATCACGGGCCAGGCCACCGTGGGGGCACCCCCCGGGGTCAGATCGCCCCGCGCCCCCCCCCAGGACCCCGGAGCCCGCCCACGCCGCCTGGAACCGCCGGTAAATACCAGGTTTGATTTACGCCGGCGGGACAGGCAATTCCTGGGCGGGACTTCGGCCCATCCGGGCCGGAGAATTGAACGGGGGGTCCCGCCAACCGGCGCGGCCCGATTCCCGCCCCCGCCCAATCTCCGGTACCGGAGACTTCGGCGGGGGTGGGGGCGGGATTCACGGCGGCCAACGGCCATTCTCTGACCCGCTGGGGGGTCGGAGAATGACGCCCGTGAAATGAAATGAAATGAATGAAAAATGAAAATCGCTTATTGTCACAAGTAGGCTTCAAATGAAGTTACTGTGAAAAGCCCCTAGTCGCCACATTCCGGCGCCTGTTCGGGGAGGTTGGTACGGGAATGTGTCAGGAAAGCCAGGGGCATTTTAGCTTTTGATTTTTCACGAGTGAGGGGTCCAAGTTGGTGAAAAGCCATTAAGGTTTCTCCATGAGGACTTCCGGTGGGGTGGGCGAGCAGGGCGGCCGCAATAACAAGAGCTCCCGCTGGTGGCCGCGATTCGCTGCGATTTTGGGGAAATCCCCGAGACCCCACGCACTCCCCAACTATCGTCGGCCTTTGGGGCCGCCACGAGCAGCCAGTGGGGCCGGTTTAAAAGCCGGTGAAGAACCCCGCGCGGGTGTCGGGCGGCGGGGGCTGAGGCGCCGGGCCCGGCAGGTCGGAGCTGCGGGGCGGAGCTACGAGGAGGCCGTGGCGGCAGGCCCGAGCGCCATGTAGGGAGACTGCTCCACGTCGGATGGCTCCCACCTAGGAAGAAGAAGGTTGAAGCCTGGTCCCAGGTGAATGTAGAGGAGAAAGGAAGAAGATTTATGGAAGTTTGGTAAAAGTTTTTTTTTTCTCAAAAAAAGAAGAATGTCAGATTGATGGAGGGCAGGAGGGTGAAGGGGGAGAGAGGGGAAAGGAAAGAAGATAAAAAACAATAAGCCGCTAAAAGATGCGAAAAGCAGCGTCGAAGAAAGGAGGAAACGCGGGTTCGCCGCCGAAGGAGAAGACGAGCAAAAGTGGTGACAGGATGGCGGAAGCCAAACTGCAAGGCGGGGCCGCACTACTTACGGTGGAGAAGATGACCGAGGTGATGGCGGTGGAGCTGGAAAAACGTTTGGTGAGGCACATGGAGATCCTGAGGAAAGACGGTGGTCGTGGTGAGGTCATTGGTGGAGGAGGCAATCGGCCCGATGAGGGTGGAGGTGGCAAAGGCATTGGCCGAGGTGAGAGAGCAGGGCGAGAAGATGAAGGAGGTGGAGGAGGCCGTGACACGACACAGCGACCAGGTCACCTCGATGGAGGACGAGCTGCAGAGGGTGGTGGAGGTTAACAGAGGGCTCCGAGCAAAGCTGGAAGACTTGGAAAACCGCTCAAGACGGCACAATTTGAGAATTGTGGGCTTGCCCGAAGGGACAGAGGGCCCAAGGCCAACGCAATACTTTGCTAAGAAGTTGGCGGAGCTGATGGGGGAGGGGGAGGGTGAGAGCCCCACCCTGTACGAGCTAGACCAAACTCATCGGTCATTAAGGCCGAAGCCCAAAGTGAACGAGTCGCCAAGGGCAGTAATTATCTGCTTCCATAAGTTTTGCATGAAGGAGAAGGTATTAAGCTGGGCGAAGCAGGAGTGTGAGGTGCTGTGGGATGGTACTGCGGTTCGGATCGACCAGGACTGGACGGTGGAGTTGGCAAAAAGACGAGCGGCGTTTGGGCGAGTGAAGGCGGCTTTGTACAAGAAGGGGGTGCTATTTGGTGTGGTGTACCTGGCGAAGTTGAGAGTAACATATAACGCCAAAGACTTTTATTTTGAGACAGCGGAGGCGGCTGAGGCGTTCGTGAGGGCAGAAGGCTTGGGACAGACGTGAAGAGCGGAGCTGGGAGAGAGACTGTGGACTGTGTTTGAGCGGCTGGAAAATGTACAAATGTTACAACTTTCTTTTTACTGATTTGTATTGAAATTTGAAATTTACTTCTCTTTGCATTGTTACAGAGTTCAAGTTAATGGCGTTCTGTGTTGCGACGGTTAAATGTTCTGTTAGTGAATTGTTGGGGTTGGATTGTTGGGTTTGTTTTGGTGTTTCTTTCTCTGGGACTGGGCGGAAGGGGGCGAGAGGTCTTGGCGGGGGGAGCCACCCGCGCTATCTAACTAAAGTCAGTTCGTGAACGGGGGTGAGGTGAGAGGAGGACTGCGGACGTTGGAGCCTGGATAGATGCTTCAATGGGCCTACGAGGCGAGCAAGGGGGGGTGGAGGGAGGGATGTTGGGGGATGTTGTTGTAGGGGGGGTTCTTGGGAGGGGGGAAGGGGTTCGATGTTAACAATGGACAGGGGCGGGTCAGGCTTATGGGGCAGGGCCCGGTGGTATGGTGATGGTGGATAAGAAAGGTTGGGGGGGGGGGTGAGAGACCCCCAGTAAGGATAATCACGTGGAACGTGAAAGGGCTAGGAGGTCCGGTCAAGAGGTCAAGGGTGCTTGCACATCTTAAAAGTTTGAAAGCCGATGTAGCAATGCTGCAGGAGACACACTTGAGGGTGAAGGACCAGGTGAGACTTAAAAAGGGCTGGGTTAGCCAAGTGTTTCACTCCGGATTTGATGGAAGGGCTCGAGGGGTAGCGGTGCTGGTCAGCAAAAGGGTACGCTTCCAGATGGAGAAGGTGGTGGCAGATCAGGGGGGTAGATATGTGATTGTGACAGGGGCATTGGAGGGGAGATTAGTGGCGCTGTTAAGTGTATACGGTCCCAATTGGGACGATGTGGGATTCGCGAGGAAGGTGTTTGGGGCTATTCCCGACTTGGATATGCATGAGCTGATTGTGGGGGGGGACTGGAACCTGGTGCAGGAGCCAAGGTTGGACAGATCACGGCCGCGCTCGCAGGTCCCATCAGGGGGGGCGAAGGCGCTGGCTGGGCTAATGGTGGAAATGGGAGGGGTGGACCCTTGAAGGTTCCTGCACCCAAGGGAACGGGAGTATTCGTTTTTCTCAGCGGTCCATAAGGTATACTCGCGGATCGACTTTTTTGTGGTGGGGAAGGCTTTGCTGGCTGGAGTCAAGGGGTCGGAATACTCTGCAATTGCAGCGTCAGATCACGCTCCACATTGGGTGGATATGGTGCTAGAGAAGGGGGCAGCGCAGAGACCAGGGTGGAAACTGGATGTGGGGCTTTTGGGGAACCAAGTATTCTGTGAGAAAATTGAAAACGTAATTAAGGAATATGTAGGTTTCAATTGTACGGGTGAGGTGTCGAAGGCAGTCGTCTGGGAGGCTCTGAAGGCGGTGGTGAGAGGTGAGGTAATTTTGTTTAAGGCTAGGGTGGATAAGGAGGAGAGGTTGGAGCGGCAGAGGGTAATAGATGAGATGTTGGAGGTAGGTAGGAGGTATGCAGAGGATGGGGACCCGACGAAGCTGGAAAAGTGGAAGGAACTACAGGCGAGCTTCGACCGACTGTCCACCAGGAAGGCGGTGCGCCAACTGAGACGAGCAAGGGGTGCAGTTTATGAACATGGAGATAAGGCGAGGATGTTAGCAGGTGTATGTTAGCAGGTCCGCTCCGGAGGGAGGCAGCGGCAAGGGAAATTCGTCAGGTGAAGGATAGGGCAGGGAAGTTGGTGGTGGCCCCAGTGCTGATTAACAACGTTTTTGAGGAGTTTTATGAGAGGTTGTACAAGTCAGAGCCACCCGGGGGAGACCGTGAGATGCAGGAATTTCTGGATGGGTTGGAGTACCTGAGGCTAGAGGAGGGGGACAGGGCTACATTAGAAGGAGCAATGGTGGAGCAGGAGATAAAGGATGCGATTGGGAGGCTGCAGTCGGGGAAGGTGGCATGGCCGGATGGGTTTCCGGTGGAATATTACAAAACTTTAAGGATAGGTTGGCACCCCTGATGGTGGGGATGTTTGAGGAGGCGCTAGGGAAGGGGGTGTTGCCGCAAACCTTGGGGCAGGCATCGATTTCCCTGTTACTAAAAAAAGATAAGAACCCGACGCAGTGTGGGTCGTATCGGCCCATATCACTTCTGAATGTGGACGTAAAAGTGTTGGCGAAGGTACTAGCGGGTAGGCTGGAGGAGTGCCTCCCGAAGGTGATAGGGGAGGATCAGACGGGGTTCGTGAAAGGGAGGCAGCTGTTTTCGAACATTAGAAGGGTTTTGAACGTTGTTATGGCACCGGCGGAAGGGAAGGAAACAGAGGTAGTTGTGGCATTGGACGTCGAGAAGGCGTTTGATCGGGTAGAATGGGGGTACCTGATGGCAGTGCTGGAGCGGTTTGGGATTGGACCAAGGTTTGTGAACTGGGTAAAGCTATTATATAAGGAGCCGAAGGCGAGTGTCCGTACAAATAATATCAGTTCGAGATACTTTTCTCTCCACCGTGGGACGAGACAGGGATGTCCTATGTCCCCCCTGCTGTTTGCACTTGCGATTGAGCCGCTGGCCATCGCATTGAGAAGTTCGGGAGCATGGAAAGGAATAGTGCGGGGGGGGGGGGGGGGGGGGGGGGGGGATAGAGCATAGGGTGTCCTTATATGCCGACGACTTGCTGCTGTATGTGTCGGAGCCGAGTGCGTCGATAGGAGGAATATTGGAGCTACTGCGGGTATTTGGGTCTTTCTCGGGGTACAAGTTGAACCTGGACAAGAGTGAGTACTTTTGGTGTCTCGGCCGGGGGTGGGGGCAGGGTTGGGGGGGCTGCCAGTCCGTAGAGCAGGGACTCATTTTAGGTATCTGGGGGTGCAGGTTGCCCGGGAGTGGGGGAGGCTTCGCAGGTACAACATCACTAGTTTGGTGGGGAGAGTGAAAGCCGATCTGGCAAGGTGGGACGGCCTTCCTCTGTCACTGGCAGGTCGGGTACAGGCGGTTAAAATGAATGTGTTGCCGCGATTCCTGTTTATTTTTCAATGCCTACCGATTTTCCTGCCAAAGTCTTTTTTGAGGGAGATTGAGGGAAGGATTACCTCATTCATATGGGGAGGGAAGGTGGCCAGAGTGAGAAAGGTGCTGCTACAGAGGGGAAGGCAGGCAGGGGGTTTGGGTCTCCCGAACCTGTTGTACTTCTACTGGGCGGCGAATGTGGAGAAGGTGCGGAGCTGGGTCAGAGGGGTGGATTCTCAGTGGGTCAGAATGGAGGAGAGTTTGTGCAGGGGGTCGGGGCTTAAGGCACTTGCAACAGCGCCGCTCCCGATAGCTCCGGGGAAATACTCAGGGAGTCCGGTAATAATAGCTTCATTGAGAATTTGGAGGCAGTTTCGCCAACACTTCGGGTTGGGTTTAGGGTCAAGGGAAATGCCGATTCGGGGGAACCACAGATTTGAGCCAGGGAAGTGGGATGGAAGTTTTCGGAAATGGGAAGAGAAGGGGATTAAGACGCTAAAAGATTTGTTTCTTCGGGGTCGGTTTGCAGGATTGAGGGAGCTGGAAGCGAAGTATGGGCTAGAGCAGGGAGAAGTGTTTAGGTACATGCAGGTTCTGGATTTTGCCAGGAACGAGATACAGAGCTTCCCAGAGGAACCGGCCTCCACATTGCTGGAGGAGGTGTTGACGACAAGGGGACTGGAGAAGGGGGCAGTGTCAGCGGTGTACGGAGCTATTCTGGAAGAGGATAAGGCACCACTGGAAGGGATCAAAGCAAAGTGGGAGGAAGAGCTGGGAGAGGTTATAGAGAAGGGGGTCTGGTGTGAGGTGCTCCGGAGAGTGAATGCCTCCACCTCATGCGCGAGGTTGGGGCTGGTACAGCTGAAGGTGGTATATAGAGCGCACCTCACGAGGGCGAGGATGAGCCGATTTTTTGAAGGAGTAGAGGATGTGTGCGAGCGTTGGGGGGGGGGGGGGGGGGGGGTGCAGCGAATCACGGTCATATGTTTTGGTCCTGTCCAAAGCTAGGGGAGTACTGGAAGGAGGTGTTTAGGGTAATTTCCAAGGTGGTGCACGTGAAACTGGACCCGGGTCCCCAGGAGGCCATATTCGGGGTGTCGGACCAGCCAGGGTTGGAAACGGGTGCGGAGGCAGATATCATAGCCTTCGCCTCGTTGATCGCCCGAAGGCGGATCCTGCTGGGATGGAGAGCAGCCTCTCCACCCAGTGCCCTGGCGTGGCGGGGGGACCTGTGGGAATACTTGACCCTTGAGAAGGTTAAGTTCGAACTGAGGGGAAGCTCGGAGGGGTTCTACAAGTCATGGGCATTATTCATTATGCACTTTCAAGAACTGGATAACATCGAACATTAGTTGGGGGGGTGGGTGGGGGGGAGGGGGGCTGTGTAGATTAAGGGTGACTACGGGTAATCCCTGATTCCTTTTTGTCATTTGTTTATGTAAACATGCGGGCTGATGTTTGGGGGTTGGTGGGCGGATGGGATCGTTATTATTATGGGGATTGACATATCTTGCTGATTAATGTTTATTGTTGATGGGTATAAATGTGGGAGAAAATGTGAAAAAGGAGGAGAATAAAAATTTTTTAAAAAAAAGGTGTCTCCATGAATCCACACCTCATCAAGCCGTTTGTTATTTGTGGCAGGGCTCCGCAACTGACTGAGGAAAGCTTTAACCTTTCGATAATTTGTCTGGAAAAATGCAAATGATGTTTGACTGGCAATCGCAGGCTTTTAAAACCATGGCAGTAAGATGTCGCATGAAGGAATGAGGTTGAGAAATTAGTTGCAGTGTTTACGTGTTTCTGCAAACTCCAAAGGGAAATGCAAGGAAGCTTAGGGAAGATTATTCCTTATCTGGAGATCTGTTAACTGGCCTTTCCCCTGTGTACTGTCCTGCTTCAGGGGTGTGACATTCAGTCATTTCTCTTTCCCTATGCACGTCACACAGTAGCTGGTCATGCTGGGCTCCAGAAATCGATTTCTGTAACAGTGGATGCATTGGGGGGGTATGGGAAGACGATATCAGCTCCCCAATACTGAAACAGATCCATTAATCTGACAACACATTAAGAGGATCAGATCCCCAGTGCTATAACGAAGCCATCATTTCCCCCCAAACTCCTTATATTAAGGAGTGCAGTCATCGGACAGATCTTAACGTGTTTATAATATATTAACCTATTGTAATAAAAAGCACCTGTAGGATAAAGATTGACTTGCATTTCTGGAGTGCTTTTCACTACCTCGAGACATCGCAAAGCACTTTACAGCTAATTAAGTACTTTTGAAGTGTAATCACAGTTGTAATAAGGGTAATGTGGCAACCAATTTGTTTGCAGTAAGCTCCCACTAACAGTCATGGAATAATAACCAGAATAATCTGTTTTAATGATGTTGGTTGAGGGATAAATAAAGTGGTTAGCACTGTTGCTTCACAGCGCCAGTGCCCAAGTTCAATTCCTGCTTGGGTCAGTGGCTGTGCGGAGTCTGCACGTTCTCCCCGTGTCTGTGTGGGTTTCCTCCGGGTGCTCCAGTTTCCTCCCACAAGTCCCAAAAGGCTTGCTGTTAGGTGAATTGGACATTCTGAATTCTCCCTCTGTGTACCCGATCAGGCGCTGGAGTGTGGCGACTGGGGGATTTTCACAGTAACTTCATTGCAGTGTTAATGTAAGCCTACTGGTGATATTAATAAAGATTATTATTATTAGAAATACTGGACAGAACACCTTCTGTCCAGGGAGAACTCTTCTGTTCTTCTTCGGAATAGTGCCATGGGATCTTCTAAGCCCACCTTATATGGCAACGGGAATTCCAGCCGAAAGATGCTGACCATGTAGCATTCCCTCAGCACTGTGGACCATGTAGCATTCCCTCAGTACTTTAATGTCAGTCTACAGTTTATTCTGAAGTCTCTAGACTAGGACAATCCTGCGAAAATCTTAACCAACGGCACAGTTTATGGTTAATTCGACCAAACATTTCATGATCACGTTCTCACATTTCCCGTTTGACTTGCACAACACCAAAAAAATCTCTCATTTTCATTTGCCTTTTAATTAAAGTACACATTATTGGTTGAGAAGACAGGTGAATTAATTTGGAAAGTACTTCACACGACTGATAAACCTTTGAGGATGTTCTGCCAAATGACTTTACATGATTGAAATGTAATGTTTATTTTAAACATAACACTTCCAGTGTTTCCTTTGTTCAATGCCAGGCATGCTAGGCTGAAATGGAGTTTGTATTACTCGATGTTCCTGCAAGATTTTGGGGCAATCAGTACGCAAAGAGTTACCAGCAGTGAAAATGGCTTCCATTCATTTTAAGCCGGAAGGCCATCATTTATTGCCCATCTCTAATTGCCCTTGTTCAGAGAGCTTTTATGAGTCACTCCCAAGGCTGTGGATCTGGAGTCACCTGGAGGCCAGACCAGGAAAAGGACAGCAGAATACCTTTGCTAAAGGACATTAGTGAACCAGGTGGGTTTTTAACCACAAATGGCAATGATTTATGGTCATTTTTAATTCCAGATTTTTATTGAACTCAAATTTCCCCATCTGCCGTGGTAGGATTCAATCCCCAGAGCATTATCCTGGGTGTCTGGATCACAAGGCCACTGACGATACCACAATGCCATCGCCTTCCCGCCTACACGATCACTGGATGTCTCCAAACCCTTTAAAGCCATGGAAACACTTTTGGCTTGTAGTCACTCATTACATGGGAATCACAGCAGCCAATGTACAGCAAATCCCACATAATGACTAACTGATTTTGCAATGTTGATTGTGATCTAAATATTGGTCAGGGCACTGGGGATAATTCCCCTGCTCTTTTCCTCATTCGTTCATGAGCGGCGGGACTTCGGCCCATCGCGGGTTGGAGAATCGCCGGGGGTGGGCCTGCCGACCGACGCGATTCCTGCCGACCGGCGCGGCGCGATTCCCGCCCCCGCCGAATCTCTGGTGGCGGAGAATTCGGGACACGGCGGGGGCGGGATTCACGCCAGCCCCCGGCGATTCTCCGACCCAGTGGGGGGTCGGAGAATCGCGCCCCAGGTCTTTGATTTGATTTGATTTGATTTATTATTGTCACATGTATTAGTATACAGTGAAAAGTATTTGTTCTTGCACGCTGTATAAACAATGCACACCGTACATAGGGAAGGAAGGAGAGACTGCAGAATGGCAAAGGGGCTGTTTAGCACAGGGCTAAATCGCTGGCTTTGAAAGCAGACCAAGGCAGGCCAGCAGCACGGTTCGATTCCCGTAACAACCTCCCCGAACAGGTGCCGGAATGTGGCGACTAGGGGTTTTTCACAGTAACTTCATTTGAAGCCTACTTGTGCCAATAAGTGATTTTCATTTCATTTCATATAATGTTACAGTTATAGCAAGGTGTAGAGAAAAGATCAACTTAATACGAGGTCGGTCCATTCAAAAGTCTGATGGCAGTAGGGAAGAAGCTGTTCTTGAGTCGGTTGGTACGTGACCTCAAACTTTGGTATCTTTTTCCTGACGGAAGAAGGTGGAAGAGAGAATGTCCGGGGTGCGTGGGTTCCTTAATTATGCTGGCTGCCTTTCTGAGGAAGCGGGAATTATCAATTGAGTCAATGGATGGGAGGCTGGTTTGCGTGATGGACTGGGCGACATTCACAACCTTTTGTAGTTTCCTGCGGTCTTGGGCAGAGCAGGCTCCATACCAAGCTGTGATACAACCAGAAAGAATGCTTTCTATGGTGCATCTGTGGAAGTTGGTCGTAGCTGACACGCCGAATTTCCTTAGTCTTCTGAGAAAGAAGAGTCGTTGGTGGACTTCCTTAACTATAGTGTCAGCATGGGGGGACCGGGACAGTGATCTGTACACCTAAAAACTTGAAGCTCTCGACCCTTTCTACTTAGTTCGCATTGATGTAGATAGGGGCATGTACTCCACTGTGCTTCCTGAAGTCAATGACAATCTCCCTCATTTTGTTCACATTGAGGGAGAGATCATTGGGCGGGATTCTCTCCTACCCGGCGGGGCGGGGGTCCCGGCGGGACGGAGTGGCGTGAACCACTCCGGCGTCGGGCTGCCCCAAAAGGTGCGGCATCCTCCGCATCTTCAGGGGCTAGGCTCGCCCCGGAGTGGTTGGAGCCCCACCGGCTGGCTGGAAAGGGGCCTGGCGCCATGCCAACCGGCGCCAAAGGGCCTCCGCCAGCCGGCGCATGCGCGGGAGCGCCAGCGCGTGCTGGCATCATCCCCATGCATGCGGAGAGGGAATCGCTTCCGCACCGGGAATGGCGGCAGACCACGGCCTCCAGTGCGTTTCGGTGGGCCCTGAACGCGGGCCAGGCCACCGTGGGGGCACCTCCCGGGACCAGATTCCCCCCGCGACCCCCCCAAGCCCGCCTGCGCCGCCAGGTCCCGGCGGTAAGGGACCTACTCTAATTTATGCCGGCGGGACCGGCAAAGAACGGGCGGGACTTCGGCCCATCGCGGGCCGGAGAATTCGGTCAGCCCCGGGGACCATTGAGTCGCGCCGGACCCCGCCACTCTCCGAGGTGGGCGGCGCGACTCATGCCGGGGCAATTTTTGGGGGCGCGAGAATTAGGAGGACGCGGGGGTGGGATTCACGCCGACCCCCGTCGATTCTGCCACCCGGCAGGGGGTCGGAGAATCCCGCCCATTGTCTTCAGCCGCTACAGAGCTTTGCATATATCGGGTGGTATTCTCCGGTCCCCCAGCCGCGTGCTTCTGGGCTGTGTGGCAGCGGGATTCTATCTTCCCCCTGCTTGTCCATGCGATTTCCCATTGAAGTCACCCCACACCGCCGTGAAACCCACGGGCAGGGGTGTGCTGCCAGTGGGAAACGAGAATTCCGATGGTGGAGAATTCCAGCCATCATGTCTGAGAAGTTGTTTTCTCCCTTTACCAAACTGGATGTTCCCATCTAGCTAACCATCTACAGGCAAAAACAGGAGTGGCAGGGTGGTTCCCTCTTGGGGCGAGATTCTCCGACCCCCGCCGGGTCGGAGAATCGCCGGGGCTGGCGTGAATCCCGCCCCCGCCGGTTGCCAAATTCTCCGGCACCGGATATTCGGCGGGGGCGGGAATCGGGCCGCGCCAGTTGGTGGGCCACCCCCCGGCGATTCTCCGGCCCGGATGGGCCGAAGTCCCGCTGCTGGAATGCCTGTCCCGCCGACGTGGATTAAACCACCTCTCTTACCGGCGGGACAAGGCGGCGCGGGCGGGCTCCGGGGTCCGGGTGCCCCCACGGTGGCCTGGCCCGCGATCGGGGCCCACCGATCCGCGGGCGGGCCTGTGCCGTGGGGGCACTCTTTTCCTTCCGCCTTCGCCACGGTCTCCACCATGGCGGAGGCGGAAGAGAGCCCCTCCACTGTGCATGCGCGGGAGCGTCAGTGGCCGCTCACGGCATCCCCGCGTATGCGCCGCCCGGCAATGTCAGTTTTGTGCCAGCTGGCGGGGCACCAAAGGCCTTTCCCGCCAGCTGTAGGGGCGGAAATCAGTCCGGCGCAGGCCTAGCCCCTAAAGGTTAGGGCTCGGCCCCTCAAGATGTGGAGGATTCCGCACCTTTGGGGTGGCGCGATGCCCGACTGATTTGCGCCGTTTTTGGCGCCTGTCGGCGGACATCGCGCCGATTACGGAGAACTTCGCCCTTGGTATCTTTCACCCACAATTGCTGCAGCAAAGTAATCCAACCATCATTCTTTGGTCTTAACTCTCTACTTATAGGGAAGTACTTGCTGCTGTTCAATATCCACCAGCTGTTTCTTATTGGTTATCTAATCCCCAATTAAAGTATTCAGAGAATGGAACAGTGTATGACATCTCAGTGTTAACACTTACTTACTTAATGTTCCAAATGAAGTGAAATCATCAACCTTTGGAATTATCCCAAACTGTGGCAATGGAAGCCACGGGTGTCTTATCGAGGCTGCACTGCACGATGGCCGAATCTCAAATCAGCTTACATCTGCAAATTCTGACATGCAATTACAACTTTGCAAAACGATTATGAATTTGAACAAACACAAATCAATGAAAAACAAATGTATGGAATTTTCCTCAGGGCGGTTCCCTGGAACTCCACTGACACAACTTCCCAGGAATCTCATTTGACGGGTTGGGATTCAAAAGTCAAAAAACCCAGATTCCAAATTGGGACTCTCTGTACTTGAAGTTTAAGAGTGAACTCTCCTCTATGGGCCAAGCAGCTTCCGTTACTGCGTGCAGCTATATCCAGGTACTGTTGATTTTCCTCAGATATATTGCTAATCTGCCTTATTTCACCAGTGCCAGACTTCATGATGTCTGCCGAGTTGGGGAGGGGAACGAGTAATTAGATTTATTTTTCCAAGTCCTTCATGAAAGATTTAGTTTCGAAAATACAATCCAAAATTCATGAGGTCGGTTTTCCAGTTCTTCCCCACCCTAAACCTCAACCAGGCAGATCTAAAGAGCAGAAGGAATTGCAGTCTACGTGTCTTGAATGAGAGCAGCATGTGGAGATGCATGGGCTTCAGAAATTAGCTAAGCTGAAGGAGTGCTCGGTTTGCTCTTTAAGATGGAAGCATTTAGAATTCATAGGCCCATAGTAAAAATTATCCTTGCTGCTATCACCAAATTTAACTGGTTTGCAATCTACCAAAAGAGGCAACGGCCACCCCATTGTGGAGGAGGTGGGGCTGGGAAATGCGATGAGCCATTCAAAGGTCAGTTGGCTTTGGCGGGAGAGGTTAATCCCGCCGTCAGAAAGTCCCACACGTTGGCCGGAATTTTCCGAGCGTTCCCGTTGGCAGGGTCTTCCTGTCCCGCCGGCGGTGAAACCCCACCGTTGGTTTCCCGGTGGCGAGGGGAGCGTAACAACGGGAAATCCCATTGATATTGGCGGGACCAGAAGATCCCGTCGCCAGCTGACTGGGGACCGCCTCCACGAAACATGCCACGGGGCGGAGGAGGGGCACAGAAACATGCCATGGGGCAGAGGAGGGTGCAGAAACACACCACGGGGTGGAGGGGGGGCACAGAAACATGCCATGGGGCAGAGGAGGGTGCAGAAACACACCACGGGGTGGAGGGGGGGCACAGAAACACACCACAGGGCAGGGGGACACACGCAGAAACACTCACAGGGCGGAGGAGGGTGCAGAAACACGCCACGGGGTGGAGGGGGGGGCACAGAAACACACCACAGGGTGGAGGGGACACACACGCAGAAACACTCACAGGGCAGGGGGGGGGACGCAGAAACACCCACAGGGCGGAGGGGGGGGCGCAGAAACACCCACAGGGCGGAGGGGGGGCGCAGAAACACGCCACGGGGTGGAGGGGGGGCACAGAAACACCCACAGGACGGAGGTGGGGCGCAGAAACACCCACAGGGCGGAGGGGGGGGGGGGGGTCGCAGATACACGCCACGTGTGGGGGGGTTGCGCAGAAGATCCCGCCTGTTATTTCCGCAATGCTGTTTACAGACTCAATTCATCCAACACAATTTAAGCAGTTTGTAGTCCGCCTGTTCCTTAAATTATAATAATGTGGAGATGCCGGCGTTGGACTGGGGTGAGCACAGTACGAAGTCTTACAACACCAGGTTAAAGTCCAACAGGTTTGTTTCGATGTCACTAGCTTTCGGAGCGCTGCTCCTTCCTCGGGTGAATGAAGTGGTCTGTTCCAGAAACATATATATAGACAGATTCAAAGATGCCAGACAATGCTTGGAATACGAGCATTTGCAGTTAATTAAGTGTTTACAGATCCAGAGATGGGGTAACCCCAGGTTAAAGAGGTGTGAATTGTATCAAGCCAGAACCTGGGGCGGGATTCTCCGCAATCGGCGCAATGTCCGCCGACCGGCGCCAAAAATGGCACGAATCAGTCCGGCATCGCGCCGCCCCAAAGGTGCGGAATTCTCCGCATCTTGAGGGGCTGAGCCCTCACCTTGAGGGGCTAGGCCCGCGCCGGACTGATTTCCGCCCTGCCAGCTGGCGGGAAAGGCCTTTGGTGCCCCGCCAGCTGGCGCGGAAATGATTTGCCGTGCGGCGCATGCGCGGGAGCGTCAGCGGCCGCTCACGGCATCCCCGCGCATGCGCAGTGGAGGGGGTCTCTTCTGCCTCCGCAATGGTGGAGACCATGGAGAAGGCGGAAGGAAAAGAGTCCCCCCACGGCACAGGCCCACCCGCGGATCGGTGGGCCCCGATCGCGGGCCAGGCCACTGTGGGGGCACCCCCCGGGGCCAGATCGCCCCGTGCACCCCGCCAGGACCCCGGAGCCCGCCCGCGCCGCCTTGTCCCGCAGGTAAGATAGGTGGATTGATTCTCACTGGCGGGACAGGCATTCCAGCAGCGGGACTTTGGCACATCGTGGGCCGGAGAATCGCCGGGGTGGGGGGGCCCGCCAACTGGTGCGGCGCAATTCCCACCCCCGCCGAACATCTGGTGCCGGAGAATTCGGCAACCGGCGGGGGCGGGATTCACGCCAGCCCCCAGTGATTCTCTGACCCAGCGGGGGGGGCGGAGAATCCCGCCTCTGGTGTTGTAAGACTTCTTACTTAAATTATCATCAAATACATTTGTACCAGGAGGTAACATTGTCTTGCAATAATCTTTTTTATGCCTCTAACTTATGTCATAATATACTTTTCTATCAAAAGTACGGGTGTCAAATTTGAGGCGACATGGTTATTTTATGTCATAAATGGCCTCAAGAGGCTCAAATGCAAACTGTGACCATTTGTGGCACCGTGAACTCCTGATACTTGTTCTGCAGCTGTGACTCACATCACATTGAAGCTGATCAGACCCACGATTATCAGAGTCCACGACAGGACTTCAGCTCGTTCAGAACTCCTGATTTTGAGGAATATGAGGGCAGATCAATAAATCTGTATTCGCCCTCCACCAAGGCTTTCGGCTGGACTGCAGTCAGCACGCCGTCTCCTGCTGCAGTCCGCTTATGCGGCAGAGATGGTGAATGAGCCATGGAGGAAGAATTGTTAAATTGAAACCAGGCACCTCCCGAAATGGTGAGCCAAACGCAGAGCTCTCCGGTCTCCTGCTACAAGGCATAAACCTATTCGACCATGAAAGAATGTCTAATGTGGAAAACCAAAAAGCAGAGCAACTGACAGAAAAGTCATTTTTATAAAATTAGACTGTTGGTTTGGCCGTTAACGGTGCTGAATTATTGTTTAACTTACGACTGAAAAAAAATGAGGAGAATTTATATACTGTGGTTACCATTATGTATAAAAAAGACTTGAAACACTGGGAAAAATGCAGAACGATTGACAAATATAATTTAGATATTGATTTAGATTTATTGTCCCGTGTACCGAGGTACAGTGAAAAGTATTGTTCTGCGTACAGTCCAGGCAGATCGTTCCATACATGAAAAACATAGGACATGCGATAGATACACAATGTAAATACATAGACACAGCCTCCGAGTGAAGCACACGGAGTGTAGTACTACTCAGTAGAGAAGATGTGTGAAGAGCTCAGTTCAGTCCATAAGAGGGTCATTCAGGAGTCTGGTAACAGCGGGGAAGAAGCTGTTTTTGAACCTTTTAGTGCGTGTTCACAGACTTTTGAATTTTTTGCCCGATGGAAGAAGTTGGAAGAGAGAATAACCTGGGTGGGAGGGGTCTTTGATTATGCTGCCCACTTTCCCCAGGCAGTGGGAGGTGTAGACAGAGTTAATGGATGGGAGGTGGGTTCACATGATAGACTGGGCTGCGTTCACTCTGTAGTTTCTTACGGACCAAGCGGTTGCCATACCAAGCTGTGATGCAGCCAGATAGCTTACTTTCTTTGGTTCATCTGTAAACATTGGTGAGAGTCAATGTGGACATGCCGAATTTCCTTAGCTTCCTGAGGAAATATAGGCCCTGTTGGGCTTTCTTGGGCGTAGTGTCGACTTGGGTGGACCAGGACAGATTTTTGGTGATGTGCACACCTCGGAATTTGAAGCTGTCAACCATCTCCACCCCAGCACCATTGATGTAGACAGGGGTGTGTACAATACTTTGCTTCCTAAAGTCAATGACCAGCTCTTTCGTTTTGCTGGCATTGAGGGAGAGATTGTTGTTGTCACATCACTCCACTAGGTTCTCTATCTCCCTCCTGTATTCTGACTCGTCATTGATCGAGATCCGACCCAGTATAGTCATGCCAGCAGCAAACTTGTAGATGGAGTTAGAGCACATTTTTCCACACAGTCGTGTGTGTATAGGGAATATAAAGGGGCTAAGTAAGCAGCCTTGCCCGTCCCCGGTATTGAGGTTATCTGGAGGAGGTGTTGTTGTTTATCCTCACTGATTGTGGTCTATGGGTCAGGAAGATTCCAGAACAAAAAGGGGACGACTATCTCACGCTGGGGCTCTTTTCTCTAGACTCTGTAAGATTGAGAGCTGATGTGACAGAGATCTTTTGGGACCGGTTTAGCTTAGTTGGCTGGACAGCTGGTTTGTGATGCAGAGCGAGGCCAGCAGCGCGGGTTCAATCCCTGTACCGGCTGAGGTTATTCGCAACCTTCTCAACCTTGCCCCTTGCCTGAGATGAGGTGATCCTCAGGTTAAATCACGATCAGCCTGCTCTTCCCATTGACAAGGGGAAGACACCTCTGGCCTTCTGGGACTATGGAGACTTTTCTTTACATTTTGATGGTAGACAGAGAGAAGATGTTTCCACATCTGAGTTTGACCAAAGTAAGCACCATAAATATAAGATTAATAAATCTGTTGAGGAATTCAGCAGAAATTTCTTTGCTCAGAGAGTGATTAGAATGGAGGACATGCTCCTATATAGACTGATTGAAGAAAATATCAAGATGCATTTGAAGGAATGTTCAGTAAGTACATGAATGGGAAAGGAATAGGAGGGTACATCAATAGGGTGAGATGAAGTAAAGGAGTCGGACGAGGCTTGTGATGAGCATAAGCACCAGTTGGATCAAATGACCTGTTTCTCTGAAATCTTGTGGCTGAGTAGATAGTGCCAGTGCCTCTGAGACAGATTGCTGAACCCATTCCAGGTCTTGTTGGCTGTGGGAGGAACATTCATGATGCAGTTCAATGATCCGATAATCAGTCTGTAAATTCACTTCCCCATTATTTCCCAAGTAACCATGGAGAACAAACAAAGTCTGTCTCTCTGCTGCAAATTCTGTGTTATAGTTGGGTGATTTGTCTGTTCTGGAAGAGGATTGAGAAATTGGCCTTACCTGCGCCTGTGCCTGTGGAAATTAAGTTTCACCACACTTCAAGTCAAGTCCAAATAATAACACTATTATGCATAACTGATGCCATTAGTGGAGCATCAGTAGGACCAATTATAACTGAACAATGGAGCTGAGACTGAACGGTTCTACAAACTCGGCCAACCTTCATGTGGTAAAAGTGTAAATCAGAATCATGGAGAAATAATAGATTTTAAAAATTTGCTTAAAGAGAAAATCTGTTTTAAGTATTGTTGCTAACTTTCCGGTTGGTTCAATTGCTCTGTTTTATAACCTTTGCTCTCGAGTCGCCAGGTATCTTTACGATACCGCCACGAGGCTCAACTCCAAGTAATGATCAATAACTCAATACACCAATTAGTAAGATTCAAATCAAAGCACATTTATCATACACAGTAATCACTACTCATGCACAAATTCTACGTCTAAGCTACTTCTACAACTAACAGGCTTATACTTAACTTCGGACTGGCCCACCAGGTCAGGGGAACAAATGGCCTTTCGTTCGGGTTCTGAGTCTGCGGGATTCGAAGTTGGTACGGATTGGTAGCTAGGAGCGCCTATCTCGTAGCGAGCGTTGAATTAAGACTTACTTCTTTCGGCGGTCACTGCACCGGTCACGGTCAATGTTGGTTTGTGTTGCTGGGTGACCCGGGCAGGACGAAGAGATGAAGAGAACGATTTGAACTTGGGGGCTTAACTTTATAGTCCCCAGGGGCTTCCCGCCTTTCGGGGCGGACCCTGTACCTGGTTCTAGGTGATTGGTCTTCGTTCCAATCGCTTGGTTCGATTTCTCCAATACTGGAGCGGTTCCCTGATCGATGGGCGGTCTTGAGGTGCTCGTTCACCTCGTTTGTGTTGGCTCCTGCTGGCGCCGAGGAGTCTGGCTTTGCTTTGTGTGTCCAAAATGTTACTTATTGTTCCCGGGGATTGCTCATCAGTATGTAGAAGGCTGCTACATTGTTCTGCTGATGGTCGCTGGTATCGATGTTGTCTGGCCTTTTGCAGAGTTAAATACACAGCAAACCTGCACCTGCTGGTTTCTGTCTGTGTTGGCTGACTTTCCCATCAGCCTTTGCCATTCACCATTTTAAATCGGGAGCTGGCCAATTTAGGTGGCTACAGTATCTTTTTTCTCTAAAGATACATTAATCCCCAAATTCCACAGACACTTTTAAATGGGGTGTAAGTGCAGTTAGGCAGGATTTCCTAACCAATCCACAACCCAAATATGTCGGGGCTAGAAGACAGGCCCAATGCCCGTTCACCAAAATTTCCTTTGCAAAATTAATGGGACAAAAATGAGAGGATGCAAATCCTACTCCAAATGCGGCCATCCACTCCCATCATGTCCTAATTTTTCCCCGGGAAATGGAATTTTGGATGCATTATGTGTATTCTTTTGTGTTCTTAACAAGTCACCTCACTAGTTTGTTCATATTTGTCCCCAATAATCCACTCTATTTCTCTGAAAGTGACATGAGAATGTAAGAAATAGGGGCAGGAGTCGGCTGATCGGTCCTTTCAACCTGTTCCGATATTCAATGCTGTGTCATAATGATGGGAAGTTGTGACTGAGTGACATCTACCTATAATTTCACCAGGTAAGCAAAATCATCTTGAACTGTTTTAAGATCATCTTTTCTTTTTAAATACAAGAAAAGACACTGAACAAAAATGGCTGCCATGAATCACCTGATGTCTGGGATTGCAACTTGACCTTTTCTAGAAAGTTACCATATGGATTGCATTGCTGACATGTTACTCAAGGATTTCCACACCTGGGGGTGTCAAAGTCCATTTCAAATAGGGACTCTTGAATGGAAGTCATTAAAATTTTAAAGTGCTCGACTTTAATCAACTGTCAAGACAATGGGAACTGCTGACTAGCCAGATACCCAACAGGCATTCAAAACACAAACCAACCCCATCTCCTGTTGGTTTCTACTGTTTTGAAGTGTGTTAAAAGTTTCTGAGATGCAAGATCATAAATGTTTGACAGCAATGACTACAAAACATGTTACTCAAATTCCTCCATGGAATATACCAGCAGGAGGTCTAAAAATTGGTTTTGCCAAGCCAGAAACAGAGAGAGAGAGAGAGAGAGAGAGAGAGAGAAATCAAAGTAATCTGGAAACGCTGTTGAAGGGAGTAGGGAGGATGGTTATTTTTCTCTCTCTCTCTCAAGAAGAAAAACCCTCAGCGGGGTTCTCCGCCACGGGATTCCCTGTTGTGGCGAGGGCACCCCGCCCAGGAAAACGCAGCTGGCGGACCAGAGAATCTCTCTCCCTATTTCTTAATAGTTAAAAATAATTCACAGAGGTGGAGTATTGCCATCAGAGAGGACCTTAGGAGAAATCCATCACTTTTTCACAGATGGATTATGGAAGTAAAAGGAGGGAAATTGTTTCCAGCGAGGTGCAGTTACCTGAACTTAAATTCAACTGGAGGATTTTATAGGAAATCTACTACCTTCTAATGGCTGCAAAATTCAGCAATTTACTGAGGGATGAGCAGAAACTCAATCATGTCTTCTTTAAACATTATTTGAACTCTTAGCTTTTCTAACTTCTGATATCTGCGTGTGTGTTGGTCCCTTTTTTTTACTGTTTTCCTCAGGTTTGACAACTATTAAATCTGATCTATCTTTGGCTCAAGAGAACCTGTTTTAATTGGCTCCTTAATAAATTGAAAATAAGGGCAGCACGGTGGCGCTGGGTTAGCACTGCTGCCTCACAGTGCCGAGGTCCCAGGTTCGATCCCGGCCCTGGGTCACTGTCCGTGTGGAGTTTGCACATTCTCTCCGTGTCTGCGTGGGTTTCGCCCCCACAACCCAAAGATGTGCAGGCTAGGTGGATTGGCCACGCTAAATTGCCCCTTAATTGGAAAAAATGAATTGGGTACTCTAAGTTTTTTTTAAAAAAAAGGAAAAAAAAAAGAAGTAAAAGAAAATACATTTGGCACTCACACGAAAAATGATTCCAAAATTACCTTTATTATGAACAATAGAGGGGGCTGAATAAAGGGAGCCAGGTCAGTCCCCCTCATCGCTGTGAGCGCCGGGAAACTGGCGGTTAAACACGCTCGCTATGAGACGTTGTTCCCATTTAGTTGAATCGCGCCCAAAGTCTCCCAAACGGAGAATTTGGCCCATGGTTCCAGTTCTTTAAATTTTTTATTTGTTTTTTCGAGTACCCAATTCATTTTTTCCAATTAAGGGGCAATTTAGAGTGGCCAATGCACCTCGTCTGCACATCTTTGGGTTGTCTGGGCGAAACCCACGCAGACACGGGGAGAACAAAGAACAAAGAAATGTACAGCACAGGAACAGGCCCTTCGGCCCTCCAAGCCCGTGCCGACCATGCTGCCCGACTAAACTACAATCTTCTACACTTCCTGGGTCCGTATCCCTCTATTCCCATCCTATTCATGTATTTGTCAAGATGCCCCTTAAATGTCACTATCGTCCCTGCTTCCACCACCTCCTCCGGTAGCAAGTTCCAGGCACCCACTACCCTCTGTGTAAAAAAACTTGCCTCGTACATCTACTCTAAACCTTGCCCCTCTCACCTTAAACCTATGCCCCCTAGCAATTGACCCCTCTACCCTGGGGAAAAGCCTCTGACTATCCACTTTGTCTATGCCCCTCATAATTTTGTAGACCTCTATCAGGTCGCCCCTCAACCTCCTTCGTTCCAGTGAGAACAAACCCAGTTTATTCAGCCCCTCCTCATAGCTATTGCCCTCCATACCAGGCAAAATGCTGGTAAATCTCTTCTGCACCCTCTCTAAAGCCTCCACATCCTTCTGGTAGTGTGGCGACCAGAATTGAACACTATACTCCAAGTGTGGCCTAACTAAGGTTCTATACAGCTGCAACATGACTTGCCAATTCTTATACTCAATGCCCCGGCCAATGAAGGCAAGCATGCCGTATGCCTTCTTGACTACCTTCTCCACCTGTGTTGCCCCTTTCAGTGACCTGTGGACTTGTACTCCTAGATCTCTCTGACTTTCAATACTCTTGAGGGTTCTACCATTCATTGTATATTCCCTACCTGCATTAGACCTTCCAAAATGCATTACCTCACATTTGTCCGGATTAAACTCCATCTGCCATCTCTCCGCCCAAGTCTCCAAACATTCTAAATCCTGCTGTATCCTTTGACAGTCCTCATTGCTATCCGCAATTCCACCAACCTTTGTGTCATCTGCAAACTTACTAATCAGACCAGTTACATTTTCCTCCAAATCATTTATATATACTACAAACAGCACGGTCCCAGCACTGATCCCTGTGGAACACCACTGGTCACAGCCCTCCAATGAGAAAAGCATCCTTCCATTGCTACTCTCTGCCTTCTATGACCTAGCCAGTTCTGTATCCACCTTGCCAGCTCACCCCTGATCCCGTGTGACTTCACCATGAGGGACCTTGTCAAAGACCCAGCAAGTCGGACCACATCTGTGGCGAGAGGAACAGAGTTGATGCTTTAGGTCATTAATTTATTGTCAGAACTGCCCTGACGGGAGGCGTCACGGTGGCGCAGTGGTTAATAATTATTATTATTTTGGCAAAGGGTCATCTGGACTCAAAACGTTAGCTCTTTTCACTCCTAAAGATGCTGCCAGACCTGCTGAGATTTTCCAGCATTTTCTCTTTGGTTAATAAAAATAATAATCTTTATTAGTGTCACAAGTTGGCTTACCTCAACAAGGCTATGAATGTATTGTGAAACGCCCCTGTTCGGGTACACAGAGGGAAAATTCAGAATGTCCAATTCACCTAACAAGCACGTCTTTCGGGACTTGTGGGATGAAACCGGAGCACCCGGAGGAAACCCACGCAGACACGGGGAGAACGTGCAGACCCCGCGCAGACAGTGACCCAAACTGGGAATCGAACCTGGGACTCTGGCGCTGTGAAGCAACAGTGCTAACCACTGTGCTGCCGTGCCGCCCACATTAAGCATTTCCAACAGTTTATCTTTGGATTTGACTTGTCATCGCTGTTACAGCTGCTGTGGCGCAAACTCACACCTGGCTGTCAGCAAGGGGTTAAGAATTGTCCTGGTTTTTATGTGCGGTGACATCATGAATGTTCCTCTAAAGATTTCCTGTGATTTATAGTGCGAGGAAAATTGTAAACACATCCTAACAGATAATTTTTTTCATAATTATGTTAGAAATAACAGACAATATTTTTCAAGCTGTTATGCAAACTGAGTTTTCAAAAGAAAGTTAGTGCAGGCTTCCATATAGGTCACAGTCATGTAACAATACCCGCTTTGAGTTGAACTGGTGACACTTCAGAACTTCTTACTAGCGACGGATCAGAGGGCAAATGAGTGATTATATGGGATAATTCATTCACTTTGTACCAATTGTGCAATGCCGCATTGTTTCTCAACCTTTTAGGTATCTGGAATTTTACTCATGATTCCTAAGTTGATCGGATTGGACAGCTGTGTCCATAAGGAGGCCCTTGTTCTGGTTGAAACAGCATGAGTCTGTGCGGTGCCTGAACGGGGCACTAAACCCCTCCTTTGACTGCCTTTTGTTAATGTAAGTGCAGGGCTGTTAGTTTTGGCAGAGGGAGAGCTGTTCTCAGCTTCCAGTGTGCAGCCAGTCCTGGAGACGATGCCAAGCTCTCCCTCAGGGATAATGCTCCAGTTAAAGGTTCTGAGGAGAGCCAGTACACAGCCTGCAGTGCAAATACAATACAATCTCACTAACCTCTTGGTGTGAAAGGATGAGAGGGGCCTAAATAAGGTTTTCTGCGCCTTAGATATATCTAGAATTGCAAACCTTAATATTATGCAGTAAGTTTTTTTCCTGATGCACGATCAATTGCACAAAGACTAAAGTTGGGTACAACTGTGGCTTTATTACAGTCAGATGCGTGGCCTCCTGCTGCAGCTGGCGAAATGGCAGGGCACTGTAGGTCATGCATGTTTATACAGTTCTCCGTGGGCGGAGCCAGCCTGCACGAGCTACCGGCGAACCTGTAGCGCAGGTCCAACCTTACATCCCCTAAAACAGTGGTTCACCACATTCACCCCCTGTTAAAAATGAATCCGGCGGGAGTGATGTGAAACTATATACAATTAGTACAATTATGTACAATGGCAGGGAAAGAAAAGTCCATGTTGACGGTCTTGAGTCCGTCAAAGGTTCAGCCGGTCCGGTGCTTTGTTGGGAGCGGCATAACGGTGGCGGCGAAGTCGGTGCTGGCGGTGGTGGAGGTGGCACCAATGGCGGTGGTGGTGGTGCTGATGCTGGCCAGTCATCGGGGAACTCCGGGAGCGTGCCGAAGTCCTCTCCGTCCTCTTGTGCGGAAGGTAGGAGGGGGAGGGTGGTCTGGTGGGGTCAATATTGGCGGCGCAGTGGGAGGTGGGGGGGGGCGCATTGGTGGCGGAGTGTGTTGGGGTGGAACCTGACGGTGCCAGGTCCCTGAGTGAGACAGTATCTTGGCGGCCGGCGGGGAACTCAACGTAGGCATATTGAGGGTTGGCGTGGAGCAGGTGAACCCTGTCCACCAAGGGGTCCGCCTTGTGGAGTCGGACGTGCCTACGGAGAAGGACCGGTCCTGGAGCAGCGAGCCAAGTCGGGAGCGACACCTGGGGACTTCCTGGGGAAGGTTAAAACACGTTCGTGGGGTGTGTTATTAGTGGCAGTGCACAATAGTGACCGGATGGAGTGCAGAGCATCAGGGAGGACCTCCTGCCAGCGAGTGGCTGGGAGGTTCCTGGACCGTAGCGCCAGCTGGACGGCCCTCCAAACCGTCGCATTCTCCCATTCTACTTGCCCGTTTCCCCGGGGGTTGTAGCTGGTCGTCCTGCTGGAGGCTATACCCCTGCTGAGCAGGAACTGATGCAGCTCATCGCTCATGAATGAGGATCCCCTGTCACTGTGGATGTAGGCGGGGAAACCGAACAGAGCGAAGATGATGCTGAGGGCCTTGATAACGGTGGCAGACGTCATATCGGGGCATGGAATGGCGAAGGGGAATCTGGAGTACTCATCGATCACACTGAGAATGTACGTGTTACGGTCGGTGGAGGGGAGGGGCCCTTTGAATTCCACGCTGAGGCGTTCAAAGGGGCGGGAAGCCTTCACCAGGCGCGCACGGTCCGGCCGGTAGAAGTGCCGCTTGCACTCCGCACAGACCTGGCAGTCCCTGGTGACTGTCCTTACTTCCTCGACAGAGCAGGGCAGGTTGCGAACTTTGACCAGATGGTACAATCGAGTGACCCCTGGGTGACAAAGGCTGTCGTGTAGGGCCCGTTGTTGGTCCACTTGTGCGCTGGCACATGTACCTCGGGAGAGGGCGTCTGGGGGCTCGTTGAGTTTACCGGGGCGATACAAGATCTCGTAATTATAGGTGGAGAGCTCGATTCTCCACCGCAAGATTTTATCATTTTTGATCTTGGCCCGCTGTGTGTTATTGAACATGAAGGATACAGACCGTTGGTCCATAAGGAGAGTGAATCTCTTACCGGCCAGGTAATGCCTCCAATGCCGCACAGCTTCAACGATAGCTTGGGCCTCCTTCTCGACGGATGAGTGTCGAATTTCAGAGGCATGAAGGGTGCGGGAAAAGAATGCCACGGGTCTGCCTGCCTGGTTTAGAGTGGCGGCAAGGGCGATGTCTGAAGCGTCGCTCTCTACTTGGAAAGGCAGTGACTCGTCCACTGCGCGCATCCCGGCCTTGGCGATGTCTGCTCTGATGCGGACGAAAGCATGTTGTGCCTCGGCCGCAAGGGGCAATTGGATGGACTGAATGAGTGGGCGGGCCTTGTCCGCATAGTTTGGGACCCACTGAGCGTAGTAGGAAAAGAACCCCAGGCAGCGTTTGAGGGCCTTGGGGCAGTGGGGGAGGGGAAGTTCCATGAGGGGGCGCATGCGCTCGGGGTCAGGCCCGAGAAGTCCGTTTTGGACTATATAGCCGAGAATGGCTAACCGAGTTGCGCTGAACACACACTTCTCTTTGTTGTAGGTCAGGTTGAGAAGAGTGGCAGTGCGGAGGAATTTATCGAGGTTGGCATCGTGGTCCTGCTGGTCATGGCCGCAGATGGTGACATTATTTAAGTACGGAAAGGTGGCCCGCAAACCGTACTGGTCGGCCATTCGGTCCATTTCCCTTTGGAAGACCGGGAGCCCATTTGTGACACCGAAAGGGACCCTAAGAAAGTGGTAGAGGCGACCGTCTGCCTCGAAGGCAGTGTATGGCCGGTCCGACTTCCGGATGGGGAGCTGGTGGTAGGCGGATTTCAGGTCAATTGTTGAGAAGACCCGGTACTGTGCAATCTGATTGACCATATCAGATATGCGTGGGAGGGGGTACACGTCGAGCTGCATGTACCTATTGATGGTCTGGCTGTAGTCCATGACCATCCTGTGTTTCTCCCCAGTTTTAACCACTATCACTTGGGCTCTCCAGGGGTTGTTGCTGGCCTCGATAATACCCTCCTTAAGCAGCCGCTGAACTTCGGACCTGATGAAGGTCTTGTCCTGGGTGCTGTACCGTCTGCTCCTAGTGGCAACGGGCTTGCAATCCACAGTTAGATTGGCAAAAAGGGAGGGGGGATCGACGTTGAGGGTCGCGAGGCTGCAAACGGTAAGGGGGGGTCAGGGCCCGCCGAATTTGAGGGTGAGGCTCTGGAGGTTGCACTGGAAGTCCAGGCCCAACAGGAGTGCAGCGCAGAGATTAGGAAGGACATAAAGGCAGAAGTTACTAAATTCTACGCCCTGGACCGTGAGGGTGACTGTACAAAAGCCTCGGATCGGGACGGAGTGGGATCCGGAGGCTAGGGAGATCCTTTGATTGGCAGGGTGGACCGCGAGGGAGCAGCGCCTTACCGTATCTGGGTGAACAAAGCTTTCGGTGCTCCCTGAGTCCAGCAGGCACGAGGTCGCGTGGCCGTTGATTTTAACCGTCGTCGACGCGGTGGCCAGGTTGTGCGGGCGAGATTGGTCCAGCGTCATCGAAGCGAGCTGCGGGTAGCCATCAGATACTTCAGGTGGCGAGCGTGTGCGATTCCGATGTCGGGATGTCCGGAGACCCTGTGGGGGACAAGATGGTGGCGCCCATGGTGCGCACATGGACCCGGGAGGAGAAGATGGCGGCTCCCATTGTGTATCTGGTGTGGGGGAGGGGGCAATAGCGGGCGCGATCGCAGCGACTGCGCGGGCCTGGCACACAGCCGCGAAGTAGACATTGGGCCGCTCCAAAATGATGCTGGTAATCTAGTGATGGGAGACAAGGAAATAGCTGAGGAACTAAATAGGGACTTTGCGTCAGTCTTCACAGTAGAAGACATGAGTAATATCCCAACAATTCAGGAGAGTCAGGGGGCAGAGTTGAATATGGTAGCCATCACAAAAGAGAAAGTGCTAGAGAAACTAAGAGGTCTAAAAATTGATAAATCTCCGGGCCCAGATGGGCTACATCCTAGAGTTCTAAAGGAGATAGCTGAAGAAATAGTGGAGGCGTTAGTTATGATCTTTCAAAAGTCACTGGAGTCAGGGAAAGTCCCAGAGGATTGGAAAATCGCTGTTGTAACCCCCCTGTTCAAGAAGGGAACAAGGAAAAAGATGGAAAATTATAGGCCAATTAGCCTAACCTCGGTTGTTGGCAAGATTCTAGAATCCATTGTTAAGGATGAGATTTCAAAATTCTTGGAAGTGCAGGGTCGGATTAGGACAAGTCAGCATGGATTTAGTAAGGGGAGGTCGTGCCTGACAAACCTGTTAGAGTTCTTTGAAGAGATAACAAATAGGTTAGACCAAGGAGAGCCAATGGATGTTATCTATCTTGACTTCCAAAAGGCCTTTGATAAGGTGCCTCACGGGAGACTGCTGATTAAAATAAGGGCCCATGGTATTTGAGGCAAGGTACTAACATGGATTGACGATTGGCTGTCAGGCAGAAGGCAGAGAGTTGGGATAAAAGGTTCTTTTTCGGAATGGCAACCGGTGACGAGTGGTGTCCCGCAGGGTTCAGTGTTGGGGCCTCAGCTGTTCTCTTTATATATTAACGATCTAGATGACGGGACTGGGGGCATTCTGGCTAAGTTTGCCGATGATACAAAGATCGGTGGAGGGGCAGGTAGAATTGAGTAGGTGGGGAGGCTGCAGAAAGATTTAGACAGTTTAGGAGAGTGGTCCAAGAAATGGCTGATGAAATTCAACGTGGGCAAGTGCGAGGTCTTGCACTTTGGAAAAAAGAATAGAGGCATGGACTATTTTCTAAACGGTGACAAAATTCATAATGCTGAAGTGCAAAGGGACTTGGGAGTCCTAGTCCAGGATTCTCTAAAGGTAAACTTGCAGGTTGAGTCCGTAATTAAGAAAGCAAATGCAATGTTGCAAGGATGACCTTGTGTCCACACAGGGTGGAATGTGGGAGACTATCCAGGAGTGCATTGGGATCGTTGAGCCTGGCGTTAACAAAGTCACAGTTGCAGGTTTCAGCAGCACATGAGTTGAGACAGTTGAGATGGCGCTGAGGGGGAACAAGGTGGCCTTGGGCACAGCACAAATATGAGGTTGGAAGCTTATCTCAGGATCTAATGTGACAGCATGCTCGCAAACAGATTGGCTTAACCTCAGACGGTTGCCCCAGGAATGGAGTCGGTAGTTAGGGAACCAAACAAGGAGCGGGGTCTGAAAAGAAATGCTGCAGCTTTTCCAATATTTAATTAGAGGAGATTTCTGCCTATCCGGTACTGGATAGCAAGCATTGTAGTCACTCTGCCACATTTGGCACTGGAGCGGGTCCAGCGGAGATTCACAAGGATGATCCCAGGAATGGTAGGCCTAACATACGATGAACGTCTGAGGATCCTGGGATTATATTCATTGGAGTTTAGGAGGTTGAGGGGAGATCTAATAGAAACTTACAAGATAATGAATGGCTTAGATAGGGTGGATGTAGGGAAGTTGTTTCCATTAGCAGGGGAGACTAGGACCCGGGGGCACAGCCTTAGAATAAAAGGGAGTCACTTTAGAACAGAGATGAGGAGAAATGTCTTCAGCCAGAGAGTGGTGGGTCTGTGGAATTCATTGCCACAGAGGGCAGTGGAGGCCGGGACGTTGAGTGTCTTTAAGACAGAAGTTGATAAATTCTTGATTTCTCGAGGAATTAAGGGCTATGGAGAGAGAGCGGGTAAATGGAGTTGAAATCAGCCATGATTGAATGGTGGAGTGGACTCCATGGGCCGAATGGCCTTACTTCCGCTCCTATGTCTTATGGTCTTATGGTCTTAAGTGGCCCTTTTTACTGCAGGCTTTACAAACGGCAGTGCGGGCCGGGCAGTGTTGGCGGGGGTGCTTCTGCTGACCGCAGAAGTAGCAGCGGGGACCCCCAGGTTGCGCGGATCGGCGTGCGGCGCAGGCGTATTGCGAAGGCAGGGCCTCGGCTGAGGAGGTCGTCGGTGGGGTCCAGGAGGGGTAGGAAGGAGTAGAAGGGTGGGCAGTGTGGCGGGAGAGGTATGATTGTACGTTACGGGATGCGACCGTCATGGAGAGCGCCAAAGTTTTCGTCTCCGCCAGTTCGAGCGTGGCCCCTTCCAGCAATCGTTCTTGGATGAGGTCCGACGCAATCCCCGTCACGAAGGCATCGCGCATGAGGAGATTCGCGTGTTCGGCGGCCGTAACGGCCTGACAGTCACAGTCTCGGACGAGTGGAATTAGGGCCCCCCAGAAGTCTTCAATGGACTCACCAGGTTGTTGCGAGCGGGTGGCAAGTACATGCCTGGCGAAGAGCGTGTTCGCCTTCTGCGCGTAGTGTTCTTTGAGGTGTTCCATTGCTTTTGTGTAATTCGTGGCGTCTTGGATCAACGGGAACACGCTGGAGCTCAGTCTGGAGTACAGGACGTTTATCTTCTGAGCCTCCGTTGACGCGGGGTCTGCCGCATTGATGTGAGCCTCGAAACATGCTAGCCAGTGAGTAAAGTCTTTCCTGGCGTCGGGCGAGTGCGGATCCAGCTGCAGGTGATCGGGCTTAATTCTGATATCCATTCTGTGGAAAATCTGACTGTAATAAATTGATGCGCAATCAATTGCACAAAGACTAAAGTTGGGAACAACTGTGGCTTTATTACAGTCAGATGCCTGGCCTCCTGCTGCAGCTGGCGAAATGGCAGGGCACTGGAGGTCACGCATATTTATACAGTTCTCCCTGGGCGGAGCCAGCCAGCAGGAGCTACTGGCGAACCTGTAGTGCAGGTCTTACCTTACATCTCCTATTACAGTGGTTCACCACATTTCCACTTTCTGAGTCTGACTCCAGTCTGTCCTTCGGCTCCAATAGATTTATCTTCATTATCAAATTCTGTTCCCCGATCATTGATTTATATGGCACCAAGTAGATTAAAAATGTTCCTTTATTTCAGAACTCCTTGACTTTTATCAACTTCACTTGTGCGATTAGGATTTTGCTGAGGATATGCATGGGTAAATGATATATTTTTAATGCAGTTTTAATGATGTGGGACATGATAATGTTTCAAAGCACTGTGACCATTGTGAGGTTCCAGCTCACTGATTTACACACTGTTTCAGCTCACTGCAGTACGCCTAATGTTGCAGCTCACTCTTATCTCATTGTGCTGTTCTAGGTCACTGCTGCTCATTGCATCCTACCACCTCAGCTCATCGCTGCCTTTGTAACCTCTAGACCTGCCTGTTCCAGTGCATTCCTGACTCTCAGTAAATATGAGACCATGAACCAATACTGCCTGTGTTCTAACCCCCACCTGGTCCCATTCTCCTGTCACCCTTGTGCTCGCTAACCAACATTAGTTCCCAGTTAAGCATTGTGTCATGTGAGAGTACCTTTAAGAAACGGGTGTTTATAAATGGGTGTGTATAAATATCTGTAGTGAGAGTACCTTTAAGAAATGGGTGTTTACTACTGCAGTGATGTCAGTGAGTGGGTAGAACTGGGCTGTCTGTCACCTTTTTACTTTAGTTTTTGAGCAGGCTGCAGGGTGTGTTTTAGTTTCGTTTTCAGTGTTGGAGCTGAAGCCAGACAGAGCAGCTGTACTGTTGATCTCTCTGCCATCAAAAGACTATGTCTTGATCATTTGGTGAATTCAGAATTATAAATGTCAGTAGTGAATGTAAACCTAATGTGCTTCTGTTGAAAGGTGTTTCTTCTGTCTTCTGGAATTTGTTTGGGAAGTTATTGAGGATTACTTAGTGTTGTATTCTTTGGGGGTTGTATTTGAATTGATGGTTGCTAAGATGTTCACTGTATATTTTAAAAAGGTTAACTTGAGTTCATAGAATAAACATTGTTTTGCTTTAAAAAATACTTTTCCATTTCTGCTGTACCACACCTGTAGAGTGGGCCGTGTGCTCCCCATACCACAATCTATTAAAAGTTGTGGGTCAGGTGAACTCCATGATACACTTTGGGGTTCTCTAAACCCTGGCCCATAACAATTGCCTCAATTTTAAAATTATCATCCCTGTTTCAAAATTCCTCCATAATCTCCTCAAGCCCTATCCCCCTCTAAGATATCTGTGCTCATCGAATTCTGAATATTGAATGGTGGTGCAGGCTAGAAGGGCCGAATGGCCTACTCCTGTTCCTAGTTTCTATGTTGTGGTCGCTATTGCTAAAATGCTCCCCCATCAACACATCAACCATCTGCCTGGCTTCATTCCGCAGAATTAGGTTCAGCACTGCACCATCCCTTGTTGGATCCTCTATATATTGAATAAAAAGTTCTCCTGTATACATTTTAAGAACTCTACTCCATCTAAGCCCTTAACATGATGGCTATCCCAATTAATTTTGGGAAAGTAGGGCAGCATGTGGCGTATTAATTAGCACTGCTGCTTCATGGCGCTGAGAACCTGGGTTTGATCCCGGCCCCGGGTCACTGCCCGTGGGGAGTTTACACATTCTCCCCGTGTCTGCGTGGGTTTCACCCACACAATCCAAAAATGTGTACGGTAGGTGGATTGGCCGCGCTAAATTGCCCCTTAATTGGAAACAATTAATAGGGTACTCTAAAAAAAATTTTTTTTTAATTATTTGGGAAAGTTGAAATCACTTAATAGAATTACCGGCTTATCATTTTTACACCCCTACGCGAATTGCGCACATTCTTTCTCCTCAATTTCCCGCTGACTATCTGGGGGTATAATAAACACCTAGCAACGGAGCTGTCCCTGTTTTATTCCTCAGCTCTACTGGGGTGGGGGGGTCATGGCAAGAGGGGTATGAGGGCGGTTGGCAGCAAGGCCAAGGTGATGACTCTGAGTGCCTTTGGTTGCGGGACCTGCTTCTGTCCTGGAGGTGACAAGTAGGTCACATGGGCATGGTGTATTTTGACATTCCTGCCTGCAACCAACGGGGTAGGATGAGTCCCTTAAATTGTCATTAATTTGCCTCTTAAGGGCCTCAATTGGTGGCAGAGTGGGAAGGTCGACATGGGCCTTCCCACCCAGAGTATAATTCTGGCAGGGGCGTGACGGTAACCGGCTTCCAGTCTGCTACCATCCCACCTAAATAAATGGACTTCCCGCATCCCAAGCTCGCCACCAGCAGGAACACAAGATTCTGGCCATTTGGTCAGATGACCAAAAAGCTTGGCCCAAGAGGTAGGTTGGAAGTCGTGTCTGAAGGGAAAGAGAGAGGTAGAGAAGGGGAAAGGATTAGAGACGGAATTCCAGAGCTTCGGGGCAGAGGGAAGAAAGTTGGCCTTTGCGCCAACGTCAGGACTGAGGCAGTCATTTGCCCGACCCATAAACAAATGAAGCGAAGTGAAAGAAATGAAATCGGCTGCAGGACAGAAATAGGCCAAAAAGTCCGAGGACCAATAATTAGCTCCAAGTCCAGACTCTCTTGATCCACGCCAAACTCAAAAGCTTTGGAGCATGTGGCTGAAAATCTACTCAGCAGTCCCATCGAGCAGGGGAACTCACCCATCAGATGAGTTCATCGCAGGGCGAGTTTACTTCAGTAGATTCGCAGGATTGAAGATTGATGGATTTTTTCTGTATGACATGTTTTGATTTCTTTACCTTCTGCTGTTATTCACAGCATCATCATACTGGCTGTCACATCCAACAGAAATGGAATATTTTACAATCACTCCTCATTGAAACCTAATGAGAAATTCATATATTGCCAAGCAGAAAATGCTCCACTCAAGGAGTTAACCTGGGGGCAGTGTTTGCTCTGTTGATTGAGTGTATTATCACATTCAACTATCTAGTTTTTTATTCCTCTTTTTCCATGGAAAGTTTACAAATCAAGTGACGCCACATTTTTACATTCCGTACTCCTTACGCAGCACTTGGAATATTTTAAATTTCCTACATATCACAAGCCAAGTATCCCCTTGAATGCAACCCGCCCCCGCCCCCCCCCCCCCCCCCCCCCAACCCCCGCAACAACTGTCTTTCAAATAACTACTGAAGCACTTCTGCATTTCATCAGTGTCTGGAAACACTGCCTGTTTCCATACCTCCATGTTAACCCTGGACAAACTGCAACTGCTTAGCTGACGGGATGGAAGTCGCACGTTTGCTGCTTTATTTACAATCTGAGTGCATTTCTTGTCGACTGACTTTTCCAGTTGTGGGTCTATATAGTCTCAGTGCATTTGGCAATTACTCTCAGGACTGATTAGCGCTTACTGAGGATTAAACTCCGAAACACGGAGACTGCAAAAGCTCAGACAGAGAAGGGCAACGTGTCCAGATGTCACAGGGTAGCTTAATAAACTATGAATTAAACAAACATACAATTTTCTTCCTCCAATATCTTAATACAGATATTGACCACCGGAAAGAAGTACCAACAATACATTGCATTTATGTAGCACCCTTAAGGGAGTAAAACATCCCAAGATACTTCATTGAAGCATTAGTTTTCAAAATAAATTTGACACCAAGCTACATGAAGAGATATTAGGACATGTGGCCAAAAGCTTGATAGAAAATAGGAGCAGGAGCAGGCCACTCGGCCCTTCGAACCTGCTGTACCATTCAACATGATCATGGCTGATCCTCTATCATAGTCCTGTGCTCTCCCCTTATCCCTTGACGCCTTGAGAGTCTAGAGTGGGAGAAGACATTACCCCGAACATCAATCCTAAATGGCCTATATTGTATTCCAAGACTGTGACCCTTTGTTCTAGATTTCCCCCAGCCATAGAAAACAACACCCAGTCAATCCAACCCCATCAATCAGATCCCCTCTCATTCTTCTAAACTCCAGTGAATATAGGCCCTGTCGACCAGTCAACCCACGACAGCACAGAGGCTAGCACTGCTGCTTCACAGCTCCAGGGACCTGGGTTCAATTCCGGCCTCGGGGACTGTCTGTGTGGAGTTTGCAGGTTCTCCCCATGCCTGCGTAGGTTTCCTCCGGGTGCTCCGATTTCCTCCTACAGTCCAAAGAAGTGGCGGTTAGGTGAATTACCCATGCTAAATTGCCTTTTCATGTCCAAAAGGTCAGGTGGGGTTACTGAGTCACGGGGATAGGGTGGAGGCGTGGACTTTCCAAGGGCTGGTACAGACTCGATGGGCCGAATGTAAATTCTATGATGCGGAGATGCCGGCGTTGGACTGGGGTGGGCACAGTAAGAAGTCTTACAACACCAGGTTAAAGTTCAACAGGTTTGTTTCGAATCACTAGCTTTCGGAGCACAGCTCCTTCCTCAGGTGAGTGGAGCACGGTAAATTCTATGATTATTCTATGACTTTCTCCTCATACAAGAATCCTACACGTGAAGTGGTCCAAAGAAGGAAATCCTGAGCTCAGGGTCTGGGCAGCTGAAGATAAAAGGTCACCAGAGGTGGCGATAAAAATTGGGAATGAGCAAGTAGCCAGAAAATGTAAGGAAAGAAAGCATAAACATACCCACTTGAGGAGTGCCAGGAAAACATGTTGAGAAACAAAAGCTGCCTGAGATCTATGTGCCTCAGCTGTGAATCCGATATGTTGGAGATGTCCATGATGCGAAAGTACAGAAAGAGAAGTAAAGGGAGAAATAATGGATTGAATGGTTGATGCAAACTGCCTAACCCCATTGCATAGGCCAACTTCACAAATTTGGAAGTTAAATAACCACAGATGTTCCAGCGGCTTGTTAATTTGTCAGCCAAAAAATCTGTCCTGGTCCACCTAGGTCGACGCTACCACCAAGAAAGCACAACAGCACCTATACTTCCTCAGGAAACTAAGGAAATTCGAGCATGTCCACATTGACTCTTACCAACTTTTACAGATGCACCATAGAAAGCATCCTATCTGTCTGCATCACAGCCTGGTATGGCAACTGCTCGGCCCAGGACCGCAAGAAACTTCAGAGAGTCGTGAACACCACCCAGTCCATCGCACAAACCTGCCTCCCATCCATTGACTCCATCTACACCTCCCGCTGCCTGGGGAAAGCGGGCAGCATAATCAAAGACCCCTCCCACCCGGCTTACTCACTCTTCCAACTTCTTCCATCAGGCAGGAGATACAAAAGTCTGAGAACACGCACGAACAGATTCAAAAACAGCTTCTTCCCCACTGTTTTTAATTCCTAAACGACCCTCTTATGGACTGACCTGATTAATACTACACTCCTGTATGCTTCACCCGATGCCAGTGTCTATGTATTCACATTGTGTGCCTTGTGTTGCCCTATTACGTATTTTCTTGTTATTTTCTTTTCATGCACTAAATGATCTGTTTGAGCTGCTCGCAGAAAAATACTTTTCACTGTATCTCGGTACACGTGGCAATAAACCAATCCAATCCAAACAGCCAGTCAGTCAGGGGTGGTTTTGATTGAGGCAAGGCCTGTGCAATTCACTATTGTTCCTCTTTGAAAAATGAGAGGACCAATGCGAAAGGGGTGATGACATTGCCACTCCTGAGTCCAAAGATTGTGGGTTTCCTGCAGTGCCGCTCCAGATAAAACAGAATCTAGGCCAGTGGTTTTCAGACTTTTTTCCGGGGACCCATTTTTACCAACCGGCCGACCTTCGGGACCCAACCCGGCCGACCTTCGGGACCCAACCCGGCCGACCTTCTCGACCCATGACGGCCGACCTTCGCGACCCACGCCAGCCGACCTTCGCGACCTACGTCGGCTGACCTGCACGACCCACGCCGGCTGACCTTCGCGACCCACGCCAGCCGACCTTTGCGGCCTACGCCGGCTGACCTGCACGACCCAGCATTTTCTCTTACCTTGTTTGCTGATGACAAAAATGGAGGAAATGGTTTTGAGTCCCTTTGGCCCTTGTACACGCTCCTCCAATAGAACCTGTTGGATGAAGGTGAAGCCTTCTGGTGTCGGAAAGTATGGAGTCTCCATCTGTCCAAAGTAATATATGGCTCGGTTATGCACCTATGAAGTGGTAAGTGTGCAGACTTGGCATACTCCTCTGTTTTTCCTTAGAATTCTGATCGTGAATTAATGCAGCGCAACTGGGGTAGATATGAATGAATGAAAAGAAATGAATGAAAATCGCTATTGTCACAAGTAGGCTTCAAATGAAGTTACTGTGAAAAGCCCCTAGTCGCCACATTCCGGCACCTGTTCAGGGAGATGTTCGCCACATTCCGGCGCCTGTTGGAGTAGATAAAGGGGAGAGAGGCTTCAAAAATATTGAGAAGGTTGAAGGCCCAGGATTAAATGTCACTATGGGATGCGAGCCGGTAGATATGTGACACGTTTGTGTCAAATTCCTTCATCTGTTTTTTGCAAAAGAAGTGCTAATCCATTACTTTTAGCAGGTTAACACCTCCATTGAAATAGCGTTGAACAGAATTTCAGATCTACATGCAAAGTATTTATGCGTTAGCCGTCTGTGTCCCACAATTGCAAAGCCTTGGAGACTGTGTGGGTGAGGCGGGGGAAAGAGGCCGGGAGCGACAAGGGCAAATCAGCCGCCTGCTGGTGATTGGAGCCGCGATTTGGAAATCAGGAGCAACACAGAAAAAGATGCGCTGGAAATTTCAAGATCTTGAAGAAAGGCTAACTTTATCAGGCTGTTAAATCTGAAGCTCACACCAGCTTCAGACAAACAGCCCAAAGTCATTGCTTCAGATGGGTCAAGTCTGAGCCCTTTGCCCCTTGAAGGAGTTAAACGTGACTAAAATAGCCACTGGGGCATAAGCCAGTGTCTCAATAACAGATTCCTGAAATTCAAATACTTCCACTCCTTGGAACCAAAATACACCAAGTGAAATCAGGAGATCAGGAGTAAAGCAACTCGATAACATTTTTAAAATGCGCCTCCCAACCATTAAGTCAAAAGAAAGACAATTTAAAGGAAACCATTCATCAGGGATGAGAAAAAAGCAAACCTACAGCTCTTCAAATAAGTTCGACTTAAAAAAATTTTTTTTTGGAGTATCCAATTCATTTTTTACGATTAAGGGGCAATTTAGCGTGGCCAATCCACCTACCCCGCACATCTTTTGGGTGGTGGGGGTGAAACCTATGCAAAAGAGGGAGAATGTGCAAACTCCACACGGGCAGTAACCCGGGGCTGGGATCGAACCCGGGACCCCGGAGCTGTGAAGCGACCGTGCTAACCCCTGCGCCGCCCATTGCAACGGCAAAACATAATTCACGCTGGAGGAGAAATGACTGAGAGAGAAATTAGAAATTCAAGAATACCCCGACTCTAATTCCATTAGCCACACAGCAGCGCATAGGCAGAGAGTACCTGACTATGAGTTTAGTCTGAGCATTAGTTTCTGTACAGGTTTCGTACAGAGAACTAGAAGGGTCTGGGGATATGGAATAGGCCACAGTGCAGATGCTTTTGGCTTTGCTTCATTTCAGTCTGAACCTGTTTTCAGCTTTCCCGATCCCTTAATGACAGGACGTGCTCCTTGGTGTGCTGTTCCGAGTCAGATGGAGCAGGAGGGCCTCTGCTTTGAGTCTCTGTTGTGTGCTGAGTTTGCTGATCTTGGCAGCACTTGGCACATCATTATTGAGATGCTGTTTAAAGAAATATATTCAAACAGCAGTCGACCGCAATCAAGTGGCTCACTTCCTGTCGGCTGTACTTAATAATGTAAATTTGATAATTTGCCTTCTTACAGCAGCCACAGGAACTAATTTGTCATGTGTATGTATGTGTGTAAGTATGTTTGTTTGTGTGTATGTGTGCATTTGTGCCTGTGTGTGTGTTTGTGTGCATGTATGTATTCGTGTGTGCTTGTGTATGTGTGTATGTGTTGTGAGTGACTTTGTGTGTGTGACTGTGTGCGTGTGTGTTGAATGTGTACATGTGTGTAAGTGTATGTGTATGTAGTGCGTATGTGTTGTATGTATGTGTCTGTGGGGGTGTCTTTGTGTGAGTGTCTGTGAGTCAATGTGTGTGTGGATGCGTGTGGATGTATGTATTGTATGTGTGTGTAAGTGTATGCATGTGTGCATGTGTGTGTGTCTGTTCTTTAATTTTGGTTCTGCCAACGGTTAATGCTGTTAGATGGGAATGTAAAGGGGGTTGGGGGGTGGGGGGGGGGGGGGAGGAGTGGTGATCTGGAGTCTGGCTAGCAACACTACAATGAAAAAATGCAGAGAATCTCAGTGCCCCTAAGTTAGGGAGGGGGGGGGGGGAGGCAATGGACCAGGAAGGCAATGGTCCCTGACAGAAAATAGAAGTGTACGGCCGTAGGATAAAACTGGGCCAGGCGATGAAGCCTGCCTCCCCACTCATTTCCATTACACACACAAGCAAATAGCCTGTGGGCATTGCATTTCAGACTCACATATGAGAAATAGCCACTTGAAATAGCTACTGTAGCTGTCCTAGAACCTCACTGTGCATGAATATCATTGGGAATAGCAGGAGAGCTAATTGAGAGAGAATCTGCTTTCCCCGGTTAAACAAATACTGCCTGCTGAAATTGGACAACGATTTCACATTTGAGAATAAAAGAATCGATTGTTTTGATCGTCTTGTTGTTTCACTGGGAGATGTGTTTTGACTTGAATATAATGTACCAAAGTGAGCTGACTGGCTGGGAACCATTTTCTCATACCAAAGCCAAATTTGGCTGTTTATTGCGAACTGATGCATGCCCAAAGCATTCAGGGTGGCAGATCAGCGTTGTGGCATTGAAGTAAGCTACTCGAGCTTTGTTTCTGCTGTTAATTTTTTTTAAAAATGATGTCCAGAACATGCTAACCTCCCACTGCTTTTACATCCCAGCACCAGTTGGTAATCTGACTTGGCTTGCTCGGTACGCAGTGCACGTTGCCAGTTCTTTTTGTGTTGCTGGTCAGGGCACCCTCACCACAGAAACAAATCTCAGCACTCTTTCTCTCTTGTCCCTCGGTGCTGTGTTTTCACTGGCCAGTGCAGAGCGAAGCAGCAACATCAAGAATGTCGTAATTCCGTTCTTGTCTTTCTCGTCCAGACAGCTGATCTGCGGCAGTGGAAGCAAACGTAAAGAGCAAGGACAAAAATATTAGTAACCATGAAAAGACAGTCTGAAACTTGCAATGAGGACAGGAGCTCCGCTGCAGCAATGTGTAAGTGCGCTACTGCATATCTCTGATTCAGGCTGCAAGCTCTAGTTCCGAGTGGCTCCCAAGGTAGACTCAACTTCCGTATGAAACGTGGGCGGCACGGTGACACAGTGGTTAGCACTGCTGCCTCACGGCGCCGAGGTCCCAGGTTCGATCCCGGCTCTGGGTCACTGGCCGTGTGGAGTTTGCACATTCTCCCTGTGTTTGCGTGAGTTTCGCCTCCACAACCCAAAGATGTACAGGCTAGGTGGATTGCTCCTTAATTGGAAAAAAACTGCCCCTTAATTGGAAAAAAATGAATTGGGTACTCAAAATTTATTTTTTTAAACTTCTGTATGAAACTCACCACATCGGCCCTCATGGTGTGGATCTTGTTGACATAAAAAACTTGTTCACGTCGTCCTAATTCTTCCTTCGCAAAACAGCTTAGTGTAAAACTGCTAAATATGATGGGGGCTTGAGTTGTCACAATTGGCTGCAGCCTGTATGGGCCTCCAGGAGACGGATGGGCCTCCAGGAGACGGGCGAGAATGCAGATTTACCTCCCTCACAGTGTGAGACTTGCACAATTTGTAGAGGCAACGAGAGCTCTGGTCTCCTATGGCACAATGCAACTTAAAGCACTGATCGACAGTGACGCCATAATTCAGCTTTGTTCAGATTCGCTGCTGTTCAGAGTTCGTTCTCACCGCTGGGAAGGCTGTTTAATTAGGCTCGTGATATCAGGATCCAAATTCAAACAGATTCTTGAGGAATAAAGAGTTAAACATTTAAAATTTTGCCCATTTTTGCACGGGGCCATAAAAGGCAACTTCATCATTTGGATACAGCACTAAATTATTACGCTACAAAGTCTTATTTACTTCAGGAAGTGGTGCAGAATGGCTGCTTTGAAGACAAAAGACAAGTGATGAGGCTCTAAAAGCCTGCATGTGATAAATAACACTTCAAGCAGCTACAGCTTTGCTCAGTTGAACACAAACAAAACCTGTAATGGTACATGACCTTTTGGCTTATTCACCAAAATAATTCCCCTGGAAGGTTTTCTTTTGAAAGTGTACAATTAACAAAATGAAATACTATAGGTTTTTGCCTTTACAGTACGATGACTTTACTTTCTCAACATGTAACAATTTATAAATAGTCCACTTTGTGCTCATAATGTATTTAACTCTTCCACTCCCATCGCCTTCAAAGGAGGTTTGGAGAGAACATGGGCTCGATTCAACAACCTCAACGAGCTTGACCTTGGAGTCAGGATGCGATGGTTGAATCCTGCGAGAGGCGGAAATGGGCCTCCGCGCCGGGCGTAAAACCGCGTGAGAGTTACCAGACTCTCAATTTACTCGGTGCCTGGGATTGAATGGCCGCGCCTGCGAGGCCACACTGCGCGCCATTCAGCACTGGCACCCGGGGGTTGGGGGGGTGGGTCTCGCAGGCAATTAGAGGCCCCCGGCTGGTAGGGGACAGGGCAGGGTGGTACCCTGGCACTCCCCCTGGCAGCCGTGCACCTTGGCACTACCTGGGTGCCCGGATGGCACTGCCAGAGTGGCAGGGGCACTGTCAGGGTACCAGCCTGGCAGTGCATGGTGCCTGGCTGCCCGGCTGGGGTGGTGCCTTTCCCATATGAGCGGGGGGAGGGGGGGGGGGGTTTTGAGGACTCCAGAAAAGGTTGAAGTGGTGAAGAGCAGGGCGGGTGGTGGGGGAGGTGGGGGGGTTAGGGTTAGGGTTAGGGTTGGGGGGGGGGGCGGGGGGATCCTGAAATGCCCTTTTTATGGATTTTAAAAATTGGTTAATCTCTTTGTGTGGCACCATTTGAAGAAGAGCAGAGGAGCTCCTGTTATTCTGGCCAATATTTATCCCTCACTCTATGTCGGACGTGTATGTGTCCTTAAATAGTGAGTAGACAATTCTAACATGGAAAACATCATAACCAGGTCCAATCATCTATTCTCTCTGAAGGTTCTTGGTAACAATCAGCAGTGGGAACCAAACTAATATTTTCTCTTGATAGCCCAGGACTAAGTGTAGAATAAAGTGTTAACTGATGGGATATACTAATGCAGGACGTAGATGGTGATGTACCACTGGCACCAATCAGTCATGCCTCATACCTCAAATCAATTAGACGGAGCTCTAATAAATAAATGTTAAGCAGCCACCAATGTTTACAGACTATCTAAGAACCAAATCCCCTGCCTAGGGTGGGATTCTCCCAGCCCCGGGCCGGAGATTCGCCGCAACCGTGCTACGCCGCCCCGACGCCGGCGCGCGATTCTCCGAGGTGCGGAAAATCGGCCCCATTTACGCCAGCGCATATGGCGCGTCGCCGGTCACGGGCCGCTGTCCGCGGTGTGGCACGGTTGCGGCGAATCTCCGGCCCGGCCCGGGGCTGGGAGAATCCCACCCTAGGCAGGGGATTGGGTTCTTAGATAGTCTGTAAACATTGGTGGCTGCTTAACATTTATTTATTAGAGCTCCGGCCCGGATGGGCCGAGCGGCCGCGCGGAAAAAGCAGAGTCCCGCCGGCACTGGTCACCCCTGGTCGCCGGCGGCGGGAACTCTGCGCGAAGGGTTGGGGTGCGGCCTGTGGGGAGGGGAGGGGGGCTCCATCCCTGGGCCCAGGATGGGGTGGGGCCTCCAATGGGGCCTGGCCCGCGACCGGGCCCACCGATCGATGGGCCGGCCTCTCTCCACCGCCCCCCCCCCCGCCGGCCCCTGAACCCCCACACCATGTTGCGTCGGGGCCGGTGCGCTGAAGAAGTCCCCCGCGCATTCGCGGGTTGGTGCGGCCCAACTGTGCATGCGCGGGTAGGCGCGGCGCCCGTTTGGTGCCGGGAAGGAAGGCTCGAGCAGCGCAAACCTCTCCAGCGCCGTGCTGGCCCCCTGTGGGGGACAGAATCGGTAGTCCCTGCGCCCGTTTCACGCCGTTGTGAAACGCGACGGCGTTCACGACGGCACAAACACTTAGTCTCCATTTCGGAGAATCACGCCCCTAATGTCCAAGACAGAAGGACCAATCTTACAACATGGTGGCTGCGATGGCGACGTTGATGTAAAAAAAAATCAGCTTTATCGAAGTAAACACAGACTGAAGAAACCTTTGAAAGCAGCTCGAGAAACTTTGGTGGGAGAAGGAGTGACACTGGAGAGAGATAACAGTGACCTGGTGAGCAGCCACTGCCCCGCTCCGCCCGTCTGGCTGCCTCGAGAGCGCACCGAGAGACTAGCAGTGGGAGTTATACAAATGCCATTTCCTCCGGTGCAGTGAGCATCGGGGGTCTACATGGAAAAGAGCCAAAGCTTCAGTTAACTCCTTCCTTTATACAATAGGTCCAGAAGCAGACAACACTCTCCGAAAGCATGGCATGCTGGAGTCCACCCTACTGAGCCACGGAAGGAGATATTAGAATGGGTGGCCACATATGTGGTCAAAGAGGTAGATTTTAAGGAGGGTCTTGAAGGAAAGAGATGGTGAGGCCGAGGGGTTAGGGAGTGTAGCCACTTAAAATGGCCAACTCCCGATTCAAAATGGCGAACGGCAAAGGCTGATGGGAAAGTCAGCCAACAGGACACAAACAAGCAGCTGCAGGTTGAGTGTGTATTTACCTCTGGAAAGGCCAGACAACCATCAGCATAACAAAACACCAGCCATCTGCATATTAATGAGAAATCCCCGGGAACAATAAGCAACATTTAGACACATAAAGCCAAACCAGACTCTTTGGCGCCAGCAGGAGCCTACACAAAAGGAGGTGAACGAGCACCTCAAGACCGCCCATCGATCAGGAAACCGCTCCAGCATTGGAGTAAATTGAACCAAGCGATTGGGACAAAGTCCAATCACTTGGGACTAGGTACAGGGTCCGCCCCGAAAGGCGGGAAGCCCCTGGGGACTATAAGAATTGAGCCCCAAGTTCAAATCGCTCTCTTCTTCTCCACCTCTTCGCTCTCTTCACGCTCTTCTTCCTGCCCGGGTCACCCAGCAACAACGAACCAACATTGACCATGACCGGAGCAGTGAAGATCGAAATCGTAAGTCTTAATTTAACGCTCGCTACGAGATAGGCGCTCCTAGCTACCAATCCGTACCAACTTCGAATCCCGCAGGCTCAGAACCCGAATGAAAGGCCATTTGTTTCCCTGACCTGGTGGGGCCAGTTCAAAGTTAAGTATAGGCCTGTTAGTTGTAGAAGTAGCTTAGACGTAGAATTTGTGCATGAGTAGCGATTACTGTGTATAATAAATGTTCTTTGATTTAAATCTTACTAATCGGTGTATTGGGTTATTGATCATTACTCGGACTTGAACCTCGTGGCGGTATCATAAAGATACCTGGCGACTCGAGAGCAAAGGTAATAAAACAGAGCAATTGAACTGAGGCAAAGTTAGCAACAGGAGGGAATTCCAGAGCCAGGGACCCTGTAGGCAGCTGAGTGCAATAGGCTGTCAATGACAGGGGAAAGAGAAACAGCTAAAATACTTCACAGGTTTATGGAACAGTGACCCTGAAGGAAGTGAGGCCTTAGCACCAACAGAACATAGAAAAATACAGCACAGAACAGGCCCTTTGGCCCACGATGTTGTGCCGAACCTTGTCCTAGGTTAATCATAGATTATCATAGAATTTACAGTGCAGAAGGAGGCCATTCGGCCCATTGAGTCTGCACCGGCTCTTGGAAAGAGCACCCTACCCAAGGTCAACACCTCCACCCAACACTAAGGGCAATTTTGGACACTAACGGCAATTTATCACGGCCAATCCACCAAACCTAACATCTTTGGACTGTGGAAGGAAACCGGAGCACCCGGAGGAAACCCACGCACACACGGGGAGGATGTGCAGACTCCGCACAGACAGTGACCCAAGCCGGAATCGATCCTGGGACCCTGGAGCTGTGAAGCAATTGTGCTATCCACAATGCTACCGTGCTGCCCTTAAGAACAAATTAATCTACACTATATCATTCTACCGTAATCCATGTACCTATCCAATAGCTGCATGAAGGTCCCTAATGTTTCCGACTCAACAACTTCCACAGGCAGTGCATTCCATGCCCCCACTACTCTCTGGGTAAAGAACCTACCTCTGATATCCCTCCTATATCTTCCACCATTCACCTTAAATTTATGTCCCCTTGTAATGGTTTGTTCCACCCGGGGAAAAAGTCTCTGACTGTCTACTCTATCTATTCCCCTTATCCAACTTCTTATAAACCTCTATCAAGTCGCCCCTCATCCTTCTCCGTTCTAATGAGAAAAGGCCTAGCACCCTCAACCTTTCCTCGTAAGACCTACTCTCCATTCCAGGCAACATCCTGGTAAATCTCCTTTGCACCTTTTCCAAAGCTTCCACATCCTTCCTAAAATGAGGCGACCAGAACTGTACACAGTACTCTAAATGTGGCCTTACCAAAGTTTTGTACAGCTGCATCATCACCTCACAGCTCTTAAATTCAATCCCTCTGTTAATGAACGCTCGCACACCATAGGCCTTCTTCACAGCTCTATCCACTTGAGTGGCAACTTTCAAAGATGTATGAACATAGACCCCAAGATCTCTCTGCTCCTCCACATTGCCAAGAACTCTACCGTTAACCCTGTATTCCGCATTCATATTTGTCCTTCCAAAATGGACACCTCACACTTTTCAGGGTTAAACTCCATCTGCCACTTCTCAGCCCAGCTCTGCATCCTATCTATGTCTCTTTGCAGCCGACAACAGCCCTCCTCACTATCCACAACTCCACCAATCTTCGTATCATCTGCAAATTTACTGACCCACCCTTCAACTCCCTCATCCAAGTCATTAATGAAAATCACAAACAGCAGAGGACCCAGAACTGATCCCTGCGGTACGCCACTGGTAACTGGGATCCAGGCGGAATATTTGCCATCCACCACCACTCTCTGACTTCTATCGGTTAGCCAGTTCGTTATCCAACTGGCCAAATTTCCCACTATCCCATGCCTCCTTACTTTCTGCAGAAGCCTACCATGGGGAACCTTATCAAATGCCTTACTAAAATCCATGTACACTACATCCACTGCTTTACCTTCAGCCACATGCTTGGTCACCTCCTCAAAGAATTCAATAAGACTTGTAAGGCAAGGCCTACCCCTCACAAATCCGTGCTGACTATCCCTAATCAAGCAGTGTCTTTCCAGGTGCTCAGAAATCCTATCCTACAGTACCCTTTCCATCACTTTGCCTACCACCGAAGTAAGACTAACTGGCCTGTAATTCCCAGGGTTATCCCTAGTTCCTTTTTTGAACAGGGGCACGACATTTGCCATTCTCCAATCCGCTGGTACCACCCCTGTTGACAGTGAGGATGAAAAGATCATTGCCAACGGCTCTGCAATTTCATCTCTTGCTTCCCATAGAATCCTTGGATATATCCCGTAAGCCCCGGGGGACTTGACTATCCTCAAGTTTTTCAAAATGCCCAACACATCTTCCTTCCTAACAAGTATTTCCTCAAGCTTACCAGTCTGTTTCACACTGTCCTCTCCAACAATACCGCCCCTCTCATTTGTAAATACAGAAGAAAAGTACTCGTTCAAGACCTCTCCTATCTCTTCAGACTCAATACACAATCTCCCGCTACTGTCCTTGATCGGACCTACCCTCGCTCTAGTCATTCTCATATTTCTCACATATGTGTAAAAGGCCTTGGGGTTTTCCTTGATCCTACCCGCCAAAGATTGTTCATGCCCTCTCTTAGCTCTCCTAATCCCTTTCTTCAGTTCCCTCCTGGCTATCTTGTATCCCTCCAGCACCTTGTCTGAACCTTGTTTCCTCAGCCTTACATAAGTCTCCTTCTTCCTCTTAACAAGACATTGAACCTCTCGTCAACCATGGTTCCCTCACTCAACCATCTCTTCCCTGCCAGAAGATGTCCTCCAGTTCTGAACAGCAGATGCCTGCCCCCTATTTATGTAATACATTGTAAACTTCCCAAAAGATAACTCCAAGTAAGTGATCCTTTGCAGTAGTGATCTTCTTCTGCAGTAGGATTAATACCCATGAGGTTGCTCTTTAAATCCAGCTGTATAGCTGCTGGTTTAACTGATATTCCCACTTGCTTGGCAGGTTCAAGAACACAATACCTACCCTGAAAATCCTTGAGTTGCTGCTTTCCCTGGTCTTGATATTGACGTTGAAAGTAAGGGAATGGAAATATCTTCATGGAAGAGCAATGTGCTGGCAAAATGACATTAACGCATTTGCCAGAAAAGCTGCCCAAAGTAATTGCTTTTGCTAACACACTGGTAATTTGGAGGTTGGCTGTGCTGAAAGTCTCGCGTGTGAACACAGGCCGATCGAGGTCTCCAACAGAATCTGAAGTCGTGACGCAAGTGGATTTTGAATGCTGAGCGTTAGTACTCATCAAAAGCTTCATATTTTGGGGCTGCCGGTTTGGGCGGTCTCTCTATCCCCGCCCATTTGGGAAAATTTCAGTTCATTATAATGAGAATCCATTCAGCTTTTCTTCTGCCGAAAACACTTTCAATTGTAACGATTGAAGATATTGTCAGATCGTACAGCACAGGGGGAAGCTACCCAGCCAATTGTTCCTGTGCTGCCTCCCTGGGTGCTTGGCCATATAGCCATACATTTCTGTTACTTTTTATTTCTGTAATCGGTCAGCTTTGGGTACGATTCTATCCTGATGAAATAATTTGAACGAGGAACCAGGGCCAATGGAATCATACCCCAGTTTGACTCAGTTACCAGAAGAGAGGCAGAGCTCACTTGTTAAACAGTTGCTATGTAAATAGCTCAACATTATGGGCAAGATTTCCTGGCCTCCCCATGCTTCTCAGTGAAGGGAGGCGGCCCGCACCCCTGGGAAACCTGTGGCGAGGGGGGTGCGCCGTAAGCGGGACCAGACGGTCCTTCAGCATGAACACCAGGAGATCTTGCCCCTTATCCTTCTCACTCAGTCCACACGATGGGAAAACTGATTGCACCTTGGAGGTTAGTGTCACTTTTGGTACATTATGACATTGTAGACACACAGCATAACTACAGGGGAAAGTCGTCTGTGCCATTTACGGTGACACGAAGCATAAGAACACTTGAGGAGTTGTTTATTTGAGGGGTGCAAGTGAGCTGGAATTCTGTTATTGTTGGGTTACCTTGGAAACTGTTGGGTGCCTTACTCTTTTTTAAAATTCATTTACAGGATGTGGGCGTCGCTGGTTAGACCAGCATTTATTGCCCATCCCTAGTTGCCCTTCAGAAGGTGGTGGTGAATTGTCTTCTTGAACCGCTGCAGTTCTTCAGGTGTAGGTACACCCATTATGCTGTCAGGGAGGGAGTTCCAGGATCTTGTCCCAGCGACAGTGAGCGAGGGGCGATATATTTCCAAGTCAGGGTGGTGAGTGACTTGGAGGGGAACCTCCAGGTGGTGGGGTTCCCAGATATCTGCTGCTCTTGTCCTTCTAGATGGTAGTGGTCATGGATTTGGAAGGTGCTGACGAAGGAACCTTGGTGAATTCCTGCAGTGCATCTTGTAGATGGTACACACGGCTGCCGCTGATCATTGGTGGTGGATGGAGTGAATGTATGTGGAAGGGGGAGCAATCAAGTGGGCTGCTTTGTCCTGGATTGTGTCAAGCTTTTTGAGTGTTGTTGGAGCTGCACTCATCCAGGCAAGTGGAGAGTATTCCATCACACTCCTGACTTGTGCCCTGTAGATGGTGGACAGACTTTGGGGGGTCAGGAGGTGAGTTACTCGCCGTAGGATTCCCAGCCTCTGACCTGCCCTGGTATCCTTAGCAAGCGATCTGCCATGAGGACAAAGATCTTTTTTTAAAGTAACTTTTATTTACATGCTCAGTCTTCTTCTTCAGCGATCACTCGCTAACGAGTATGATTGTCCACCTAAGAAACTCCGAATAATCGTCATGGGTTCTGTGTGTCCTTGCATAGCTGATGAGCCCGATCATAGGGCCAATCTTCACCCGCACACGTGGCAGGTGTTTCCGAAGGTGGGATTGGTCCTTGGACGCTAAGTCGCAGGTATTCCTTTCTCGGGCTCCTTTTCCAGGCCTCCTCTTGCCGCCGGGTGTCCTCGAAGAATTGTGTCCCTTGAATCAGGAGGTTCCCCCAAGTAGGTCTCTTCTGAGCAAGGGTCTCCCAGGCTTTGACGTCAATGTTGCCGTTCTTGAAGTAAACTTTCAGGGTGTCTTTGAAGCGCTTCCTTTGTCCTCCTTTTTCAGGAGCCTTCCTTGAGTTGTGCGAAGATTTGCTTTGGCAGTCGGGTGGCACACGCCAGCCATTTTGCTTCCGTCACAGGAGAGCTGAATTCTCAGAACGTGTTTGTGTAAAACACATTGGTACCTGTACAGATATCAGAACTTCAACAGACTTGCTGATCAATGGCTCTGCAGGGTAGTCATGCATTGAATTTTCAATGTCCCTATGGACACCAGCCAACGGCAGTGGGCCCACAGAACCTTTTGATTTAAAGGTGAAAAACCGGAGAGCTGTCACTTGCTGCACCAATGCTGGATTAGGGAGGCGGAAAATGAACCAGACACAATTCTTGCTCCTGACCTCTGGGTTTGGTTCCAATGGATAATTCTACAGAGGGGCTTCTGGTGGCAGAGCGTGAGAAACCTCAGAGGAATCGTACCAATGGCTAAATATAACCAACTCTGCTTATGACACAGAATGAGTGCAATATTAATGTCGCTCAAATATAAATTATATTCATTGAAGTTCAGAAAAATGAGAGGTGATGTGATTGAAACATATAAAAGATTCTTAGCGGGTTAGACAGGGTAAATGTTGGGAGGATGTTTCCACTCATGGGAGAGTGCAGGACCAGCGGGCGAGTTGCAGAATAAGATGGTGCTCATTTAAGACGGCTTTTAAAAAAATAAATTGAGAGTACCCGGTTATTTTTTCCCAATTAAGGGGCAATTTAGCGCGGCCAATCCACCTACCCTGCACATCTTTGGGTTGTGGGGGTAAAACCCACACAGACACGGGGAGAATGTGCAAACTCCACATGGACAGTGACCCGGGGCTGGGATTCGAACCCGGGTCCTCAGCGCCATGATGCAGCAGTGCTAACCACTGCGCCACGGTGCTGTCCTTTTAAGACGGCTTTGAGAAAGAATTTCTACTCTCAAAGAGTGGGGAGTCTTTGGAATTCTCTACCCTAGGAAGCTGTAAAGGACGAGTCCTTGAACATTTTCGCAGCTGAAATCGATAAGTTTTTAATCAGTTGGGGAATGAAGGGTTACGGAGAGAAGGCAGAAAAGCGGAATTTGCAAGTGTTAGATCAGCCATGATCTTATTAGATGGTGGAGTAGGCTCGAAGAGCTGAATGGCCTCCTCCTGTTCCTATTTCTTATGGTTTACAAATAAACTCATCAACCTCGGGCTAGGGAGGGGAGTAATGTCCAGGAGGGGTCCCCTGCTGATGCAGTGAGCCCAATTTCAACTCTGACGGGTTTTGAGTGAGTGAAAATCAGGGCTGGCGCGCGGGCTTTATCAAACTCAGAAGCAAGGGAAAGTTTATTGAGGCTCTGCTGCCACTATGAAGGTACGTCGGTGGTGAGCGTTGGAGAATCAAGGTCTTACCAGTCTGTTTGTGCAGGTCAAGGAGACAGATCCTGAGTCGGAATTAGAACATGGTAATTTGCTGCAGTGAGGGAATTCGGTGCAGAGTGGGAGAAGGTGCTTTTTCCCTACCATTTTGTTCTCTTTCTTCTGGCCTGTAACTTTTTACCTGCAGGGAGAGAACCAGAGAGCATCCTGGGAAGGTAAGTGATTTTTATTTTTATTACCTTTTCAAATTGTGTGTGTGTGTGGGGGGGGGGGAACTGAAGTGACATCACAGTAAAGCTGTGACCTGATAGGCTGGTTGGGAATCTACACTAAATTTAAAAATTTAGCATTGTTAAACTAATTAGACATAATTACGTAATTACTTAATTATAATTTAGAGGGGTATCGAAGCCAGAGATCGGAGAGTACTGTATTTATCTTTCACATTTATAGTAGAAATCTAGTGCTCGGAAACATATAGTTAACAGTAACTTAAATTTCTTAATTTTTTTATTTAATTTACTAATTAATTAACGCAATGTCAATTAGAGGGGTGCTGTGCTCTGACTGTGAGATGTGGCAGGTCCGGGAAGCTTCCAGCATCCCGGATGGCTTCATCTGCAGAAAGTGCACCCAACTGGAGTTCCTCACAGACCGCATGGTTCGGTTGGAGCAGCAGTTGGATGCACTTAGGAGCATGGAGGGGCGGAAAGCGTCATAGATCGCAGTTATATAAATGTAGTC